>NC_134098.1:87327919-87641669 GCF_000715075.1 Nicotiana tabacum
CAATAACGAATGAGTCCAAATAAGGCTGAAACACATTGTTCATCAAATGCATGAACGCTGCTAGGGCGTTGGTCAGCCCAAAAGACATCACAAGGAACTCATAATGGCCATATCGGGTCCTTAAAGTTGTCTTAAGAATATCCGAATCTCAAATCTTCAGCTGGTGATACCCTGACCTTAAATCAGTCATGGAGAACACCCTCCCCCCCTGAAGCTGGTCAAATAGATCATCAATATGTGGCAAAGGATACTTGTTCTTGACTGTAACCTTGTTCAACTGTCTGTAATCAATATACATTCTCATAGTACCATCCTTCTTCTTCACAAATAGAACTGGTGCACCCCAAGGTGACACGCTAGGCTGAATAAACCCCTTATCGAGGAGTTCCTGAAGCTGCTCCTTCAACTCCTTCAACTCAGCCAGTGCCATACGGTACGGTGGAATAGAAATAGGCTGAGTGTTCGGCACCAAATCAATACTGAAGTCAATATCCCTGTCAGGCGGCATACCCGACAGGTCTGCAGGAAACACATCCGGAAAATCACGCACCACCGGAACAGAATCAATGGTTGGAGTCTCTACAGTAACATCCCTCACAAAATCCAAATAGGATAGACAACCCTTCTCAACCATCCGTTGACTCTTCAAGTATGAAATCACTCTACTAGGAACATAGTCTAAAGAACCGCTCCACTCAACTCTCGGCAACCCCGGCATTGCTAACATCACAGTCTTAGCATGATAATCTAGAACAACATGACATGGAGACAACCAATCCATACCCAATATCACATCAAAATTGACCATACTGAGTGGAAAAAGATCCACTCTAGTCTCCAGACCCCCAATAGTCACCACATATGACCAATATACGTGGTCCACAATAATAGTATTGCCCACATGAGTAGATACATGAACAGATGAAACTAAAGACTCACAGGGCATATCCAGAAAATGAGCGTAATACGAGGAAACATATGAATAAGTGGAACCAGGGTCAAATAATACAGAGGAATCTCTATGGCAAACTGAGACAATACATATAATCACAGCATCTAAAGCAATGGCATCTGATCTGGTGGGGAGGGCATAGAAATGGGCCTGGCCACCCCCTGATCTACCTCCCCCTCTCGGGCGACCCCTAACTGACTGGGCTCCACCCAAAGCTGGCTGAGCGAGTGGTGAAGAGACTGGTGCTGATGTCGTAGACTGGCTCCTCTGTTGAGCCAGACCTCCTGTAAGGCGGGGACAATGTCTCCTAATGTGGCCAAACTCTTCACACTCATAGCAACTCCCCGGTGCTGGTGTGGGGGACTGAAGGGAGCCTTGAGCATCGGGATAACTGGCAGAAGGACCTGGCATAGACGAACCCTGACCCGATGGAGCACGGGATGAACTTTGAGCTAGGAGGGCACTGAGAGATGAATGGCTTTGCTGAAAACTATGTGAACCATGGCCAGATGATTCACCATGGTAAACTGGGCGAGCCGTCTGAGCATGTCTGAAAGGACGACCCCTACCGTGGTGGAACTGCCCCCAGAAGGAACACCGCTAAATCCACCCTGTCCACGAGGCCTCTTGGCCTCCCTCTCAACCCTCTCCTTATTGCGAACAATCTCAATCTAACGCGCAATGTCGACAACCTCATCAAAAGTAGCACTAGACACTCTCTCTCTGGGCATAAGCAATCGCAGCTGAAAAGTGAGGCCATCTATAAACCTCCTGATCCTCGCCCTGCCAGTGGGAACCAACCAGATAGCATGACGAGCCAACTCCGAAAATCGCATCTCATATTGCGTCACAAACATCACCCTGATGAAGTTGCTCGAACTGCATGCGCAGCTCCTCTCTGTGGGACTGTGGCACGAACCTCTCCAGGAATAGACCGATGAACTGCTGCCATGTAAGGGACCAGCCTACGCCTCTTGTAAGCATCGAACCAACTGAAGGCAGCCCCAGAGAACTGAAAGTAGTGAACGAGACCCCACTGGCCTCTAGAATACCTATTGTATGGAGTATCCTCTGACACCTATCCAAGAAACCATGTGCATCCTCTCCCTGGGTACCACTGAAAGATGGAGACTGGAGTATCCTAAACCTCTCCAATCTACGGTGCTCATCCTCAGGCATAGAGGGAACCACATAGTCCTAAGCAGCTGCAACCGGCTGGGCTGGTGGTGCCCTCGGTGTCTGGAATCCCTGTACCACTTTCTCTGGTGTACGGACAGCAGGAGTCTGAGCACCTCCCCCAGCCTGAGAAGTTGTTGCTACGGTGGGAACAGAGACTGCCTGAGCAAGACTGGTACACTCGGTCAGAATCTGAGCTAAGGCCTCCTAAAGGCTTGGAATCACAACAGGCATAGGTGGTGCCAGAGCTGGTGCATCAACAACTGGAATCTGGTCCTGATCTGGGGAAACTGGTGGATCTGCAGGTACTTCCCCAGCTGCTGTGCAGGCTGCACCTCTGCCCTTACTGCGACCTCGGCCTCTCGCGGCCCTGGCTGGGGGTACTGGTGGTTGTCCATCCTGCCCGGTAGTACGAGTCCTCACCATCAGCGAGAGAATGAAACAACAGATGTTTAGTTACTAGAATCAACATATTCGCACAACAAGAATTCAAGAATGTGGAGTTTTCTAAGGGTTCTACAGCCTCTCGAAGATAAGTACAGACGTCTCTGTACCGATCCCCAAGACTCTACTAAACTCGTTCATGACTCGTGAGACCTATGTAACCTAGGCTCTGATACCAACTTGTCACGACCCAAAACCTAACCCGTCGTGATGGCGTCTATAGCGATACTAGGTAAGCCGACCTTCCCAAGACACTTTCAAAATTTAACAGAAATGAATTAAGACATTTAAAATAACTGGAGTCTTTCATAAAAACGGGGGTAAAACTCAAATAAAACATAAGTGCGGAAATATAGCCCGACATCGGGGTGTCACTAAGTCATGAGCATCTAATACCCAATCTAGAAACAGAGTCTACTACAGTCTTAGCCAAATGCCAATACAAGAGAGAAAAGATAATAAGAAAGGAGAAACAATGACTGCAAACACCGGCAGCTACCTTGTAAGTCTCCGATAATCAGCCCGCGTACGAACTCAGCGACCGTCAGAACCATAGACACCTGGATCTGCACATGAAGTGCAGGGTGTAGCATGAGTACAACCAACTCAGCAAGAAACAGAATTAAATAAGGAACTGAAAAGCAGTGACGAGCTACAATAATACAGATCATCTCAAAAGTTTTCAGTAAAGAGTGAACATGCTTTCAAATCCGGTGGTATAAGTCAAATCAGTTCGAGCCCAAGTAAGAAAGATATGAATCTTCTAGAAATTTCACAACAACATCAGATAGCAACTAAGTGCAACAAGCAAGTACAGCCTCTCAAGGCAACAGTCACTCAACTCATCTCATCAGCTCATACTCTCGGCTCTCAGCTCTCAATACACACTCTCAATAGGTACCTGCGCTCACTGGGGGTGTACAAACTCCGGAGGGGCTCCTTCCAGCCCAAGCGCTATATATCATTGCGGTGTGCAGCCCAACCTAATCATATAAGTAGCCATAAGGCTCGTCGCGACGTGCAACCCCGATCCACAGTCCATAAGTATCCCTAAGGCTCGTTGTGGCGTGCAACCCGATCCATATATCCTCACATAGCTCATAGCTCGGCACTTAGGCCCTATCTCAATCACTAACCTGTCCAGCCCCTCGGCCTCACAGAATATCATAATAATCTACCCAAACCGAGAATACAACAAGTATCAACAAGAAATGAGAGGTAACAGAGATATAACACACAAGTAAGACTGTGACTGAGTACAAGACAGCAATTAGCAGTCTATTCAACAAATATACGACCGTTGCGGGTCCCAACAGTGATATTGTAAAGCCTAAGCATGGTTTCTAACATGAAAGGTAGTCAATTTCTCAAAGGCAAGGAAAAACAAGTAATAACAATGGCTATTTGACTTTACAGACTCACGGGATGATCCAAGTCACAATCCCTCACGGTGCACGCTCACACACCCGTCACCTAGCATGTGTGTCACCTCCAAATTCTCACATCATACTAATGCTCGGGGTTTCATACCCTCAAGACCAGATTTAAAATTGTTACTTACCTCAACCGCGCAGAAATCCTGCTCTGCAATGCCCTTGCCCCTCGAATCAATCTTCAAACGCCTCGAATCTAACCACATGTAGTACGATATACCGAATGTAGGCTAAAAGAATCAATTCCACAAGAGAAACACAAAATTATAAGTAGAAATCCGAAATAGGCTCAAACCGGCCATCGGGCCCACGTCTTGAAATCCGACAAAAGTCACAAAATATGAACAATCATCCACTCACGAGTCCAACCATACAAGAATTACTCGAATCCAACCTCGAATCACCTTCCAAAACAAGAAATTTTAGCCTATGAAGTTTCTACTATTTTCCCCTAAATTTACAACTCAAATCCCTAATTAGATGATGGAGAAAGCCGTAGATTCACGAAATTTAGACCAATCCGGGTTAGAATTACTTACCCCAACGTTTTCCTTGAAAATCCTCGAAACATTGCCCCTCTCCCGAGCTTCTCAAGTCCAAAAATCAAAAATGAAAGTCCAACCCTCAAGTTGGTGTTTTTCTGCCCAGAAATACCGCACTTGCGGTCCTCTTGTCACTTTTGCGATGCCGCACCTGTGAAAATTCCATCGCAGGTGCGGATTTCACTTAAAAATCCCGACCTTGCTCCTGCGGCCCCAAGACCGCATTTGCACCTATTGCAGGTGAGGGAATCCATCGCACCTGTGGCCATCCTTCACACCTACGCCCATCAGGACGCATCTGCGATGCTCGCATGTGCGGGAAAATCTTCGCACCTGCAGGTCCTGCCCAGCTCCTTCTTGGCCGCATCTGCGGCTCCTTCTTCACTTCAACAGACTCGCACCTGCGGTTACACCAGTAGCAGCAGCAGCTGCTGCATTTCCTTAACTCCCATCAAGCCGTTAACCACCCGAAATCACCCCGAGGCCTCCGGGACCTCAATCGATCATACCAACAAGTCATGAAACCCCATGCGAACTTAGTCGAACCTTCGAATCACTCAAGACAACATCAAAACACAAATAGTACGTATGAATCATCATTTAGTTTATAAGCATATACAAGCATTTTTCATAATTGTTTTTTTTTATAATTTTTAAAGGCTTTAAATCAATTTATTTCTGCATTCTATAATATAAATATCCAATAATTACCCTACAAATTATTTTTATGATTATTTAATCATCTAAACTTATTATTTATACCAATATGAGGTTTTAAATATTTTCAGTGCATTTATCATAATTACATTTGCATTTTTAGGGCCAAATTACGCATTTTGCAATAATAACCCATATGCATGTATAATTACCTTATTTATGCAGAAAATGTTTTTTTATATTTTTATAATATTAAGCAATTATTTTTAATCATCTTAGTTCACAAATGATATTTATTAATTACTTTTATAATTTATTTATTTTTTAAACATTGGGTATTTAAAATCTGCCCCAAATTTACCTTAATTTCGGACCTAAACTACCCAATCCCAGCCCAATAACCTCTGAGCCCAAACCAAATAACCCCCAACCCAACCAATTAACCAACCCGGCCCAGAACCCCCAACTAATCGTGGTCGTTGATCTCCGAGATTAATGGCCCATATTACCCTGTCCCTTTTAATTAACCTAATACTCCCCTAACCCTAACCACTCTTCACCACCCGCCGCCTTTGAATGCTCTCAAACCTCCCCCATCTCTCTTCCCAAACCCAAGTCATCTCCCCCAAAATTTCTCTCCTAATCCCACCGGACATGGGATTATACGGTTACTTCTTGCCATATTCGACTCCCCCTTGATACTGGACCCTTTCTCTATACCGCTTGCCTAAACATGGCAAGCAGATCTCATCAACTTCGAACCAACGCTGGTTCAGTTCCTTGACCTTTTCTGTCTATGTTCATTCTTGTTTTTTTATGGTATGAATCTTTATGATTTCTGTGACTCCTACTCACCCTAAAATTAGGGTTTCAGATTCTTTTAAATCGAACCAAATCTGGTTCAATTCTTTGATTTTAAAAGGTATTTCTGCCTATGTTCATCTTATTCTATGCAGCATGTGATATTTACCTTTTATTTATCTTAGATTTCTGCCGATTTGTGTACTTTACCTAAAATTAGGGTTTTGAAATTGTCTCTTTTCCTTACTAATTTTGATTGCTTTCCTTTCTAGTGTTTAACTAATGATTTTCCTTGTTTGGGTGTTTGATTTCTACTGCTATATAAACCCCTCCCCACTCCCCTTTTGGGACAGTCCGGAATCATTAAGAAAAATTACTAAAAATAAAAGTTGTGCTCTTTGCTCTTTAATAATCTTATTCTGCACTTTGGTTCCTGGCCGGCTGAAAGCCAAGGCCAGAAATTCTGAGTTCTTGTTCTTTTGTTGATATTCATAACACTGTGGACTTCCATTCTTCCTTGTTTTCGCTTAACTGGTGAGTTACCAAACCTTTGTCATTTCATTTCTACTTACCTTTCATTAGCATGTGTTTTCACTTCTGAAGATTGTTGTTCAATTTGTTTCTGGACTGTTCTCGTATGCAATTCTGACTGTCTTACTTCAATTCTAGGCCTTTCTAATCTAAAATGCCATTACTCTTGTAGTTTGAGACATGTTTAAACCTGCTTTAAGTTGATTAATTTCTTTTTTTAAAGTCTGCTTAGCCTATGTGTTACTGTTTAAATTTGCTATTTGAACATGCTCTCATACCCCCTTTCTATGGATTAGTTGACTAAGTATAAGTATATAAGTATATAGCAAAAGTCTGTTTCTGAATTTGCTGTGTTGACATGCAGCCTGTTTTGATCCTATTTTCACCATGTCTTGACTTCCCCAGTAATTGCCATTATCCTGTTAAGTTCTGATTGATATGATTCCTTCTTGTGATACTAGCATTCTACATTTAGCATATTCTGAAATTTTTACCATAAGTCTGTGCACATCAATCCTGCAAACTTGTCTTGGTAACATACGTATTATGTGTTGAATTTATTCTTTTGAAACTTTGCTAAAGTCTGTTCTTAAAAGCCAAGCATGTTCTATTATTTTTTTATGTGCTCAACTTGAATCTGTTTGTATCCCTCAGTGTTATCCCCTAACCTCAGTCTATTCCTTTACTACTTGGTCTCTTTGAGTTCTTATTCCTAGTCGACTGAAAGCCAAGGCTACTTAGGTTCTGTCCTTTGACCTCCCTAGTGTGAGCACTACTCAGGGTCCAATTGAGACCCTTGTGAACTCTGACACACTAAGATTTGGTCCCTAATCCCTCCTCTGAACTATTCTTGTCAACCACCCTAGTGTGAGCACTTCCCTGGGTTCTTGAAGCCCTTGGGAACTCTGACACACTAGGGCCTTAGTTCTATATGCTCAACTCTATCTTGAGCTCACTGGGTGAATCATTCAATTCCTGGCTGATGTATGTCTATGAGTGTGTAACTTGGAGACTGTTGTAAAGACTAGGCCTATCCAGGTGTATTTCGGGCCTGCTGTAGGCTCCCTATAGTTATTCTCCTATCTAATTCATGCTATTCATTCTAGGTTTGTAATAATTATTGTAATAACATTTTGGGGTATTAGTAAAATTGGGAAAGGGGATTTATCTTACACTTGCATTGAGATGGGTAGAAATCCTGCCTATAGGTTCATCACTTAGCTCAAATGTGTATTATGTTCAAACATGTTCCGATGTCATGTGTCAGAGATCATGCCTATAGGTATTCTATTTTGCTCAAAATGTGTTACTTTTCAGTTATTATAGAAATCCTGCCTATAAGTATCCTATCTTGCTCAAATGTGTGTTAGAAATCTTGCCTATAGGTTCTCTATTTGGTCCAAATGTGTTCTACTTTTACCTGTTAGAAACTATGCCTATAGGGTATTGAATGATTAATATCGGCTTAATCTACAAATTAGATGACATGCCTATAGGATCTAAACACTGTGCTAATGCCTATAGGATCTAAAAAAACCAGTTTTAATTATAGAAATCATGCCTATAGGGTCTAAATCAGTCTTGATTATTGTCCTGCTCGTTTCTTTTAACCATTATTAGTAATCATGCCTATAGGACTCGATTAAGCAATTCTGAACATATTCTTGTGATTACCATTGTTAGTTACTGCGCGAATCACCTAGAAATCATGCCTATAGGTCTAATCTCTTATGCTTATAATCAGTAGGCAACTATATAGGCTTTAGAAATTGTATTAAAAGAAAGGCGTTTACACATGAAGCTGCCCACTTATAATATCCAGAATCACATAGAGATCCTGCCTATAGGGTTCTACGACCTTAACTTATTAAAATCTGCAACTCTTAATGTTAGTTAGTTCTCGTGCATTTTTTACCTAAGTGCGGAGGCCAACTTGAGCCCTTGTTTGCCTATACATGAAAGTCCTAAATGTTTTGCCTGTCGCCTAGTATTTTCTCTTTTGAGCAACCTAATTTAAAGTTTAAAACCACCCTGAAATAGAGGTCCAAATGCCTCCTGGACCATAGGCATGGGACGGGTAGTGCAGGCATAGAGTACGACTAGAATTGACTAGTGCACTTTAGGCAAACAACTTAAAGATAGTAATCGAGTAGCGAGGAGATGATAGTCTATGCCCGCTGAATAATATGAGTAACACCCCATCTTGAGGGAGTTACGAAGTATTATTATGTTGCACGGGGTGATCCTTTAGGCTAAAAAACTTAGGACCCCCCACCTTTGTTTTAAAGTCAATCATTCTATTTTATTTGCCCAATTTTGTCTCTTCTCCCTGCTTAGACTAATTCATATAATTCGAGTACGAGTGGGACCCACTGTCGTGGACCTCGAGAAGTGCCTAACACCTTCTCCTCAAGGTAATTTGAGCCCTTACCCGATCTTTGGTGCCGCAACTGGTTAAACCAGAGTTATATGCAAATAGGTGCCCTAACGCACCATAAATCCGTTAGGTGGCGACTCTCTCTTTTAACACCCCTTCCTTTAAAAGAAGTTGTCAGGTGTCGAAGCCCGATTTCGCGAGAAAGAAAGGGGCGCGACAGCATGGCGACTCTATTGGGGATATATTTTAGGCTCTTACCATTGCGAACTTGGTCTATATGAATTAGTCTCTCTCGATAAGCGTGTCTTTATTATTTTGCTGATACTTGAACATTCTGCTCCCATTCTCCCTTTTATTGCTACATGCACACCCTCTTCCCTATTTCCCTTTTATGTGAACTCATATGCAACTCTTCGCTTAATCTGGTTACAATATGCATTCCACTGGCTCAAACTTTTTAAATTTTGTTATATCATGACTTTCCCAATCCTTACCCCTTTATTGCTTCATTACAATTTTTTTTTATTATACGAACTAACTTCTTCCCTGTTTTTCTTTCTTTTCTGTCTTTACATTTATTAAATATTGCATTTATCGCTTTTATCATGCAAAATACTTGACAACGTATTGTTTTATTTTTGCATAAAGCATGTTCTACATCATATTCCACTCGTGCGCAATTAATACCATAACGACACTTGATGAGTGTCTGCGCTCTTCCTATATTACCCTTTTTAAATTTCGAAAGGCTTATTTGCGGTAAAACTAGTCGATCAGCGGTGCAATCAACGGTTATGTGCCTTTCCCTCTCAAGTTGTCCACTTGAGGGTACCGGTCTAGACTCTTCTAGAAACCCCCACTCTGATATTAATTGTCCATGCATCATGTCTAAACCTAGTATGGGTTAGAACGCTATCCGCGTAATAACCCCCTAAGGCAAGCCTTGTCCAAAGCCCATCGGGGTTTCCATAATCCCAACAGGCACGATCATGATATGTGCGATATTTGGAGAAAACGTATAGATATGTTAATTATTAATGCGTAAATAGTCAGATCCGGAGGGGGAAAGGGCTAACTTTATCTGTTTTGCAGAAATGAGGCACGAAGTCCCCAGGTTTGTCATGGTTTGAAGTATCCCACCTTTGTTGCTAAATTGGTGGGAAAATCTCTCGCCGAGCAACAAAAACCATATGAAAAGAGTTCTCCGGAATTTACCTTCTTTGCTAGACATTCAGCAAAACAATGTTCTGATTGAGGCTGCTACTATGTTCTGGGATGAGAAGAGGGTTGTTTTCCATTTCGGTGACATAGAAATGACTCCCCTTCTAGAGGAAATAGGAGGCTTTGCTGGGCTTTCATGGGAAAGCCCTAGTCTGTTGGTACCGAAAAATTGCACTTCTCAAGGTTTTCTAAAAATGATGGGTTTTAAAAGGAATGATGAGTTAGTCTACCTGAAGAAGTCTTACATACCATTCGACTTCCTTTACGAGCGTTATGGGCACAGTAAGTCCTACCGTCTTTATCATGATGAATTTGCTATCACCTCTCTGGTTGGACTCATCACCGAGTTTTTGTGTTCATTATCTGTTTTCTGGGGATGTTGGTATTCCCAATACAAGGAGAAAGGATTCACACTCACTTAGCTATGTTTACTAAGACCCTAATGGAAGGAATTGAGGGACAGACTTACACTATTGTCCCAATGATAGTAGCGGAGATATACCGAGTCTTGGACCGTTACGAGAAAGGATATAGGCATTTTGAGGGTTGCAATCTACTACTGCAAATGTGGCTGTTGGAACATCTTCAAAGGGGACAATACCGTCAAGAATTTCCGCGGCGACCATGGAATGACCAAATAGCTTTTCACCATCCGAAAAGAATGACTTTTATCCCGGATAGGTTTGCACAACCAGGAAACACTATAGGTTGGGTACACTTCTTTAGCAATTTTTACTGACGAAAAGGTCCATTGGATGTTCGAGTGGTTCCTTAATAGCGAATTCATAATCAGGTCAAGAGATATTCCTCATCTAGTGCTAATCGGATTAAGGGGTATCTATCCTTATGCTCCTATCAGAGTCATGAGGCAAGCTGGGAGAAAACAGGTTATATCACGAGTTTCCAAAATGGTTCATTACAAAGCAGATTTCCAAGGGAATGTCATTCCATTCAAGTTCGAGGCACAGCACATGCTGCATCAAAAGATTATTGTCAAAAAAGATACCATCGAGCCAGATAGGTATCATGCCGGACATGGGTACTTCTACCCATAATGGTTGGTCAATGACATAGCCGGAGAGGTCAAGCCAGGGGTTGATTTGAGGAATAAGATCATAGACGACGCTGCTGAAGCATAAGTCAAATACAGAAGGTTGCGCAAAAGGATTTTTGAATCTGAGTCCAGGCATTTGGAATAACATAAAGTGGACATGGAAGCAATCAATGAATGGAGGGGAATCGCTACTAAATCAACAGAAAGGTTGGAGTATTTGGAGCAGGGTTTGATGGAACTTGAGGGAAAGATGAGGAAAAGGGTCTCGGATTGTTAGAACGCAGAGGGCAATGAAGGAGGACATCTAGCAAGGGCGTATCTGCTATTGGACATGCGCGACCTAAGGAATCTAATTGATGGGGCCAAGCTTGGAGAAGGTCCCTCTGGGACCAAGTAGATTAGGGGTGATGTTTTCTATATTCGTTTTAGAATTTGATTGTAATAAGGCAAATGCCACTAGTGACTCTTTATAATTATTGTCGTTTTAGTAGAGATTTGGTCTATTTGTCATATTAATGAAATGATGCAGTTATCGGCATTGAGTTTTCTCCAAAGTTATATGTCGCTAGGCCTACCTCGGGCATGATGAGGTCCCTAAATTAGGACGCGAATTCCGCAATACGTGTTTAAATATCGTAAATATCCTTCTAATACTCTTTACTAACTTGTTTACCTATGTTTTTCTTCTTTTCTTTGTTTATTCCCATCCCCTAAGGTTGGTTTGTGCATACTGGCATCATCGGCATATCATACCAGATCTAGAGGTCCTCCACCTCCTCCTCCTCCAAGTGATCCTAAAAACAAAGGAAAGGCTAAGATGGATGATCTGAGCAGTATCAGAAAAGACAACGCTACACATGCATAGAATGTTAAGACTTCGAATGGTCGGGGTGCTCCGACATAGAACGACTTAGTTTTGCGATAGAGCAAAAGATACTGGAGTTACAAGGTGAACTTGAGCAGGTCCGTAACTTGGCAAACCTTTCCCTTACCCTGAATGTTCCCGACATCAACCAACAAAACGCCCAAAACTCAACAACTCCTCAAAATACACAAAACCAGCACCCGCAAAATCCTCCCGCACCTCACCAATATGCCACGCCTCCCCAAACTCCTAATCCTCCACCATCTCCTCCACAACATCATCATTATCTGACCCAATACTCACAAACTACCACATACCACACTCCTCAGAATGCACCACAACCTACTCCTGACCCACAAAACTCAAGCAATGAACACCATTAATCCCAGATTCCCGGAGTCCACCAAAACAATCCCATATATGTGGAAACCTTACCCCATACCCCACAACAGACCCTATACATACCTGAATCCGCCGAGAAGGACCTGCTCATCAAGAACATGGCAAAAGAACTCAAGAAACTTACCGGCAGGGTTCAAAATGTCGAAGGGGCAAAGGCATTGAGGGTTTGAATTATGAAGATTAGCGTATTCAGCCGGACGTAGAACTGTCGGAGGGTTATAAACCTCCCAAGTTCAAAATGTTCGACGGAACAGGTGATCCGAAGGAGCACTTGAGAACATATTGTGACAAGCTTGTAGGAGTTGGCAGAGATGAAAGAATCCGCATGAAGCTGTTCATGAGAAGCCTCACTGGAGATGCCCTATCTAGGTACATCAGTCAAAAACCAAAGAAATGGGTTAATTGGGTAAGCATGGCATCGGATTTCATGGATCAGTTCAAGTATAACACAAAAAACGCACCAGACATTTTCTATATTCAAAATCTCAAGAAGAAGCCAACGGAAACTTTCCGCGAGTATGATACTCGGTGGAGGTCTGAAGCTGCAAAAGTAAGGCCAGCGCTGGAAGAAAAATAGATGAATAAGTTCTTCGTCAGAGCTCAGGATCCGCAATACTACGAAAGATTGATGGTTATTAAAAACCCTAAATTTTCTGATATCATCAAGTTGGGAGAGAGAATAGAAGAAGGGATCAAAAGCGGAATGGTGACAAATGTTTAAGCACTCCAAGCCACAAATAAGGCCCTATAGTCAGGAGGTATCTCCAAGAAGAAAGAAGTAGGTGCAGTAATGGTAGCCCAAGGTCCGAAGTCTCCTCTCACATACCAAACACCTCCACCCACATATCAGCATTCACCTTCCAGATACCGACAACCTGCCACCACTTACCATACCTCTAACACCTAACCCGCATACTACCACTCACCACCAGCCCGCCAAAACTACCAAAAACCTAGACAAAATTTCAACCACAGACCACCCAGACAATACACCCCAATTGCTGAACCTATAGACCAACTGTATGAGACATTGAAGGTTGCCGGTTATATCACTCACATTCCCGCTGTCATGTTTACTCTCAATGGGTCAATCTAAATAAGATATGTGCCTATCACTCAGGCATGAAAGGTCATACTATTGATGAGTGTAGTACTTTGAAGGATAAGATTTAGACATTAATCAACACCAAATTCATACAAGCAAAGGAGGTTGCACCCAATGTCCGTAACAATCCTCTCCCGGATCACAGAAGCGGAGGGGTAAACATGATAGAGACCGATGAAGAATGGGACTCAGAGGGGTCAATTGGACTCATTCGAGAAGGGGATAATCCTGAAACATCTCCAGTCACTCTCACACCTATCATGGTACAAACTCAGGCACCAATTGAAGTTGAGGTAGTTGCACCAACTCCGTTTGAGGTTGAAGTAACAACACCCTTCACCGTGATAGTAGCACCTACACCATCTTATAAGTCTAATGTTATACCATGATTATGTTGCAGAAGCAAGAAGGAAAGGAAAGGGGAAAATGGAAGAAACTGGTGCAACACAAGGTATGACCAGAACTGGTAGAGTTTACACGCCCGAGCATTTGGGGGGAACAAGTAAAGAAGCCGCTTCCAGGCTGCCCATAATTGAAACCGACCTGGATGATCTTTGGAGAAAGGTGCAAGCAAGGGAGTATTCTATGGTTGATCATTTGAACAAAATCCCTGCTCAGATATCCATTCTATCACTACTACAGAATTCTGAGGCACACAGGAATGCGTTAATAAAAGTGTTGAATAAGGCTTATGTACCCAACAACATTACCAGTGGAGAGATGGCCAATATGATAGGACAAGTGTTGGAAAGCCACAAGATCACTTTTCATGAAGACGAGCTACCACCAGAAGGACTAGGTCACAACAGGGCACTGCATGTCACAGTGCAGTTTGAGGATAAGTTCATTGCCAGAGTCCTGATAGATTGAGGTTCGATTCTTAACATATGTCCACTAACTACTCTGAAAAGATTGGGTAAAGGCCTATACGAGATATGAGTAGGAAGTATGAATGTGAAAACATTTGATGGCTCTCAAAGGGCCACAATTGGGGAAACCAACCTCAGCCTACAGATAGGCCCAACCTGGTTTGATGTTGAGTTTCAAATGTTGGACATATCTGCTACCTACAACCTATTGTTGGGACGACCTTGGATACATGCCGCTGGGGCCGTAGCTTCTACTCTACATCAGGTCGTGAAGTTCGAGTGAAACCATCAGGAAGTGATCATCCA
The DNA here is from genome assembly GCF_000715075.1 of Nicotiana tabacum. Classification (NCBI taxonomy): domain Eukaryota; kingdom Viridiplantae; phylum Streptophyta; class Magnoliopsida; order Solanales; family Solanaceae; genus Nicotiana; species Nicotiana tabacum. Next base: position 87,342,655 of record NC_134098.1, read on the forward strand.
TGGGGACGGAAGTAATCCTTTTTACACCAGTCAAACTGTTCCGGTCATCGAGAATAGAAGGAAGTTGGGTGGAGAAACATACCATCGCATCGAGCGCGTCAACACAATTGAAAAAGACAAATGGTGGAGCAGTAAGATAGAAGACATATTGGCATGGACAGGGTATGAACCCAGCAAGGGTCTCGGCAAGAATCTCCAAGGGATCACCAAACTAATACCATTAAAACATCATGGCACGACCTTTGGACTGGGATATCAATACACCTGGCATGAGTATCAGGATTGGTCACCACCATGGCGTAGTCCTTATTACCCTCTCGAGCAGCCGATACCACATTTGAGCCAATCTTTCCATCAGGCTGATATGATGTGGGGATCCGAAAAAGATGAAGCGCTAGCTGGTTTAAGGAATCTATTCTTGGAAGATGAAGACATGGACTACAGTGTAATAGTTGAGGAGGAGAAGGAAGAAGGCCTCGTCATCCAGACAGTGGAGATGGGAGCTGTTCTCAGGAACTGGACTACCACACCATCAAGGGCCCGCCGAGTTCCGGGGTAGCCTGGCTGCTAGTGTCATTTATTTTGAAAACAATTCTTATGAGCATTTTTAAAATATTTTCAATATTTTGTTTTGAAACATTTGTTTGAATCATTAAAAAATCGCTTTTGTTTGACATCTTGATAATTATCAATGGTTTGCTATTTTATTATTTATTACTATTCTCTACATTTTTCTCTCTACGGCATTATTATTACCTATCCCGATGAACTTACGACTGTGACATGTAATGAGACAACGCAACATAAGGATAATGATTCAGAGGATCTGGAAGAGGATATAATGCTCGAGGAAATTATCAGAGAAGTGGAAAACTTTGAAAACAAGCCTAAGTCCAATTTGGATGAGACTGAAACAGTTAATCTAGGAGACTCCGAAACAGTCAAGGAAACACGTGTAAGCATTCAACTGTCACCATCAGAGAAAGAAGAATACACTTATTTCCTGAAGGAATATGGGGATATCTTTACATGGTCCTATGATGATATGATCGGTTTGAGCACGTCCATAGTGGCTCATAAACTACCTACCAACCCAATGTGTCCGCCGGTAAAGCAGAAACTCAGAAAGTTCAAGCCATATATGAGTTTGAAAATCAAAGAAGAAGTCACTAAGCAGATCAAAGCTAAGGTTCTCAGAGTGGTTGAATATCTAACTTGGTTGGCTAACATCGTGCCAGTTCCGAAGAAGGATGGGAAAGTCAGAGTATGCGTCGATCATCGGGACCTAAACAAAGCAAGTTCCAAAGATGATTTCCCGTTACCCAACATACACATACTGATTGACAATTGCGCCAAGCATGAACTCCAATCCTTTGTGGATTGCTTCGCGGGATATCATCAGATCTGGATGGATGAAGAGGATGCCGAAAAGACAACTTTTATCACACCATGGGGGGTGTACTGCTATAAAATGATGGTGTTTGATCTTAAGAATGCTGGGGCCACTTATATGAGGGCCATGACAACTATTTTCCACGACATGATACACAAGGAGATAGAGGTATATATGGATGACGTCATCATCAAATCCAAGAAAAGTACAGATCACAGAGCAGACTTGAGGAAACTCTTTGATCATCTTCGGAGGTATAATTTGAAATTGAATCCCGCAAAATGTGCCTTTGGGGTCCCTGCAGGAAAATTATTAGGATTCATCATCAGCCGCCGAGGAATTGAGCTAGACCCATCAAAGGTCAAGGCTATCCAGGATTTGCCACCTCCAAAGAACAAGAAAGACGTGATGAGCATCTTGGGATGCCTTAATTACATAATCCGCTTCATAGCAAAATCAACCATGATCTGTGAGCCGATTTTCAAAATGTTAAAGAAGGATGCCGCAACCAATTGGACTAAAGACTGCCAGAACACTTTTGACATAATCAAAGAATATTTGTCCACACTGCCAGTCCTGGTCCCGCCAGAACCTGGTAGACCACTGCTAATCTATCTCTCCGTATTAGATGGGGATTTCAGTTGTGTCTTGGGACAACACGACAATACGGGAAGGAAAGAACAGGCCATATACTATCTGAGTAAGAAGTTCACACCCTACGAAGCACGGTATTCTTTACTGGAATGCACCTGATGTGCTTTAACCTGGATAGCCCAGAAACTAAGGCACTACTTCTATGCCTATACCATATATCCCATATCAAGGATGGATCCTCTGAAGTACATCTTCCAAAAACCCATGCCTACATGGAAGCTGGCAAAATGGCAGATATTGTTGAGTGAATTCGAGATCGTCTATGTGACTTAAAAGGTGGATAAGGGACACGCATTAGCGGATCATCTTGCGAAAAATCCTGTAGGAGGAGAATACGAACCACTAAAAACGTATTTTCCTGATGAAGATGTATCATTTGTAGGAGAAGATATCGCTGAAGCCTACGATGGGTGGAGAATGTTTTTCGATGGAGCCGCAAACTTCAAAGGAGTGGGTATTGGAGTCATTTTGGTGTCAGAAACAAGTTAACATTATCCGGTATTCGTGAAACTCAGATTTTCGTGCACCAATAATATGGAAGAATATGAGGCTTGCATATTAGGGCTCAATTTGGTCGTTGACATGAATATCCAGGAATTACTAGTAATTGGTGATTCAGATCTTCTGGTACATCATGTGCAGGGAGAATGGGCTACAAAGAATGCCAAGATATTACCATATCTATATCATGTGCAAGAGATGATGATGAGGTTCACGAAGATAGAGTTTAGACATCTCCCGAGAATCCAAAATGAGTTCGCAGACACATTGGCCACTTTGTCCTCCATGATACAGCATCCAGACAAGAATTTCATTGACCCCATTCCAGTAAGGATTCATAATCAGCCAACTTACTGCACTCATGTTGAAGAAGAAGCAGACGGGAATTCATGATTCCATGACATCAAGGAGTACTTGGCAAAAGGAGAGTACCCGGAGCATGCAAATCATACTCAAAAATGCACGTTCCAAAGATTGTCCAACCATTTCTTCCAAAGTGGAGGAATTATGTACAAAAGGACTCCAGACTTAGGATTATTACAGTGTGTTGACGCCAAGGAAGCTTCCAAACTACTCGAAGAGATACACTCTAGAACTTGCGGACCACACATGAATGGTTTTGTTTTAGCCAAGATGATACTGAGGGCAGGTTATTTTTGGATGACTATGGAAACAGACTGCATCAGGTATGTCTAGAAATGTCATCAATTCCAAATACACGTAGATATGATACGAGTGTCGCCAAATGAACTCAATACAATGAGTGCACCGTGGCCTTTTGTCGCTTGGGGAATGGACGTCATTGGACCAATCGAGCCCACCGCTTCAAACGGGCACAGGTTCATTTTAGTGGCCATAGACTATTTCACAAAATGGGTCGAATCTGCATCCTACAAAGCTGTAACCAAGAAAGTCGTCGCAGATTTTGTCAGAGATCATATTGTTTGCCGATTCTGGGTTCCAGAGTCCATCATCACTGACAACGCCGCTAATCTCAACAGTGACCTAATAAAAGCTATGTGCGAGACCTTCATAATCAAGCACAAGAATTCCACAGCATACAGGCCTCAAATAAATGGAGCCGTGGAGGCCGCAAATAAGAATATCAAGAAAATATTGAGGAAGATGGTAGACAACCACAAGCAATGACATGAGAGGTTACCATTTGCCTTATTGGGGTACCGGACCACAGTTCGCACGTCAACTGATGCAACTCCTTATTTCCTGGTCTATGGTACTGAAGCCGTCATTCCTGCCGAAGTAAAATTCCTTCTTTAAGAATCATACAAGAGGCTGAACTCAGTGATTCATAATGGATACGAAGTCATTATGAACAACTAGATTTCATTGACGGAAAAAGAATGAACGTAGTATGTCACGGTCAACTTTACCAGAACAGAATGTCTAGAGCTTTCAATAAAAGGGTCAGGCCTAGACAATTCACACTAGGGCAGTTGGTGCTAAAGCGGATTCTCCCGTATCAAGATGAAGCCAAAGGGAAATTTTCACCCAATTGACAAGGGCCCTACATAGTTCACAGAGTACTAACAGGAGGAGCGCTCATACTTGCAGAAATGGACAGAGAAATTTGGCCAAAACTTATCAACTCAGACGCAGTCAAGAGATACTATATTTAGATGGTTTACATTTATGCAATTGATGTAACTGAACTACGCTTGACCTGATTCCCGCTTAAGAGGGGATATGTAGGCAGCCCTATGGGTTCGGTCACAATTCAATAAAACTCTCATTTTTCTCACAATCAGAAACTGGGGCAGAATTTTGAGGAGGACCCTCAAAATTCCGGGGCAAGCTCAGCCAACGGCACCGTGTGTAGAATATCCAAAAAATCATCTGAATAAGTGGGACACCCTCAAAATTCTATGAAAAGAATGTCGCAATGTCTCTGATAATGTCACAGTTACTGGTTCATCTAATTTATTTAATATTACTGTGATTTAAATAACTATGCACACATATTTTTTGCAAATCTTTATTTTTAGCCAGATGCTACCCATGGTAACTCGAGCAGGATTTCAATGCAGAGCAAAGCAAAGCAAAGCAAGCAGGCGGGGGCACAAACCGACCTCCCTGTAAAACTCACAATTTTCCTTTGGATACAGGAACAAGGAATAGCCACGAGTACGTGCACACCTTAGAATCACTATCTTCATAACAACTTAGCTATCAAACGCAAACATATAGCCAGCTAAGAAATACTCTACTATCACTTATTATCTATTCATTGCATGAGACTAAGCATTGTCTCTATCTTTGCATGAGGCTAAGCCATGCCTCCTCAATCGCAAAAGACTAAGCACTGTCTCCATCTCTGCATGAGGCTAAGCCCTGCCTCCTCAATTGCATAAGGCTAAGCACTGCCTTCCCTTGCATGAGGCTAAGAACTGTCTCCATCTTTGCATGAGGCTAAGCCTTACCTCCTCAATTGCATAAGGCTAAGCACTGTCTCCATCTTTGCATGAGGCTAAGCCCCGCCTCCTCAATTGCATAAGGTTAAGCACTGCCTTCCCTTGCATGAGACTAAGCATTGTCTCCATCTTTTCATGAGGCTAAGACATGCCTCCTTAATTGAATAAGGCTAAGCACTGCCTTCCCTAACATGAGACTAAGCACTGTCTCCATCTTTGCATGAGGATAAGCCCTGCCTTCTCAATTGCATAAGGCTAAGCACTGCCTTCCCTTGCATAAGACTAAACAATGTCTCCATCTTTGCATGAGGCTAATCCATGCCTACTCAATTGCATAAGGCTAAGCTCTGCCTTCCCAATGCACAAGACTAAGCATTGTCTCCAAGCTTGCACGAGATTAAGCATTGTCTCTCATCTTGCATGATGCTAAGCCCTGCCTCCTTGATTGCATAAGGCTAAGCTCTGCCTTCCCAATGCATGAGACTAAGCATTGTCTCCAATCATGCATGAGACTAAGCATTTTCTCCAACCTTGCACAAGACTAAGCATTGTCTCCAATCTTGCACAAGACTGAGCATTGTCTCTCCTTGCATAACCACAAATGTTGCGCTGTTCAAAACCTTGCATTATTCTCTTCTCTCGGGGCTAAGCTCTGCCCCCGGTTCTACACAAGACTAAGCTCTGTCTTGTTTCATCTCAAGCATCATGTCTTTGCATCTCATGGGCAGAAGCATAGCCAAATTTTCCGAAGGCGTCATAGTCTGAAGGCATCATCCTCATAGCCGGAAGACACCATGCCATGGCCTGAGGATCTCTAAATATTGCACATCATTATTCAAAGGCATCATAGTTCGGAGGCACCATCTTCATAGTCCGAGAACATCATTTCATGGCCTGGGAATCTCGTATCTCACAATTCATGGCCCGGGACATCACGGTCTAAGGACATTATCCTCACCGTCCAAAGACGATCTCCATAGTCGAGAGGGAATTTGCATCATGCTTAAATTTATGCAATAATCTATATGTATTTGTATGCATCGTATTTTGAGTTTGCACGTGATCCAAGAAATAACCGTTCTCTTAACTGGAGCAATCTTCACTCTGGTTTTCATTCAACGTTCATGTCCAGCAATTATTTGAAACATAACCAACCACCGCCTGTTACCCATTTCCATCTGATAACCATTCAAATATCCATAACCATTCCCAGATACATCCGTTTACAATCCCGATATCGTCCTATCCAGAATATCTTGTCCGTTCTTACAATAACTCCATCAGTTTATTCCACCGTTGGATCAAGGACTACACATGGCCTAATTCTTGTAAAACCAGGGATATGTAGGCAACTCATAAACCAGGGTTCAGCCTATATTTTTCAATATCACCCCATTCGGTCAAAATCGGTCATCATTTCTTTACCCGACAACTCTTTCATCCTTCCCGGGTAAAGAGGGGCAGCTGTTGATACCCGATTTTTCCCTCATATTTGATTTACAAGCATACTTTTAAAATAACATATCTATATATCATCAATTTAGATTTTAAGCATATACAAGCATGTTTCATAATTGTTTTTAATATAATATTTAAAGGCTTTAAATCAATTTAATTTTGTATTTTATTATATAAATATTCAATAATTATCCTACAAATTATTTTTATGATGATTTAATCATCTAAACTTATCATTTATACAAATATGAGGTCTTAAATATTTTCAGTGCATTTATCATAATTACATTTGCATTTTTTAGGGCCAAATTGCAAATTTTGCAATAATAGCCCATATGCATGTATAATTACCTTATTTATGCAGAAAATGACTTTTTATATTTTTATAATATTAAGCAATTATTTTTAATCATCTTAGTTTTTATTTTTTATATTTATTAATTACTTTTATAAATTATTTATTTATTAAATATTGGATATTTAAAATCTGGCCCCAAATTTACCTTAATTTCGGACCTAAACTACCCAATCCTAGCCCAATAACCTCTGAGCCCAAACTAAATAACCCCCAACCCAACCAATTAACCAACCCGACCCAGAACCCTCAACTAATCGTGGTCGTTGATCTCCGAGATCAACGGCCCATATTACCCCGTCCCTTTTAATTAACCTAATACTCCCCTAACCCTAACCACTCTTCACCACCTGCCGTCTTTGAATTCTCTCAAACCTCCCCTTTCTCTCTGCCCAAACCCTAGTCGTCTCCCCCCAAATTTCTCTCCTAATCCCATCGGACATGGGATTATACGGTTACTTCTTGCCATATTCGACTCCCCCTTGGTACTAGACCCTTTCTCTATACCGCTTGCCTAAACATGGCAAGCGGATCTCATCAACTTCGAACCAAAGCTGGTTTAGTTCTTTGACCTTTTTCGTCTATGTTCATTCTTGTTCTTTTATGGTATGAATCTCTGTGTATTTCTATGACTCCTACTCACCCTAAAATTAGGGTTTCAGATTCTTTTAAATCAAACCAAATCTGGTTCGATTCTTTGATTTTAAAAGGTATTTCTGTCTATGTTCATCTTATTCTATGCAGCATGTGATTTTTACCTTTTATTTATTTTAGATTTCTACCGATTTGTGTACTTTACCTAAAATTAGGGTTTTGAAATTTTCTCTTTTCCTTACTTATTTCGATTGCTTTCCTTTCTAGTGTTTGACTGATGATTTTCCTTATTTGGGTGTTTGATTTCTACTGCTATATAAACCCCTCCCCACTCCCCTTTTCGGACAGTCCGGAATCATTAAGAAAAATTACTAAAAAATAAAAGTTGTGTGCTCTTTGCTCTTTAATAATCTTATTCTATACTTTGGTTTCTAGCCGGCTGAAAGCCAAGGCTAAAAATTCTGAGTTCTTGTTCTTTTGTTGATATTCATAACACTGTGGACTTCCGTTCTTTCTTGTTTTTGCTTAACTGGTGAGTTACCAATCCTTTGTCATTTCATTTCTACTTACCTGTCATTAGCATGTGTTTTCACTTCTGAAGATTGTTGTTCAATATGTTTCTGGGCTGTTCTCGTATGCAATTCTGAGTGTCTTACTTCAATTCTAGGCCTTTCTAATCTAAAATGCCATTATGCGTGTAGTTTGATACATGTTTAGACCTGCTTTAAGTTGATTAATTTCTTTTTTTAAAGTCTACTTAGCCTATGTGTTACTGATAGCCATCTCTTTATTATTTAAATTTGCTATTTGAACATGCTCTCATACCCCCTTTCTGTGGATTAGTTGACTAAGTATGAGTATATAAGTATATAGCACAAGTCTGTTTCTGAATTTGCTGTGATGACATGCAGCATGTTTTGATCCTATTTTCACCATGTCTTGACTTCCCCAGTAATTGCCCTTATCCTGTTAAGTTCTGATTGATATGATTCCTTCTTGTGATACTAGCATTCTACATTTAGAATAATATGAACTTTTTACCATAAGTCTGTGCACATCAATCCTGCAAACCTGTCTTGGTAACATATGTATTATGTGTTGAATTTGTTCTTTTGAAACTTTGCTAAAGTCTGTTCTTAAAACCCAAGCATGTTCTATTATTTTTTTATGTGCTCAACTTGAATCTGTTTGTATCCCTCAGTGCTATCCCCTAACCTCAGTCTATTCCTTTACTACTTGGTCTCTTTGAGTTCTTATTCCTAGTCGGCTGAAAGCCAAGGCTACTTAGGTTATGTCCTTTGACCTCCCTAGTGTGAGCACTACTCAGGGTCCAATTGAGACCCTTGTGAATTCTGACACACTAGGATTTGGTCCCTAATCCCTCCTCTGAACTATTCTTGTCAACCACCCTAGTGTGAGCATTGCCCTGGGTTTTTGAAGCCCTTGGGAACTATGACACACTAGGGCCTCAGTTCTATATGCTTAACTCTATCTTGTGCTCACTGGGTGAATCATTCAATTCCTGGCTGATGTAGGTCTATGAGTGTGTAACTTGGAGACTGTTGTAAAGGCCAGGCTTGTCCAGGTGTATTTCGGGCCTGCTGTAGGCTCCCTATAGTTATTCTCCTATGTAATTCATGCTATTCATTATGGGTTTGTAATAATTATTGTAATAACATTTTGGGATATTAGTAAAATTGGGAAAGGGGATTTATCTTACACTTGCATTGAGATGGGTAGAAATCCTGCATATAGGTTCATCACTTAGCTCAAATGTGTATTATGTTCAAACATGTTCCACTGTCATGTGTTAGAGATCATGCCTATAGGTATTCTATTTTGCTCAAAATGTGTTACTTTTCAGTTATTATAGAAATCCTGCCTATAAGTATCCTATCTTGCCTATAGGTTCTCTATTTGGTCCAAATATGTTCTACTTTTACCTGTTAGAAACCATGCCTATACGGTATTGAATGATTAATATCTCAATGTGCACATAGAATTCTGTTTACAGACGGCTTAATCTACAAATTAGATGACATGCCTATAGGATCTAAAAAAATAGTTTTTATTATAGAAATCATGCCTATAGGGTCTAAATCAGTCTTGATTATTGTCCTGCTCGTCTCTTTTAACCATTATTAGAAATCATGCCTATAGGACTCGATTAAGCAATTCTGAACATATTCTTGTGATTACCATTGTTAGTTACTGCGCGAATCACCTAGAAATCATGCCTATAGGTTTAATCTCTTATGCTTATAATCAGTAGGCAACTATATAGGCTTTAGAAATTGTATTAAAAGAAAGGTTTTTACACATGAAGTTGCCCACTTATCAAATCCAGAATCACATAGAAATCCTTCCTATAGGGTTCTGCGACCTTAACTTATTAAAATCTGCAACTGTCAATGTTAGTTAGTTCGCGTGCATTTGTTGCCTAAGTGCGGAGGCCAACTTGAGCCCTTATTTGCCTATACATGAAAGTCCTAAATGTTTTGCATGTCGCCTAGTATTTTCTCTTTTGAGAAACCTAATTGAAAGTTTAGAACCACCCTGAAATAGAGGTCCAAATGCCTCCTGGACCATAGGCATGGGACGAGTAGTGCACGCAGAGAGTCCGACTAGAATTGACTAGTGCACTTTAGGTAAACAACTTAAAGATAGTAATCGGGTAGCAGGAGATGATAGTCTGTTCCCGCTGAATAATTTGAGTAACACCCCATCTTGAGGGAGTTACGAAGTATTATTTATGTTGCACGGTGTGATCCTTTAGGCTAAAAAACTTAGGACCCCCCACCTTTGTTTTAAAGTCAATCATTCTATTTTATTTGCCCAATTTTATCTCTTCTCCTTGCTTAGACTAATTCATATAATTCGAGTTCGGTCGGGACCCACCGTTGTGGACCTCAAGGAACGCCTAACACCTTCTCTTCAAGGTAATTTGAGCCCTTACCCGATCTTTGGTGACGCAACTGGTTAAACCAGAGTTATCTGCAAATAGGTGCCATAACGCATCTTTAATCCATTAGGTGGCGACTCTCTCTTTTAACACCCCTTCCTTTAAAAGAAGTTGTCACGTGTCGAAGCCAGATTTCGCGAGAAAGAAAGGGGCGCGACACCAACTACACCCGGATTCAAGCCTAAAGAACTTCTAAACTTTTAACTTCCACAAACGACGCAGAAACCTACCAAACCACGTCCGATTGACCTCAAATTTTACACACAAGTCAAAAATGACACCACGAACCTATTCTAATTTTCGAAAATCCAATCCGACCCCTGTATCAAAATTTCCATTGCCTGTCAAAATCGTCAAATTTCCAACTTTTGCAAATTCAAGCCTAATTCTACTACAGACCTCCAAATCACATTCCGGACGCGCTCCTAAGTTCAAAATCACCTAACGGAGCTAATAGAACCATCAAAATTCAAATCCGGGGTCGTTTACACACAAGTCGGCATTCGGTCGACTTTTTCCAACTTAAGCTTTCAATTAAGAGACTAAGTGTCTCAATTCACTTCGAAACCACTCCGGACCCGAACCAACCAACCCGGTAGGATAAAATACAGTTGTAAAGCATAAAAGAAGTATAAATGGGGGAAACGGGACTATAACTCTCGAAACGACCGGCCGGGTCATTACAGAAACACCCTTCATGCCATGAACATATAATAATATAAAAATAATGGCACGGCATAACCCTTCGTGCTTTTACTCTCATCCTCACGTGATAATATAATTGAAATGGTATGGCATCACCATTCGTGCTTTACACTCTCAAATGGCACGGCATCACCCTTCGTGCTTTATACTCTCAAATGGCACGGCATCACCCTTCGTGCTTTACACTCTCCCTCTCATGATAATATAGTTCAAATGGCACGGCATCACCCTTCGTGCTTTACACTCTCAATTGGCACGGCATCACCCTCCGTGCTTTACACTCTCAAATGGCACGACATCACCCTTCGTGCTTTACACTCTCCCTCACATGATATTATAATTGAAATGGCACGACATCACCCTTCGTGCTTTTCACTCTTCCTTACCAAGCACATGTATATCATTAACAAGCAAAGTAGGAAGCATAAATAACATCAAGGATGGTGTTTAAATGACAACACAATATAACAATTCATATCACAATTTACCCACTGACCACAACCAAATTCCAAAGATGTAGCAAAATTAATAAATTTCTCAACAAATAGCCCAAGGCTCCACACAACGTATATAAAACCTCAAAAATAACAACAGATATGGAAAAGTAACTCAGCATAGGACAATACCTTCTTTAATCCAAATTTTGATAAATATATTAACGCCTCAATTTAAACTTATTTAATTAATTGCAGATGAAAAATCCATGATGTGATTATTTCCAAGAAATATCAAATCAACAAACACACGGAATTCACATAAAAATCCAAGTGAAAATTACACCAAATTATCATATAACATACAAACTCGACTAACAAGGAATGAGGCATGACAAATCAAGGATTTACTAAGTTCCAATAATTTTCCAATTTAATACATATGGGTGTCTATGAATTTCAACCGATATAATTTACACATATAAAATAAGTACGTACTCGTCACCTCACGTACATGGTTTTCAATTACACAATTTTCACATAAGACTCAATGCCTAAGGGGAAATTCCCCCATACAAAGTTAGGCAAGATACTTACCTCGACGAAACTAAGTCAATGCTTTAAATGATCTTCGCGGGTGAAGCCACCTTCAGACAGCTCAAATCTGAAATTCGCCCCTTAATAATACTACGATAGTCCACCACACTAAACAAGTTTCAATCTATAACAATGCAACACAATTGCACCAATATTAGTATATAAATTTTCAGATGTTTTGTCATTTAGGCATTTTATCAAACACCTAGAGTACATAGCATTTTACTACCTCTAGTAATGGTGTTTCTTCATCCAACAATCCCTCCTTCCTACCAACAAGAGATACTAAACCATTCTTTGTCTACAAACAACCTTCTTTAGCACCATTAAAATTATCAATGAACTTACATCCACACAATTGTTGCTAATTAATTCATTATAAAATCTCTATAACACCCAATAATCTAGTTTAAGTATTTATGGCTTCCAAACACCATCCAATAAGTGTTAATACTTATTTCTTGCTCACATACTCATAATAAAACCATACATGTAAGTCTAAGGGTGAACGATTACCTTTTTTGAAGAAATCTTGCAAAACCGTCCTTTGAGTTCTTGAAGAAATTTCTTGAAGATCTAAGTATTTTATGTGTAGATTTCATCAATACTAGTGTAGAAATGATGGAATTGCATATCAAGATAATAGGTATTGCTTACCTTGAAGAAGAGAGGAGTTGGCGGTATTGAGTGAGTGGAGAAGAGCTCCAAAATTTATCCAAATGAAGTGGGAAAAATGAACCCCGAAATGGTATCTATAGGCCCAAATATTTGGGTTTCGGATGCTGCCCCGGATGCTATGGCAGCACTTCACTGCTAGCCCTTCTTTCGGATGCGGCCCCGGATGCTTTGCATCCGCAGTCTCCTCGGCCAGCCTTCGGTAATTTGGTCATAACTTCTTGTAGATATATCCAAAGAACGGTTTGAAGCGTTAGAAACTAGACTCGAAGATCTTATATATATATATATATATATATATATATATATATATATATATATATATAATATAATATGTGTGTACTCTCGTCCTAAGTTAGGTCTTGTGCCGAAACATAACAAATCGATACGGAATGATCTCAATATTTGCACACAAGTCGTAAATGACATAACGAAGCTATTAAAATTTCCGGAATCGAAGTCCAAGCCCGATACATCAAGGTCAACTCCCGGTCAACATTATTTGTTTTTCTTAAAATCTTTCATTTTTCAACTTTCGCCAAAATGCGTCGAATTGTCCTACGGACTTCCAAATCTAAATCCGGACATACGCCTAAGTCCAAAATCACCATACGAAACTATTGACACCATCAAAATCCCATTCCGGAGTCGTTTGCTCAAAAGTCAAATTCCGGTCAACTCTTTTCATTTAAACTTCAAAAATACATATTGTTCTTCTAATTTAATTATGAACCTTCCAAAAACCAAACTCGACCACACACACAAGTCATAATACATATTACGAAGTTTCTAGGGACCTTAAGTCACTGAACGGAACGTTAATTCTCAAAATGACAAGTTGGGTCGTTATAATTTTAAAGTCCTAAAATTTAGGAAAGTAACTTAAAATTACAAATTTATCCAATGTAAAAAAATTTTAAAGGGTAAAAAAGGCGAACGATATTTCGTTAAGGGTGTTCGTGCTTTTAATATAGTATAGAATATAGATATAGATAGATATAGATATAGATATAAATATAGATATAGGTTATCATGTATTTCTTATTAATTTTAGATTTTAATAACGATTGAGAGGTTTATGATTAATTAATTATTATTAGAATAAAAAATGCTTGGACAAGTTGTAAGTGTTTGGAAACGGTAGAAAGCAAAACGCGTGAAAAATGTTAGGTGTTATAAATATATTATATTATGGATGTTCATTTACTCTGTTGTAAATAAGCTTCCTGAAGAAGTTTATCCATATGAGACTCCGCTGTAAATATGTTTATCTATTTAGTACTCTATTGGAAATAAGCCTCCTGAAGAAGCTTATCATTTTGGTACTCCGTTATGGATAAACATTACTCCTGGCAGAAGATTATCTATATCTGGTACAGTAGCAGCTTACAAGCAGCTTACACAGTAACTTGCAGTAGCAGCTTACAAGCAACTTGCAGTAGCAGCTTGCAACAGTAGCTTGCAGTAGCAGCTTACACAGCAACTTACTTTCTTCTATAAATAGAGGAGTTTTCAGTTCATTATGTACATAAATTTGAAGTTTGAATAATATATCAGTTTCTCTCTATACTTGTCTTTACTTTACAGTTTTTATTTTATAACACGTTATCAGCACGAGACTCTGTCGTCTCGAGCAAAACTTTGAAAGTATCAGAGGCACGAACTTTCTTTTTCTAAATAATGTCAAATATTTCTAAACTTAAATTTGTAGCCTTGGATATATTGGGCAAAAGCTACATGTCTTAGGTTCTTGATGCTGAAATTCATCTTGATGCGATGGGTCTAGCAGACACCATCAAGGATAAAAATCAAGCAGCAAACCAAGACCGTGCCAAAGCAATGATATTCCTACGCCATCACCTTGATCAAGGCTTGAAAATGGAATATCTCACTATTAAAGATCCAATCATACTGTGGAATAATTTGAAAGATAGATATAACCACCTGAAGATGGTCGTTGTTCCACAGGCACGTTGTGATTGGACTCATCTAAGGTTACAAGATTTTAAATCTATTATTAAGTATAATTCTGCTATGTTCAGAATTAGTTCCCAATTTAAACTATGTGGTGAGAATATTACTGATCATGATATGTTGGAGAAAACTTTTACCACTTTTCATGCCTCGAATATGCTCATACAGCAGCAATATCGAGAGATGGGATTCAAAGAGTATTCTGAACTTATATCACATCTTCTTGTAGCCAAGCAACATAATGGGCTATTAATGAAAAATCATGAAAGCCGACCTACTGGTTCTTGTCCATTCCTTGAAGTGAGTGAGACGAACTTCCACCAAGCTAAGCGTAGAAGAGGACGTGGCCCCAGTCATGATCATGGTCATGGTCATGGTCGTGGTCGAGGAAGAAACTCTAATCATGGTAATAATAATGCACCAAAGAACCCTCCTCACCACCAGCAGTAGAAAAGGAAGGAACAAAAGCATGAAGCGGTGCAAGTAGCAAAGCCAGAAAATACATGATATAAATGTGGAGGAAAAGGGCACCGGTCACGTACATGTCGTACGCCAAAGCACCTGGTTGAGCTTTATCAAGCCTCCCTGAAGAAGACAGAGAAAAATGCTGAAGCAAATTTTATTTCTGAAGATAATTTAGACTTCATGCATTTGGATGTAGCTGATTACTTTGCACTCCCGGAAAGAGAAACAAGTCATGTGATCGGTGATGAATCTGTAGAGATGTAAAATTTTTAATTTTTGTTGTTTGTAGTAGATAGTATGGTTATGTAATTGTTGTACATAAATAAAAGTTATGCTTTGATAATGATGTTTACTATCATACTTATTTTGTTTATGTCATTTTGAAGAATATGGATAATCCTCAAATTATGTTTGGATCAAAGACCAATCATGAAGATATTTGTGTAACTGATAGTGGAACAACCCATGCCATATTCAAATATCAAAAATACTTTTTTTATTTGCATAAGGAAAAAGCAAATGTTTCAACAATTTTTGGTAATATAAGTTTAATTGAAGGCTCCAGAAGAACCACTATATTTTTGTCTAAGGGAACGAAATTTATAATAGACAATGCATTATTCTCCTCCAAGTCCAGAAGAAACTTGTTGAGTTTTATAGATATCCGCCGAAATGGGTATCATGTTGAGACGATAGATGAAATGAATATGGAATATCTTTGTATTACAAAGAATATTTCTAGCGAGAAGTGCATTGTAGAAAAGTTACCAACTTTATCTTCTGGCTTATACTATTCAAACATTAGTATAGCTGAAGCACACTCTATCATAAACCAGAAGTTTACTGATTCAAATATTTTTATGCTTTGGCATGACCGTTTGGGCCATCCTGGATCAATAATGATGAGACAAATTATTGAAAATTCAAGTGTGCATCCATTAAAGAACCTGAAGATTCTTACAAATAATGATTTTTTTTGTAATGCTTGTTATCAAGGCAAAATGATCACTAGACCATCACCAATAAAGGTTGGCGTTGAATCCCCTTCCTTTTTAGAACGCATACATGGGGATATATATATATGGACTTATTCACCCACCAAGTGGGCTGTTTAGATATTTTATGGTCCTAATAGATGTATTTTCAAGATGGTCTCATGTGTGCCTACTATCATCTCGCAACCTGGCGTTTGCAAAGCTATTAGCCCAAATAATTCTATTAAGGGCACAATTCCCAAATTATCCTATAAAGGCTATTCGCCTTGATAATGCTGGAGAATTCTCATCTCAAGCTTTTTATAATTATTGTCTATCAGTTGGGATAAAAGTTGAACATTATGTAGTTTATGTTCATACTCAAAATGGCCTTGCAGAGTCATTTATTAAACGCATGTAATTGATAGCAAGACCACTACTTATGAAAACAAAATTGCCCACTACTGTTTGGTGCCATGCTATCTTGCATGCAACATCATTTATCCATTTAGACTGACACATTATAATAAATATTCTCCGTCACAATTAGTTTTTGGTCATGAACCAGATATTGCCCATCTACGAATGTTTGGATGTGATGTATATGTGCTAGTATCACCACCACAGCGCAGTAAGATGGGCCCACAGAGAAGGTTCGAAATATATATTGGGTTTGAATCACCCTCTATTATTCTCTATCTTGAACCATTGATGGGAGATTTATTTACTGCTCGATTTGCAGATTGTCGGTTTGATGAAGCACATTACCCACAATTATGGGGAGAGATAAAGGAAACCAAAAGAGAAATTGTGTGAAAAGTTTCATCGTTATCTCATTTTGATCCACGTAATGGATGTGGTTACAGCTTATCTGTATACATCTAATGGATGTGGTTATAGCTTATCTGTACGGGTCACTTGATAATGAAATTTATATGAAAATCCTTGAAGGATTTAAAATGCCTGAAGCATATTCAAAATCTCGAGAAATGTACTCAATCAGATTACAAAGATCTTTGTTTAAAGCAATCTGGGCCCATGTGGTATAATCGCCTCAGTGAATATTTGCTAAAAGAGGGTTACATAAATGATGTTATTTGTCCATGCATTTTTATAAAGAAAATGGCATATGAATTTGTTATACTTGTTGTGTATGTTGATGACATAAATCTTGTTGGAACTCCATAAGAGCTCCAAAAGGCAATTGAATATCTTAAGAAAGAATTTGAGATGAAAGATCTTGGAAAGATAAAACTTTGTCTTGGTCTGCAAATTGAACATTTAGCAGACGTGATCTTTATCCATCAATCTGCCTATACAGAAAGGGTCTTAAAATGCTTTTACATGGACAAAGTGTACCCATTGAGTACACCAATGGTTGTTCGATCACTTGAAGTGAATAAGGACCCGTTCTGATCTCCAGAAGAGGAAGAGGAACTCCTTGGTCCTGAAACACCATATCTCAGTGCAATTGGTATACTTATGTATCTTGCTAATGCTATAAGGCTTGACATAGCATTTTTTGTTAATTTATAGCAAGATATAATCTCCTACAAAGAGATATTGGAATGGGATTAAGCATATTTTGCGATATTTAAAGGGAACTCTTGATATGGGTTTGTTTTATGCTAACAAAGGTAGTGCAGATCTTATTGGTTATGCAGATGTAGGTTATTTATCTGATCCCCATAAAGCTCGAACTCAAACCGGGTACGTGTTTACATGTGGAGGTATTGTTATATCATGGCACTCCACAAAGCAATCTATTATTGCTACTTCTTCAAATTATGCTGAGATAACAGTTATTCATGAAGCAAGTAGGGAATGCGTATGGTTGAGATCAGTGATTCATTTCATTCAAGAAAAATATGGTTTGGAATGTGATAAAAGATCTACAATTTTATACGAAGACAATGCTCCATGCATAGCCCAATTGAAGGGAGGATTTATAAAAGGAGATAGAACGAAACACATTTCACCAAAATTATTTTACACACACGATCTTCAGAAAAATGATGACATTGGTGTGCAACAAATCCGTTCAAGTGATAATACGACAAATTTATTTACTAAATCTTTGTCAACTTCAACTTTTGAGAAGATGGTATACAAGATTGGAATGCGGAGACTCAAATATTTGAAATAAGGTTTTCATGAGGGGGAGTAAAATACGCGATGTACTCTTTTTTTCTTACTAAGATTTTTTTTCACAGGGTTTTCCTTATAAGATTTTTTAATGAGGCAGCTAGCAATGCGTATTACTAAATATGTGTACTCTTTTTCCTTCACTAGGATTTTTTTCCCACGGAATTTTTCCTATTAAGGTTTTAATGAGGCACATTATCCTTTAATGAACATCCAAGGGGGGTGTTATAAATATATTATATTATGGATGTTCATTTACTCCATTGTAAATAAGCTTCCTGAAGAAATTTATCCATATGAGACTCCGCCGTAAATATGTTTATCTATTTAGTACTCTATTGGAAATAAGCCTCGTGAAGAAGCTTATCATTTTGGTACTCCGTTATGGCTAAACATAACCCCCGATAGAAGATTATCTATATCTGGTACAGTAGAAGCTTACAAGCAGCTTACACAACAGCTTGCAATAGCAGCTTACACAGCAGCTTGCAATAGCAGCTTACAAGCAGCTTACACAGCAGCTTGCAGTAGCATCTTACACAACAGCTTCTTTTCTTCTATAAATAGAGGAGTTTACAGTTCATTATGTACATAAATTTGAAGTTTGAATAATAAATCAGTTTCTCTCTATACTTGTCTTTACTTTGCAGTTTTTATTTTATAATATTAGGCTACTTATTATGGAGGAAAAAAAGTATTCCTAATAAAAGAATAAGGGAAAATAAGGAGAAATTCAGGAAAACGGTCAAAAGAGAATTGTAATCCTAACTTTAGAGAGGTGCCATGTCATGTCAGCACCTCTTTATCTCTCCTTTATATATTTATAATATAATATAGATATATAATAAGGATATTAGATAGAGTATGTTAAAAGTGACGGTTTTCATCATTATGATTCTACAGCTACAACAGTATTAGTGTTGCTATCTTTCTACAAGTTCCAAAGAACCCTATATATAGCCTAGCTATAGGGCAACATTTCCCCATAATCACCTCCCTCGATCTATTAAGTAATAACCAGTCTTTTCTTCTCCCCCACACAACTCTCTCTCTTTGTCATTTCCTATGGCTGTTACTCGTACTCAACTGGACACTCTTCTGGACAAGAAAGTCCTGGAAACACTTATCAACGATCTCGAAGTTTCGATAACTAATTCCCAAAATGTACATGATTTCACTACAATTTCGAGGAGAGTAACTGAGTTGGTTACAGAAACAGATGAAGCAATAGAGGATGTGCACTGGAAAATAACAAAAGAGAGGATGTTCCCATCTCCTAATAATGGGAATCTTCATCAAGATTTGAAGGAAAAAACGATCTATGCAGGAGAAGGGACGCCCTGGATAAAACCAAAGTTGAATCTAATAATCCAATGTTGCGTTACTGAAAGGTTTGACCAATTTCATTCTTTTGCATGAAATGTTTTGCATGTTTGAAAGTTTTTAGCATTCTTGAATTTTTTTTTTCCATTCTTGAAATTTTGTGAATTCTTCAGAGATTGGTAAATGTCGATATGGCTATATTCACTGATCGATCTAATATTTCAGGATATTCTTTTTGACGTATAAGGGAAATTAGTAGTGTAATTGTTTGCTAGTACGTAGATACGGTATGCATTTTCTCTTTCACCCAGTCTTAAGGTTTGATTAGATCATTCTTTTGCATTTCTTGATTGAAAGTTTTAGCCTTCTTGAAATTCTGGTAAATGTCGATATGTCTAATATTTGAAGACCTTCTTTCTGATTTTTAATCGAAAGTAGTATAATTGTTTCTTTTGCATATATTCTTGATTGAAAGTATTAGAATTCTTGGAAGTTTTGTGAAATCTCCAAATTTTTCTAAATGTCGGTTGGTATGACTTAATTATATTTCCTGATCGATCTAATATTTCAAGATCTTCTAATTTCTTTCTGACGTTTAATGGAAAGTAGTATAATTTTTTGCCGTTGTTTAAACATATCAGGAACTTCATATTGTTGGCTTTTCTCTTTACACTTTCTAAAAGTTTTCTTCTCTCAGACGAATAACCATGGCAACTATCCAATCGGTTAAGGCCGGTCAAATCTTCGACAGCCTTGGTAATCCTACTGTCGATGTTGTTGTATGTCTTTCAAACGGTGTATTAGCCATAGCTGGTGTTCCATGTGAAGCTCGTTAACAATGTCAACACAATTATTGGCCCCTCACTTATTGGCAGGAACCCAACTGATCAGACCACTCTTGACAACTTGATGGTTCATGAATTAGATAGAAATCAAAAACTAGATGGAAGTGCTACCCTTGCTCTGTCACTTGCGGTCTGCAAAGCTGGATCTTATGTCAGAAACATCCCGTTATACAGGCACATCTCAGAACTTGCTGGTAACACCAAGTTGGTGTTACCTATACCGGCCTTTCATGCGATAAGCTGGGGTGGCAGAGAATGGCTTAATAATCTTTTCTGAAACTGAAATGAGTCTTGAACTAGTCATCTTAATTATTACTCACAATGATTGATATATATATATATATATATATATATATATATATATATATATATATATATATATGTATGTATGTATATGTATGTATGTATGTATGTATACTAATTCCGAATCAAGTAATATTATGATTTATAAAAATAATATTAATATTCTTAAAATAAAATTTTAAGTAAATAATTATACAATAAAAATAAAGTACAAGTTTTATCTATCTATATTATTATAAAAGCACGAATATAATATTTTTAAAATATTGACTGACTTTTATACCCTTAAATAGTTAAATAATTTACTAGAAGATATCAGACAAAATAGTAATATATATACTTTGCCTAAATAGACGTTGAATTGAACTAAAATTCAGACTAACATGAAATTGTGTGGACTTCTAATATCAATCCACTTTGGCTTTCTATACGTAAAACAAATAACTACAAAATTAGCTTCTTTCTCAAAGAGTGCTAAGTTCATCATTCCAAAGGGTTAGGAATATTGAGCTTTGGCACTAAATTTTTGCAAAGCAGCTGTACTCTATTCATCAGTCTGCCTAAAATATGCTAAGAGATCTCTTGCCATTGGTATATGAAAACAAGATCTATTATTTATATTTTATTGTTCTGGCTTTAATCTTTTATGTCACATTGACAATGTGATCTCACCCTGTTGGTTGTTACGAAGTTTGCTTATCTTAATTTATACAGTTTGCAGTTCAAAATATAACTCGGATGATATGGTGAATTGACTTTATTATTGCAGGTTCTAGTTAGTGTGATGGTTGGACTGAATATTATAAGTGAAGAAACTGATGGAGGTTCTGATCAAAAATTTCTAACGAGCTATTGACCTCCATGCAAAAGTTGACAATTACAAGGTTTATCAAGGGAAAGGTTTATCAGGGGAGGGGATCTTTGATCAATAAATAAAAGTCATAATAAACGTTCATGGTGTGAATATATTAGCTAAACAGTTGCATCTTTGACATTTTCATAAGCTGCATAAAATCAACTTCTTCTTTTTGTTTTTTGTAATAAGAGTTAGTCGAGTTTATTGCTATATATCTCTAATATCTATTATGTCACTTTAACGACCCGACCGGTTGTTTCGAGAGTTATAGCCATGTTTTCCCCATTTCTGCTTCTTTTTGTGCTTTTCAACTATATTATTATTATATATCGGGTTAGTTGGTTCGTGTCCGGAGTGATTTCGGAATGAATTGAGATTAATCTCTTATTTAGAATATTAAGTTGGAAAAGTCAACCGGATGTTGACTTATGTGTAAACGATCTCGGATTTGAATTTTGATGGTTCTGTTAGCTCCGTTAGGTGATTTTAGACTTAAGAGTGCATTCGGAATGTGATTTGGAGGTCCGTAGTGGAATTAGGCTTGAATTGGCGAAAGTTGCAAATTTGGCGATTTCGGTTGGCAGTTGAAAATTTGACATCGGGGTCGAAATGGATTTTTGGAAGTTAGAGTAGGTCCGTGGTGTCATTTGTGACGTGTGTGTAAAATTTGAGGTCATTCGGACGTGGTTTGGTTGGTTTCGGCATCAGTTGTCGAATTTGAAAGTTTAGAAGTTCTTAGGCTTGAATCCGAGGGTAATTTGGTGTTTTGATGTTGTTTTGAGTGATTCGAAGGCTTGACTAAGTTCGTATGTTGATATTTGACTTGTTGGTATGTTTGGTTGAGGTCCCGAGGAGCTCGGGATGATTCCGGATGGCTAACGGGAGGTTTGAAATTTGAAAATGTAGCTGAACTGTTGCTGCTGGTGTTTTTCCGCACCTACGGAGGTGGAGCCGCAGGTGCGAGGTTGCAGGTGCGCTTGGGGAGCCGCAGATGTGGACAAAGAGGACCTGGTCTGGAACCGCAGGTGCGTAAAAGTGGTCGCATCTGCGGGCGCGCAGATGCGAGGGTGAGTCGTAGATGCGGAAGTGAGGAGATTGGCCTATTTCCGCAGAAGCGGAGGGAGATGCGTAGGTGCACAACCGCAGGTGCGAGAGGTTGGCCGTAGATACGGAACCTGGAGTATTAAGTGAGTTCCGCACATGCGATGGAAATTCTGCACGTGCGGTATCGCAGAAGCGAAAAAGGGACCGCAGGTGCGGTTTCGCTTGGCAGAAGGTATAAAAGGGGGACTTCGTGATTTTTGCTCATTTCCACCATTTTCAATTCGGACTTTGGAGCTTTTGGGCTGATTTTTGAAGGGGATTCAAGTATATTCATTGAGGTAAGTTACTTGAGCGCTATTATCATTAGCTATGGTATTTTTTCGTTGTTTTCCCACCTAATTAGTAGGATTTTTGAAGTGAAATAAGGGGTTAGGGCTTAGGATTTTGGAGAGAGTAATTTGGGGATTTGAGGGACCAAATGAGGTCGGATTTTGATGAATTTAGTATGAGTAGACTTGTGAGTGAATGTGCTTTCGGGTTTTGTAACTTTTGTCGGATTTCGGGATGTGGTCCCGGGGGCCAGGTTTGAATGAATTTCGGGATTTGGCCTATAATTTGGTATTTTTTCTTGTGGGATTTATTCCTTTGGCTCATATTGAACGTATTTTTATTGCTTGTGACTAGATTCAGGTCATTTGGAGGCCGGTTCGAGAGGAAAGAGCATTCCAGAGTAGGAGTTCTACGCTGTTGAGGTAAGTAACAGTTATAAATCTGGTCTTGAGGGTATGAAACTCGGAGTTCGGTATAATATGACTGTTTGGAGGTGGCACCCATGCCAGGTGATGGGAGTATGGGGGTACGCCGTGAGGGATTGAGACTTGGTCCGTCTCGAGAGACTGTGAAGTCTAATAGCCTTTATTTGTATTTATATGCATTCATGTCTACTAGAACTTGACTGTCTTTCATGTTAGAAATCATGCTTATGCTATATTCCTACTCATGGTAGTTATATTCAGTCATAGTGATTCTTGTACATGTTTACCTCAGTCTCTGCTATTTTCCCTGATGATATACTATAACACTTTGATTTGGGCTATTTTCCATTACTTTATTGAGAGCTATGAGACTAGAGAGGTTCATGACTGAGTAAGGCCGAGGGCCTGTTTGTGAGGTATTGTACATTAGTACGTGAGTTATCTATGCAGATTCTAATGTGATACGGTGGCACGTGAGTTCGTGCAGGCCTTGATATCATATTATAGCACGTGAGTTGTCCGTGCAGCACGTGAGTTGTCCGTACGGATTATAGCGCTTGGCCTGTAGGAGCCCCTCATGAGTCTGAACACCTCCAGTGAACGCAGGTACCTATTGAGCGTGTGCATTGAGGGCTGAGAGTTGAGTGTCGAGTTATTGAGGGTTTGAGTGACAGTGTCTGTGAGGTTTCATCTATTTCACTTTGTTGCTGCATTTAGCTGAAAATTGTCTGGCTGGAATTGGTAATTATGCAACTGATCTTTTACTCATGTTTACTCTTAACTGTGAAAATTATCAACTGAATTGTTCTATATAGATCGTCACTATTTCTCGATTCCTTATTTATTTCTATTACTTGGTGAGTTGGTTGTACTCATACTATACCTTGAACTACATATGCAGATCCAGGTGTGTCTGAGCATGGAGATTATTGAGTCCAGGCCTGTTTGAGTTTCGGAGACTACAAGGTAGCTGCCAGAATCCGCAAGACCTTGTTACTCCTTCCACATTTCTTTCCATTTTGTACTGATATTTAGACATTGGCTATAATAGTTTTAAATACGTAGACGCTCATGACATAGTGACACCCTGATGTCAGGTTATTTTTTTTTCTGCCCTTATATTTTATTTGGGTTTTACCCTTTATTTATGAGAAACTTCGATTATTTTAAATGTCTTAATTCATTTCTGTTAAATTTTGAAAATGATTTGGAAAGGTCGGCTTGCCTAGTACCACGATAGGTGCCATCACGACAGGTTTGAGTCTAGGGTCATGACAAGTTGGTATTAGAGCCTAGGTTACATAGGTCTCATGAATCATGAGCGGGTTTAGTAGAGTCTTGCGGATCGGTACGGAGACATTTGTACTTATCTTTGAGAGGCTGCAGAGCCCTTAGGAAAATTTCACATTCTTGGATTCTTGTCATGCGAATCTGTCTATTCTGGTAACTAAACACCTGTTGTTTCATTCTCTCAGAGATGGTGAGGACTCGTGCTACCAGTTAGGAGGGCCAGCCACTAGTACTACCAGCCAGGGCAACGAGAGGCCGAGGCCGCAGTAGAGACCATGGTAGGGGCAGAGGTGCAGCCCGCACAGCAGCTGGGGCAGTACCTGCAGATCCACCAGTTGTCCCAGATTAGGACCAGATTCCAGTTATTGATGCACCAGCTCAGGCACCACATGTGCATATTGTGATTCCAGTCCTTCAGGAAGCCTTAGCTCAGATTCTGACTGCGTGTACTAGTCTTGCTCAGGTGGTCTCTGTTCCGGCCGCCGCAGCCACTTCTCAGGCTGGGGAAGGTGCTCAGACTCCCGCTGCCCGCACACCAGAGCAGGCGGTACAGGGATTCCAGACACC
Source organism: Nicotiana tabacum (assembly GCF_000715075.1). Lineage (NCBI taxonomy): Eukaryota > Viridiplantae > Streptophyta > Magnoliopsida > Solanales > Solanaceae > Nicotiana > Nicotiana tabacum. The sequence goes on from NC_134098.1 coordinate 87,367,953, forward strand.
GGGGGCACCACCAGCCCAGCCGGTTGCAGCTGCTCAAGATTATATGGTTCCTGCTATGCCTGAGGATGACCAACGTAGATTGGAGAGGTTTGGGAGACTTCAGCCTCCACCTTTCAGTGGCACAGAGAGGATGCCCAGGACTTCTTGGACAGGTGTCAGAGGATACTCCATACAGCTGGTATTCTAAAGACTTGTGGGGTCTCATTCACTACCTTTCAGTTTTCTGGGGCTGCACTCAGATGGTGGGAGACTTACAAGAGGCATATGCCTATTGGCGTAGCACCCCTTACTTGGCAGCAATTCTCCGTGGTCTTTTTGGAGAAGTTCATGCCTCAGTCCCATAGAGAGGAGCTGCGCAGACAGTTTGAGAAGCTTCTCTAGGGTGATATATCTGTGACGCAGTATGAGATACGATTCTCGGAGTTGGGCCGTCATGCTATCTAGTTGGTTCCCACAGACAGGGAGAGGATCATGAGGTTTATAGATGGTCTCACTTTTCAGCTACGGTTACTTATGACTAGAGAAAGGGTGTCTGGTGCTACCTTTGATGAGGTTGTCGACATTGCTCAGCAGATTGAGATGGTTCGCGATCAGGAGAGGATTGAGAGGGAGGCCAAGAGGCCTCGTGGTCAGGGTGGATTCAGCGGTGCTCCTTCTAGGGGTCAGTTCCAGCACGGTAGAGTTCATCATTTCAGACAGGCTCAGATAACTCGGCCATTTCACCGTGGTGCATCATCTGGCCATGGTTCTCACAGTCATTAGCAGGGTCAGTCATCATTCAGTGCAATACCAGCGCAAAGTTCTCATCATGCCCCGTTTGCTCAGATATCCCCGAGTAGTTCTTTCAGGCATCAAGAGCAGCAGTTTCGTCAGAGGAGGGGTTGTTTCGAGTGCGGAGATTTTGGTCACATTATGAGAGATTGCCCTAGGCTATTGAGTAGGACTCCACAGTGGAGTACTCGACCGATGGCACCAGCACCAGTTCCTCCACCACCCGCCCAGCCAGCTAAGGGTGGAGCTCAGCCAGCCAGGGGTAGAGCTCAGCCAGCTAAGGGTAGAGCCCATTCAGCTAGGGGTCTCCCGAGAGGGGGAGACAGATCAGGGGGTGGTCAGGCCCGTTTCTATGCCCTCCCTGCCAAACCAGATACTATTGCTTCAGATGCTGTGATTACAGGTATTGTCTCAGTTTGTCACAGAGATGCCTCTATATTATTTGACCCTGGTTCCACGTATTCATATGTTTCCTCGTATTTTGCCCATTTTCTGGATATGCCCCGTGAGTCTTTAGTTTCATCTGTTCATGTATCTACTTTTGTGGGTGATATTATTATTGTGGACCGTGTATATCGGTCATGTGTGGTAACTATTGGGGGTCTGGAGACCCGAGTGGACCTTTTGCTGCTCAGAATAGTTGACTTTGATGTGATGTTGGGTATGGATTGGTTATCTCCATGTCATGATGTTCTAGATTGTCATGCTAAGACCGTGACGTTGGAGATGCTGGGATTGCCGAGGGTTGAGTGGAGCGGTTCTACAGACTATGTACCTAGTAGGGTGATCTCATATTTGAAGGCTCAGCGGATGGCTGAGAAGGGTTGTGTATCCTATTTGGCTTTCGTGAGAGATGTTAGTGCAGAGACCACTGCCATTGATTATGTTCCGGTGGCACGGGATTTTTCGGATATGTTTCCTGCAGACCTACCGGACATGCCGCCTGACAGGGATATTGACTTCGGTATTGATTTGGTGCCGGGCACTCAGCCCTTTTCTATTCCACCGCATCGTATGGCACCGGCGGAGTTGAAGGAACAACTTCAGGAACTCCTTGATAAGGGATTTATTCAGCCTAGTGTGTTACCTTGGGAAGCACCGGTTCTATTTTTAAAGAAGAAGGATGGTTCCATGAGGATGTGCATTGATTACAGGCAGTTGAACAAGGACACAGTCAAGAACAAGTATCCTTTGCCTCGTTTTGATAATTTATTTGACCAGCTTCAGGGAGCAAGGATGTTCTCCAAGATTGATTTGAGGTCGGGTTATCACCAGCTGAAGATTCGGGATTCAGATATTCTTAAGACAGCTTTCATGACCCGATATGGCCATTATGAGTTCTTGGTGATGTCCTTTGGGCTGACCAATGCCCCAGCAGCGTTCATGCATTTGATGAACAGTGTATTCCAGCCCTATTTGAACTCATTCGTTATTGTATTCATTGATGACATCCTGGTGTACTCTCATAGCCAGGAGGAGCATGCTCAGTACTTGAGGATTGTATTACAGAGATTGAGGGAGGAGAAGCTTTATGCAAAATTCTCCAAGTGTGAGTTCTGGCTCGGTTCCGTAGCATTCTTGGGGCACGCGGTGTCCAGTGAAGGTATTCAGGTGGATCCGAAGAAGACAGAGGCGGTGCAGAGTTGGCCTAGACCATCCTCAGCCACGGAGATTAGGAGCTTTCTTGGTTTGGCGGGTTATTACCGTCGCTTTATGGAGGGATTTTCATCTATTGCATCGCCCTTGACCAAATTGACCCAAAAGGGTGCTCCATTCAGGTGGTCATAGAGGTGTGAGGAGAGCTTTCAGAAGCTCAAGACTGCTTTGACCACAACTCCAGTGTTCGTTATGCCATCAGCTTCAGGTTCTTACACCGTGTATTGTGATGCCTCGAGGGTAGATATTGGATATGTTCTGATGCCGGAGGGTAGGGTGATTGCTAATGCCTCGTGCCAGTTAAAGACCCATGAGAAGAACTATCCTGTCCATGATCTTGAGTTAGCAGCCATTGTTCACGCCTTGAATATTTGGCGTTATTAATTGTATGGGGTTCATTGTGAGATCTATACTGATCACCGGAGTCTGCAACATCTGTTTAAGCAGAAGGATCTTAATTTGCGCCAGCGGAGATGGTTGGAGCTTTTTAAGGACTACGATATCACTATTTTGTACCATTAGGGGAAGGCCAATGTGGTGGCCGATGCTTTGAGTCACCGGGCGGAGAGTTTGGGAAGTTTAGCATATCTCCCAATAGCAGAGAGACCCTTGACATTAGATGTTCAGGCCTTAGCGGGCCAGCTTGTCAGATTGGATATTTCGGAGCCGAGTCGGGTATTGGCTTGTGTGGTCTCCAGGTCTTCTTTTTATGACCGTATCAGGGAGCGTCAGTATGATTACCCCCACCTGCTCGTTCTTCAGGACAGGGTTCAGCGGGGTGATGCTAGGGATGTGACCATTGGTGATGACGGCGTGTTGAGGATGCAGGGCCGGATATGTGTGCCTAATGTAGGTGGGCTCAGGGAGTTGATTCTCGAGGAGGCCCACAGCTCGCGGTATTCTATCCACCCTGGTGCTGCGAAGATGTACCAGGATTTGAGACAACACTATTGGTGGAGGCGGATGAAGAAGGATATAGTTGGGTTTGTGGCTCAGTGTCTCAACTATTAGCAAGTTAAGTATGAGCATCAGAGACCGGGTGGCTTGCTTCAGAGGTTAGAGATCCCAGAGTGTAAGTGGGAGCGGATCACCATGGACTTCGTAGTTGGGGTCCCACGGACTTCGAGGAAGTTCGATGCTATTTGGGTGATTGTGGATCGGCTCACCAAGTCCGCGCACTTCATTCCAGTTGGTACTACTCACATTTCAGAGCGGTTGGCTGAGATTTATATCCGAGAGGTTGTTCGCCTGCATGGTGTTCCAGTTTCCATCATTTCAGATAGAGGTACTCAGTTTACGTCGCAATTTTGGAGGGTTGTGCAGTGAGAGTTGGGTACTCAGGTTGAGTTGAGCATAACCTTTCACCCTCAGACGGACGGGCAGTCCGAGTGCACTATTCAGATATTGGAGGACATGTTGCGCGCTTATGTCATTGACTTTGGGGGTTCATGGGACCAGTTTTTGCCACTCGCGGAGTTTGCATATAACAACAGTTTCCAGTCGAGTATTCAGATGGCTTCGTACGAGGCTTTATATGGGCGGAGGTATAGATCTCCGGTAGGATGGTTTGAGCCTGGTGAGGCTAGGCTGTTGGGTACAGACTTGGTCCAGGATGCACTAGATAAGGTGAAATTGATTCAGGAGCAGCTTCGCACGGCGCAGTCTAGACAGAAGAGCTACACGGACAGGAAGGTCCGTGATGTGTCTTTTATGGTTGGGGAGAAGGATTTGCTGAAGGTATCACCCATGAAGGGTGTTATGAGGTTTGGGAAGAGGGCAAAGTTGAGCCCCCGGTTCATTAGGCCTTGAGCCACCGGAGCCCCCGGTTCATTAGGCCTTGAGCCACCCATCTTGTCGAGTGTGCATCAAGTGTTTCATGTTTCCATGCACCGGAAGTATGTTGGCGATCCGTCCCATGTTTTGGACTTCAGCACGGTTCAGTTGGAGGGTGACATGACTTATTATGTGGAGCCGGTGGCCATTTTGGATTGGCAGGTTCAGAAGTTGAGGTCAAAGGACATAGCTTCAGTGAAGGTGCAGTGGAGAGGTCAGCCTGTGGAGGAGGCCACCTGGGAGACCGAGCGGGAGATGCGGAGCAGATATCCACACCTATTTTAGACTCCAAGTATGTTTCTAGACCCGTTCGAGGACGAACATTTGTTTAAGAGGGGAAGGATATAACGACACAGCCGGTCGTTTCGAGAGTTGTAGGCCCATTTTCCCTATTTTTGCTTCCTTTTGTGCTTTTCAGCTATATTATGATATATCGGGTTAGTTGGTTTGGGTCCGGAGTGGTTTCAAAATGAATTGAGACACTTAGTCTCTTATTTAGAACCTTAAGTTGGAAACGTCAACTGGATATTGACTTATGTGTAAACAATCTCGGATTTGAATTTTGATGGTTCTGCTAGCTCCGTTAGGTGATTTTAGACTTAGGAGTGTGTTCGGAATGTGATTTGGAGGTCCTTAGTGGAATTAGGCTTGAATTGGCGAAAGTTGCAAATTTGGCAATTTTGGTCGGTAGTGGAAAATTTGACCTCAGGGTCGGAATGGATTTTCGGAAGTTGGAATAGGTTCGTGGTGTCATTTGTGACGTGTGTGTAAAATTTGAGGTCATTCGGACGTGGTTTGGTTGGTTTCGGCATCAGTTGTCGAATTTGAAAGTTTAGAAGTTCTTAGGCTTGAATCCGAGGGTAATTTGGTGTTTTGATGTTTTTAGAGTGATTCTAAGGCTTGACTAAGTTAGTATAATTATATATGATTTGTTGGTATATTTGGTTGAGGTCCCGAGGGGCTCAGGGTGATTCTGGATGGCTAACCGGAGGTTTGGAATTTGGAAATGCATCTGAACTACTGCTACTGGTGTTTTTCTACACCTGCAGAGGTGGAGCCGCAGGTGCGAGGTCGCAGGTGCGCTTGGGGAGCTGTAGATGCAGACAAAGAGGACCTGGTCCGGAACCACAGGTGCATAAAAGTGGTCGCATTTGCGAGCCCGCAGATGCGAGGGTGAGTCGCAGATGCGAAAGTGAGGAGATTGGCCTATTTTCGCAGAAGCGGAGGGAGATGCACAGGTGCGTAACTGCAGGTGCGAGAGGTTGGCCGCAGATGCGGAACCTGGAGTATTAAGTGAGTTCCACACCTGTGATGGAAATTCCGCAGGTGCGGTATCCTAGAAGCGAAAAATGGACCGCAGGTGCGGTTTCGCTGGGCAGAAGGTATAAAAGGGGGACTTCATGATTTTTGCTCATTTTGACCATTTTCAATTCGGACTTTGGAGCTTTTGGGTTGATTTTGAAGGGGATTCAAGGATATTCACTGAGGTAAGTTGCTTGAGTGCTATTATCATTAGCTATGGTATTTTTCCGTTGTTTTCTCACCTAATTAGTAGGATTTTTGAAGTGAAATAAGGGGTTAGGACTTGGGATTTTGGAGAGAGTAATTTAGGGATTTGAGGGACCAAATGAGGTCAGATTTTGATTAATTTATTATGGGTAGACTCTTGAGTGAATAGGCTTTCGGGTTTTGTGACTTTTGTCGGATTTCAAGACGTGGGTCCGGGGGCCGGGTTTGAATGAATTTCAGGATTTGGCCTATAATTTGGTATTTTTCCTTGTGGGATTTATTCCTTTAGCTCATATTGAATGTATTTTTATTGCTTGTGACTAGATTCGGGTCATTTGGAGGCCGGTTCGAGAGGAAAGAGCATTCCGGAGTAGGATTTCTACGCTGTTAAGGTAAGTAACAGTTTAAATCTGGTCTTGAGGGTATGAAACCCGGAGTTCGATATAATGTGACTGTTTGGAGGTGGCACCCATGCTAGGTGACGGGCGTGTGGGGGTACGCCGTGAGGGATTGAGACTTGGTCCGTCCCGGAAGACTGTGAAAATTATCAACTGAATTGTTCTGTATAGCTCGTCACTACTTCTTGATTCCTTATTTATTTCTATTACTTGGTGAGTTGATTGTACTCATACTATACCCTGCACTACATATGCAGATCCAGATGTGTTTGAGCACGGAGATTGTTGAGTCCAGGCTTGTTTGAGTTTCGGAGACTGCAAGGTAGCTGCCAGTGTCCGCAGGACCTTGTTACTCCTTTCACATTTCTTTTCATTTTTTTACTGATATTTAGACATTGGCTGTAATAGTTTTAAATACTTAGACGCTCATGACTTAGTGACACCCCGATGTCGGGCTATTTATTTTTTCCGCACTTGTGTTTTATTTGGGTTTTATCCCGTATTTAATAGAAACTTCGGTTATTTTAAATGTCTTAATTCATTTCTATTAAATTTTTACAATGATTTGGAAAAGTAGGCTTGTCTAGTACCACGATAGGCGTCATCACGACGGGTTTAGTTTTGGGTCATGACAGTCACGTTTCCTTTTTATTTTCTTATCTTTCTTTTCTTCGTTCTAAGCTTTTACGTGCGAGACACGTACATAGTAACTAGTACTATATTAAAAGCACGGGGGCTCTTAGTGAAATATCATTCGTCTTTTTTACCTTCTAAAAATAAATTTTACATTGGACATAAATATAATTTAAGTTACTTTCCTAATATTTAGGGCATTTCAATCACCTGAAATTATTGTTATTAATTATTTCCTTATTAAACTAATTGTAAGAGTCCTAATTTTTAGCCTTTGGCCATCACAACATATTAATTAACAAGAAAACATGAGTTTCTTAAACCCAATAGAATAGTATTTAGGAAATTTACTTACAATAATGGACTAAAATTTAAAACTAATGCCTTTTCTTTTTATTTCAAACTTGATCGTTATCACATAAATATTCTAAGTCCCTCAGTTTATGTTAAATATTATAAGAAACACTTCATTTAATAGTTATTTAATAATTATTTTTAAAATTTTAGAGCTTAAAATTAATTAAAATTTACTTATTAATTTGTTTCTTATTTGAACCACGAAGAAAGTTGAATTTCTTTTTTCATTTCGAAATTTGTATAAGTCTTACACGTAAACTATATATAAATGATAAAAAATAAAATGAAGAAAAAATAAAAATATTTAAGAAAGAAGAGGTACGAGTTCTTGGACAATAGCGTAGATAGTTCACTTTTTAAAAATATACAAGGCTATTGCATTAATAATATTATTCAATATTATACTTTTAACATTCAAAAGTTTTAAATGCACTATTATAATTATGAGAAATGTTGAGCAGAAATCAATAAAAGGCATAAAATGCACAAGATAATTTATGAGATTCTTTGATTTTTAATCTGTGATACATTTAGCTAAATATGAGTGGGTTTATTAGCTTTCAATTGTAGAATATCTTACTAGCTTACTTAATTTTTTTTCTTTTTTTAATGTCTTTTTTTTGGTTTATTATTGCACTTTGATTTTGTGTTTATTTAAAGTTCGTAGATTATTAGTTACTTGCTTATATGTTGTAAGTTGTATATTTCAAGATTATTTAGATTTCCAAGGTTCTTGCCCGTGAAAGTGAAATTCTGAAATTATAAACTTGGAACAAATTTTAAATTGAATTATTGATGTTGAGGACTTCGAAGATAGTTTTTTTAATTATTGAGTTAGTTATACACAATCGATATTCACGATCATCTTTAGGAACTTACACTTTTATTTTATAATTTAATTTTTTTTTTAAATTATACTTATTCAAACAGGATTCGCGCGCATCGCGCGTACCCTAAAACTAGTGTAACGACCCGACTTGTCGTTTTAAGAATTTACGCCCCGTTGAAAGACTTAAGGTCTCGAGTAGTTTCGTAATATGTATTATGACCCACGTGTGTGGTCAAGTTTGGTTTTCGGAAGATTCAGAATTAAATTAAACGAACAATTCTCATTTTTTAAGCTTAAATGGAAAGAGTTGACTGGAGAGTTGACTTTTGAGCAAACGGCTCCGGAATAAAATTTTGATGATGTCAATAGCTTCATATGGTGATTTCGGACTTAGGCGTACGTCCGGATTTGTATTTGGAAGTCCGTAGGGCAATTCGACGCATTTTGGCGAAAGTTGGAAAATATAAGATTTTTGGAAAGTTCGACCGAAGGTTGAATTTTTGATAACGAGGTCGGATTTCTATTCCGAAAATTGGAACAACTCCATTACGTCATTTATGACTTATGTGCAAAATTTGAAGTTATTCCAGATGGATTTGATACGTTTCGGCACAAAATATAGAAGTTGGAAGATTTGAAAACTCATAATTCGATTCGATGCACGATTCATAATTTCGGTGTTGTTTGACATGGTTTGAAACCTCGACTAAGTTCGTATTATATTTTGGGACATGTTGGTATATTTGGTTGAGGTCCCGAGGGCCTCGGGTGGATTTTGGAAGGTTAACAAATCAATTTGGACTTGAAGGAAGCTGCTGGAAAATAGCAGCAACTGTTGGAATCGCACCTGTGGAATTTTGGGCCCATGTGCGACATCGCAGAAGCGACTGGAAAGGGAGTTGAGCAGTGTTGGGCATCCATTGAAGAAGCGGAGCAGTGGAGCGCACCTGCGACATCGCAGGTGCGATGTTGGCAGCGCAAAAGCAAGCTCCATCGCAGAAGCACAATACTGGATGCACTTGCGGTTGCGCAGAAGCGAAGCCAGTGTCTGCAGGTGCGAGCCTTCACCTGGGCTGTACACTTCGCAGAAGCGATGATGGTGTCGCAGAAGCGACTGCATGGATGCGAAAATGCTGTCCGCAAATGCGAAATCTGGGCAGAACTTATAGACCCAAAAATGGTCATTTTGTCATTTCGTTTTGGAATTTTTGGAGCTCGGTTCTTGGGCGATTTTGAGGATTTCTTCACACTTTCAACTCAAGTAAGTGCTCTATATTCTAAAGTAATTATATTTCATGAATCTATAGTTATATTTATCGTTTAATTCGGATTTAAATGGAAGAAATCAAGATTTTTGTAAAATCTTCTAAAAACAAAAATTTAAGATTTGGAGGTCGAGTTGTTATCGGAATTTGATAAAATTGGTATGGTTGAACTCGTATCGGAATTGTCACGACCCAAAATCCATAAGGGTCGTGATAGTGCCGGACACTACTATCAGGCAAGCCAACAATGAATACTTAAATGGGTTCTCATTTTTGTTACTTTTGAAATCATATTTTCCTTCAATTTAAATCGTAAAAGATGAAGTTTACAAAAACAAATAATAATATCTTTAAAACTTCCAATACAGCACAACCCATAATCCTCCCAAAATCCGGTGTCACAATTGCATGAGCATTAACTAAGAATGTAGAATAAAATACAACAGCTGTCCGGAATACAAATTGGACAGGAAAAATGTAAGTACTCTGAGGGAGACTCTGTTGGCTGTGGATCGCCGTATAGAATGCAGATCACCTAAGTCCCCGCCATAATCGCGCCTCTGCACCCATAAGGCCGCTAAACATATGTGTACCTGCACAAAAATATGCAGCAAGTGTAGCATGAGTACGTAAATCAACGCGTACCCAGTAAGTATCCCGCCTAACCTCGAAGAAGTAGTGACGAGGGGTCGACTCGGACACTTACTATGGGCTATAATTAATATACCAATAATATGATTAAGCATGGATCACGTAGAACGGCTGTAAGCCCGATATCATAAAGTAAGTAAACAATTCTTTTGTTAAGAAGAAGTTTTTCCCAAATTCATTTTCATCATTTTAACAGCTTATATCTCAGGCCAATGAGGCAATATCAATTATTATAATACCCGAAGCAATTAATGCAATCATGTGCAAGTCATGCCGAGGTCGTATGGCCCGATCCAACAATAAAAATAAGTTGTGCATTGCCGAGGGTCAAACGACGCGAACCATAGATGCATCTATAAATTTCCCCGCTCGCGAATCATACATGCGACACGGTCAAATATAAATTTAAGAAAATACCCCGCTCGCGAATCATACCTGTGACGCAGCCAAATATAACTTTAACATTTAAATCATATTTCTTTCTTGATTCTTTTTAAAATAATGGAAATTCAACTTGAAACTTTTTAAGGAAATTACCCCGCTCGCGAATCATACTTGCGACGCGGTTACACATAGATTTCTTAAGCTATTATAATATTCCTCAATTCTTTTCGAAATTACAAAGTTCAAATGAAACCTTTTAAATCTTAAATTCTTCAAATTTCCATTCTTTCAAGACAATTACTACTCAACCTCAATCTTGCTTCTTCTCAAGGAAAACAATAACATAAATCGACAGCAATGTCAACAAGGCATGATGTAAACCTAGACTACCCAGACATAGGTATAATTAGTAGCTACGTACGGACTCTCGTCACCTCGTGCGTACGTAGGCCCCACAATTAGAAGCATATATTTTAATTTATTTTACCTATGGGGTTAATTCCCTCTTATAAGCTTAGAAAGGAGATTTACCTCGCTCCAAAGTTCCATAACCAGCTTCCGAGCCCTTCAAATAACTTGAATCGATGCACCACGCTCCAAAACTAGCCAATAATTATGCAAAGACATTAATATATACTCAAATACTCAATATAATCTAATTTATAACAATTTCTAACCCCGATCGAAAAGTCGATAAAATCGCCCTCGGGCACACGTGCCCGGATTCCGAATATTTTCAAAGTTAATCATTACCCATAACCTTATGAACTAAAATATATGATTTATTCCCAATTCCATGCCCAAATTCGTGGTCAAAATCTAAAAATATCAAATTCTAGGTCTTCTATCAAAAACCCCACAATTTATACTAATTTTCATGTTTAAATCCTTATACAAACCATGTATTTAACTTATAATAAGTGGGAATCACTTACCTTGAGTTGCTTGTTGAAAATCTCCCTTTGAAGCTCTTCAAAATCGCCCAAACCAAATAAAAATGGGAGAAAAAATGGGCCAAGTCCCGTTTTAAAGAAACCCCACTGCCCAGCGACATTTACGCACCCGCGACTCTTAGGCCGCTTCTGCGCATCCGCTTCTGCGGAACTCCATCCGCACCTGCGGCCCTTGTCGCTTCTGCAGCGCAGGTGCGCAAATTTCTTCCGCTTCTGGGGTTCTCAGCAGCCTTGGCTCCTTCCGCTTCTGCGAGCCATCTCCCGCACCTGCGGGCTCGCACCTGCAGCCCTCTTCACGCAGATGCGGTTACACCAGATGCCCAGCTGCTTCAGCTCTTTCTCAAATTCAAATTCTATTTGTTAACCACCCGAAATCCACCCGAGGCCCCCCGGGACCCCGTCCAATCACACCAACCAGTCCAATAACATAACACGGACCTACTCGAGGCCTCAAATCACATCTAACAACATCAAAATCATGAATCACACCCCAATTCAAGCTTAATGAGCTTTAGAACTTCAAACTTCTATATTCAATGCCGAAATACATCAAATCACGTCCGATTGACCTCAAATTTTGCACACAAGTTACATTCGACCTTACGGACCTACTCCAACTTCCGAAATCAGAATCCGACCCCGATATCAAAAAGTCAACTTCTGGTCAAACTTCTCAAAAACCCTCAAATTCCTAAGTTTCGCCAAACAACTCCAAAATGACCTACGGACCTCCAAATCCACTTTTGGATGCACTCCCAATACCGGAATCACCATACGGAACTATTTTTAGACTCGAAATTCCAAACGTACATCGATAACATTGAAATGCACTTCAACCCAAATTTATGGAATTCTTCCAAAATGCTAACTTCCACAATAGGTGCCGAAACGCTCCCGGGTAATCCAAAATTCGACCCGGACATACGCCCAAGTCCAAAAGCATCATACGAACCTGCTGGAACCTTCAAATCCCGATTCCGAGGTCATTTACTCAAAAATTCAACCTTAGTCAATTCTTCCAACTTAAAGGTTCCAAAATGAAAATTTTCTTTCCAAATCAACTCTGAACTCCCTGAATCTCAATTCCGACTACGCGTACAAGTCATAATACCTGAAGTGAAGTTGCTCATGGCCTCAAACTGCTGAACGACACGCTAGAGCTCAAAACGACCGATCGGCTCGTTACATTCTCTCCCACTTAAATAAACGTTCGTCCTCAAACGTGCTAAGAACTGCGCTGGAGTTGTCCGAAATCACTGTTTAATACCTCGTGCACCTACCCGTGCTACCACAACTCAGTTGAGCACACTGGCTCGAGTAAATCTGAAGATTTCCCCTTTTTGCTTTTAGCCTTAGTGCCAAATTCCAACATCCGAAATCTTCTGCCAGGCCTATTTCCAATGTACAATCACCGTATCAATCACCACACAATGTACCAAAACATGATTGCATACCTTTGCTGAATTCACACCATGCACCGCATAATTCACATGACCATAATAACATCCTCTGATAAAAATAGCCGAAATTCCACGAACCTGATGCTCACCAGTCACCTCATGACATATATAAGTCTTGTTCCAACTCTTGCAATACCGCCACGAAGGAAGAGATGTGTAGAAATTCATAACCAGCTGCAGAGTCTACAAATCATTGAATCTCCCCCTTTGACTAGAATCATCACCCCATTATGAACCATATAATGGTATTTGCTCTTTAATATACTGCATACAGTCCGATCGCATTGATCTCGGATCCGCTAATCTCGTCTCACCCAGTATAAAATGCTCAGGCAACAAGCCACCCCAAACATGACCAAAAGTCTCATATGATGCCGCAATGCACCAATAAGCTACAAACTCGAACTTGATACATAAGGAAAATGAATCTCTAGAAGGGACTACTCAACCTACACAACTAATTAGACAACTGAAAAGGTATTATGAACCTTCCCCAGAAAATGAAAAACAAAACACACGAAAATAGATATAGGGGACTGTAATCAACATCCCACTGTTGCGGCGTGCAACCTGATCCCAACAACATACCTGTGGCGGCGTGCCACCCGATCCACCCATAAAATCTACAATAAGAGATACTTACCGAGCTAGAATGTTCATTACAACAGAATACCCGAATATCGGCCACAAGCACGCTAAGTGCATAATACCATCCATGGGGAGACAGATAGAGCCATACGCTAAAAAACCCAAGCACAACTAAGGTGCGATATATGATTTGAATCTCGAGAGCCATCCTGCTCATATAACACCATCGCTATGCGGAACCTCAACAGATAAGAAATTTACCAAGCCGTTTCACAACTCACACGGCACAATATATTATTACATGAAATAGCCGACGACGAAACGACATCCAACATCCGAATACTCCTCCATAAGGAGCGCTATGCTAAAATGAACACATCCTGCCTGATATAGAGCCTATATTCATATTTAAATCCATCCACGGACCTCAAGCCGATTCTGATCGCACCGTATTAGGCTAATAACCTTTCGAGGGTCCATAATAACCCCTTTCTCCCATAACACACAAGAACAGCCATCATAACCGGAACAAACTTCCACAGTCCATGGCCAAATAAACCAAGCGCTCTCCAGGCATAAATTCTCGAATTAGCGATTTTACCATAATCTTCATACTTGGTTTCAATCTTCACTCAATCAAGTGACTACATGCCAGTCTTACACAATCTTTCCGTAGGACACGCTCCCACGACCTTCCGCACCAGGTAACAAGTCTGCACATCCATACCACCGACCACACTAAAGCTGTAAAGCAAATCAAGAATCCACAAATCAATACACAAGGCCTCTTACACATGACATCGACCCTTAAGCGACGCCGAAAACAATACCATCTTACTTTAAACATCTAAATCCTTCTCCTACTCATCCGAGCTTATGACATCCTTGTCAACACCGAACCGCAAATCTTGAATCCTCAACTTTCGAATCCCATGCTACTTGATGCACTTAATCACGCCAATGCGCAAGAGTACAAGAATTTCATCATAACTCCTGAATCACTAATAGGGTAAACACTTCATCATATATAAACCTTCTACTTAACTCGTTTCAAGAGAACCATTGCAACACGTGACTGAATTCTCATATCCGCAGAAAATGCCAATCTCAAGTAGTGGTCTAAACCACCATAACTCTTCCGGGATCCATCTACACATAACATGCCATAATACTTGAATTGCTCAAAATAAAATCAATTATGGCGGTCGTCAAGCCTCGCACGTACCGCCACAAATCATATGCATAACTCAATGCACTGAAGGAACTGATCATTGCCACCATCATGCCAATTCAACCATCGTTAGATGACCCTTATTTTCCTAATTTATCCTTAACTTTCCTTAGAAATAATAATAGCTCCATTCATTATATCACGAACCTAAATCTGCACTCATCCTGAGTGACCTTATTTCACGAGACCATATTGTCCCAAACCTATGAACCATCTCATACCCTCCTTGTGCGCATATTCACATCTTCAACTGGTATACCCATTCTGAAAATTCCTCTATGAGTCCGAAGTTATTTTCTCTCATTCCTCCAATACTACACCGCAGACCGGAGGTAACATAGAACACTCCAAGTCCCTTTTCATGATCTGCAAAAGCTCGATACTCAACCATACTACTAGCTCGAAATCCTTAGGCACCACACTCTGAATTTGTTTTTTAAACCCACTAGAATCATTGTTGCGAGTCACCCACTCCGACCTGGTCCCAAATATAATCAACTCCAAGGCTCTGCTAGCACATGAACACTCCCTCAATAAGCACTCGACTAAATCGCTTTCCTTGTACCTCACATCTACACGAAACATAAACTCTGAGTCTTCCCAAAGCCTGAACATGAATCGATAAGACCAATTATAGCACGCATTCCTTAAATTCTTTGCCCAAATCACCACTGATGACCCTCTTCCTTAGTCATAATATCCCACCAATATACCGATAATCAGAAATCTCACAAGTAGACAACTATGCAATCCCATCGCAGGCGGTGGAGGCTCTCCCACTTAGCTTGAAGCTGCCATTGCATAATTCTGGAATCCACCAAGACTTCTTATCCCCCATTGACATGATCTTGCACAATCAAACCGCCAATTTGCCTCAAATTCTTCCTGTTAACCATTTCATGAACACTCTGAATCACTAGCCACGTTTTCATATTCAACCTTTCACCGGATAGCCAGTAAAATTCTTCGTAGAAACTTTGTCAGCCACGCGACCGCAGACCTGCTCACAGAAGATAACCCACCCGTGGAAATTACATGCCGACATCTTCCAACGTCGTTGTACTTGGTACACTTACCACATAATCAGTAACCTATCCTGAGCTCGTGCTCATTCACCAGCTGTACAAGTCTGTTCACTCCTCATGGACATCAACTAAAAGGTGCGATAGTACATTTCCATCCAAAGTCATGTTGTATTCTTCCTATCAGGCAACTCCTTTCTGTTGTATCCAATCTCCCGCCGTATAATAGCCAATATTTTAAATTAAGTCCGTAGACCCAATCACCTTCCATCATAATTCCCAAGTCACTCTAAACTTTCCTCAAGGCGCGTAGCTATCCTATCACAAAACCCACATGCTACTCTGCCACTCTCCCACTTTGGTAGAACTCACTCCTTTAAGTAACTGCCCGACTCCTGTTTCTCACACTTGGCCTTCTATAAGTTTATCCACTGCAAGGAACCTCCCACATGTCCTTCCTCATCCTTCGCTGCCCAGCTGTTGCCTTAAATCAAAATCTACCTCTGTAGCACTTGAACCGTTAGATTAATACCAACTTTAAACCTTTCCTAAAATCATCTTTCTCGAGCCATCAATACAAGGAATGCCGATTCGATCCTGAACAACTGCACAATATGACCTTAGACAACCGCTTTTCTGGCACAATTTATAATACTCTGCCCCAAGGCGAATTGGAGGAAACCATAACACTAGCGAACTTAACACATTATAACCAATCAAGGACGATGATGCCATATCATGGGCGAAGATTCCACCACGCTTGAAAATATCAAGTCCTACTACTCCATCAACCCAAGTCTGAACATTCTTAGTTCGACTGCCTTTCCTTCGTCGGAAGTAAAATACCGAATCTCTGAATCGTGCACCGAGTAAACCTCCTTTCAAGTCATTCACTGCACTGACACATAGGCAAGCATCACACCATCACATCAATACTGTGCAATAACGACTCATGAGCATCATAGTAACTTGTGCATAGCCTCAAAACTCTTAGAAGTACAGCTACTGAGCTGAAATGATAGAATATCCTTCCACAAGGCGACGACGATAGCCCAATCAACTACGTAGGGAGAAACATCCCGCACCACATCTGTAGTACCATTACAATTCCTCAATTCCCGATTTATAACCAGCGCTTCACGTCGCATAAGATTGAATGGGAAAGAAATTAAGGCATGAGCCTCAAAGGAATCAAATCGCACGATGAGGAATCAAGAAGGGAAGTGTTCCTAACAGCCTTGTAGCCTCTCGAAGATAAGTACAGACGTCTCCATACCGATCCGCAAGACTCTACTAGACTCGCTCATGACTCGTGAGACCTAAGTGAACCTAGTGCTCTGATACCATGTTGTCAAGACCCAAAATCCATAAGGGTCGTGATAGAGCCGAAAACCACTGTCAGGAAAGCCAACAATGAATACTTAAATGGGTTCTCATTTTTGTTATTTTTGAAATCATATGTTCCTTCAATTTAAATCGTAAAAGATGAAGTTTGCAAAAATAAATAATAATATCTTTAAAACTTCCAATACAGCACAACCCATAATCCTCCCAAAATCCGGTATCACAAGTGCATGAGCATTAACTAGGAATGTAGAATAAAATGTAACAGCTGTCCAGAATACAAATTGGACAGAAAAAATGTAAGTACTCTAAGGAAGACTCTGTTGGTTGCGGATCGCCGTATAGAATGCAGCTCACCTAAGTCCCCGCCATAATCGCGCCTCTGCGCCCACAAGGCCGCTAAACATATGTGTACCTGCACAAAAATGTGCAGCAAGTATAGCATGAGTACGTAAATCAACGCATACCCAGTAAGTATCCTGCCTAACCTCGAAGAAGTAGTGACGAGGGGTCGACTCGGACACTTACTATGGGCTATAACTAATATACCAATAATATGATTAAGTATGGATCGCATAGAACGACTGTAAGCCCGATATCATGAAGTAAGTAAATAATTTTTTTGTTAATAAGAAGTTTTTCCCAAATTCATTTTCATCATTTTAACAGGTTATATCTCAAGCCAATGAGGCAATATCAATTATTATAATTTCCGAAACAATAAATGCAATCATGCGCAAGTCATGCCAAGGTCGTACGGCCCGATCCAACAATAAAAATAAATTGTGCACTGCCGAGGGTCGAACGGCGCGAACCATAGATGCATCTATAAATTTCCCCGCTCGCGAATCATACATGCGATGCGATTCTCGCTCGCGAATCATACATGCGATGCGGTTCCCGCTCGCGAATCATACATGCGACGCGGTCAAATATAAATTTAAGGAAATACCCCGCTCGCGAATCATACCTGCGACGCGACCATATATAAGTTTAACATTTAAATCATATTTCTTTCTTGATTCTTTTTAAAATAATGGAAATTCAACTTGAAACTTTTTAAGGAAATTACCCTGCTCGCGAATCATACCTGCGATGCGGTTACACATAGATTTCTTAAGCTATTATAATATTCCTCAATTCTTTTCGAAATTACGAAGTTCAAATGAAACCTTTTAAATCTTAAATTCTTCAAATTTTCGTTCTTTCAAGACAATTACTACTCAACCTCAATCTTGCTTCTTCTCAAGGCAAACAATAACATAAAATCGACAGCAATGTCAACAAGGCATGATGTAAACCTAGACTACCCGGACATAAGTATAACTAGTAGCTACGTACGGACTCTCGTCACCTCGTGCATACATAGCCCCCACAATTAGAAGCATATATTAATTTATTTTACCTATGGGGTTAATTCCCTCTTATAAGGTTAGAAAGGAGATTTACCTCGCTCCGAAGTTCCATAACCGGCTTCTAAGCCCTTCAAACAACTTGAATCGATGCATCACGCTCCAAAACTAGCCAATAATTATGCAAACCCATTAATATATACTCACATACTCAATATAATCCAATTTATAACAATTTCTAACCTCGATCGAAAAGTCGATAAAATCGCCCTCGGGCCCACGTGCCTCGATTCCGAAATTTTTGAAGTTAATCATTACCCATAACCTTATGAACTAAAATATATGATTTATTCCCAATTCCATGCCCAAATTTGTGGTCAAAATCAAAAAATACCAAATTCTAGGTCTTCTACCAAAACCCTACAATTTATACTAATTTTCATGTTTAAATCCTTATACAAACTATGTATTTAACTTATAATAAATGGGAATCATTTACCTTGAGTTGCTTGCTGAAAATCTCCCCTTAAAGCTCTTCAACATCACCCAAACCAAATGAAAATGGGAGAAAAAAAAGGGTCAAGTCCCGTTTTAAAGAAACCCCACTGCCCAGCGACATATTCGCACCTGCGGCTCTTAGGCCGCTTCTGTGCATCCGCTTCTGCGGAACTACATCCGCACCTGTGGCCCTTGCCACTACTGATATTGCACCTGCGCCATCGCAGGTGCGCAAATTCCTTCCGCTTCTGCGGTTCTCAGCAGCCTTGGCTCCTTCCACTTCTGCGAGCCATCTCACGCACCTGCGGGCTCGCACTTGTGGCCCTCTTCATGTAGGTGCGGTTACACTAGATGCCCAGCTGCTTCAGCTCTTCCTCAAATTCAAATTCGATTCATTTCCCTGAATCCACCCGAGGCCCCCCGCGACCCCGTCCAATCACACCAACCAGTCCAATAACATAACATGGACCTGCTCGAGACCTCAAATCACATCCAACAACATCGAAATCATGAATCGCACCCCAATTCAAGCTTAATGAACTTTAGAACTTCAAACTTCTATATTCAATGCCGAAATCCATCAAATCCCGTCCGATTGACCTCAAATTTTGCACACAAGTTATATTCGACCTTACGGACCTACTCCAACTTCCGAAATCAGAATCCGACCCCGATATCAAAGAGTCAACTTCCGGTCAAACTTCTCAAAAACCTTCAAATTCCTAACTTTCGCCAAACGACTCCAAAATGACCTACGGACCTCCAAATCCACTTTCGGACGCGCTCCCAACACCAGAATCAGCATATGGAGCTATTCTCAGACTCGTAATTCTAGATGGACATCGATAACATTGAAATGCACTTCAACCCAATTTTATAAAATTCTTCCAAAATGCTAACTTCCACAATAGGTGCCGAAACACTCCCTGATCATCTAAAATTTGACCCGGACATACGCCCAAGTCCAAAATCATCATACGAACCAGCTGAAACCTTCAAACCCCGATTCCGAGGTCATATACTCAAAAATCCAACCTTAGTCAATTCTTCCAACTTAAAGCTTCCGAATTGAGAATTTTCTTTCCAAATCAACTCTGAACTCCCTGAATCTCAATTCTGATTACGCGTACAAGTCATAATACCTGAAGTGAAATTGCTCATGGCCTCAAACTGCTGAATGATGCGCTAGAGCTCAAAACAATCGGTCGGCTCGTTACAGGAATGGGTGTTCAGATTTCATGAAAATTATGTTGGGTTCCGAGAGGCGAGCCCCACGTTGACTTTGGTTGACTTTTTAGAATAAAATTTTAAGTCAACATTTTATTATCTGGAATTGTTTTTGATGAATTTTAATGAAGTTGTACAATTAATTTGGATAGATTTGACCTGTCCGGAGGTCAATTCAAGCAAGAAGGCAATTTTGGAATATCGGCATAACTTCAAAAAGGTAAGTATCTTGCCTAACCTTGAGCAGGGGAATTACCCCTTAGGCATTGAGTCTTATGTGGAAATTGTGTGATTGGAAGCCGTGTACGCGAGGTGACGAATACTTACTCGGACTTATATGTGAAAATTTTATTGGTTTAAATTTTTAGGCATTTTTATGTATTAAATTGGATAATTTTTGGCATTTAGTAAATCCTTGAATTATCACGCCTCATTTCTTATTTGTCGAGTTTGTATTTTATGTGAATTCCGTGTGTTTGTTGATTTGATATTTTTCTTGGAATTAAATTCATAATGGAATCCTTGTCTGTAAATATTTATTAAATAAGTTTAAATTGAGGAGTTAATATAATTATCAAGAATTTAAATTAATGAAGGCGTTGCCCTATACTGAGTATTTTTCACCTCTGTTGATTGTTTTGAGGTTTTATATATGTTGTGTGGAGCCTTGGGCTATTTGTTGAGAAATTTATTGATTTTGCTACATATTTGGAATTTGGTTGTGGTCAGTGTCAAATTTGGAATCAAGGGACCAACACTCTCCTTGATGTTATTTATGCTTCCTACCTTGCTTGAATAATGATATACATGTGCTTGGAAAGGAAGAGTGTAAAGCACGAAGGGTGATGCCGTTCTATTTGAATTATATTATCATTTGAGGGAGATTGTAAAGCACGAAGTCTGATGCCGTGCCATTTGAGAGTGTAAAGCACGAAGGGTGATGCCGTGCCATTGAGAGTGTAAAGCACGAAGGGTGATGTCGTGCCATTTCATTTATATTATTAGGTGAGGATGAGAGTAAAAGCACGAAGGGTGATGCCGTGCTACTATTTTTATATTATCATATATTCATGGCACGAAGGGTATTTCCGTACACGCGAGGACGAGAGACATATATTATATTGTGATATCATTTTGTTGTGTATACATTCATGCCTTTATCTTGAGATGTTATAGTGCACCTATGTTTTCTATGTGACTTGTAGTCGTTGTTGCTTACTATGTGCCTCCCACTTTATTTCTTTTATTGTTATTGACTTTTCTCCCACCTAGTTGGTATTGTTATATGTATGCACGGTGAGAAAGAGATAAATGCACGAAGGGTGTTGCCGTGCCAATTGATTTGATCTACATATATACATTGGGTGAGAATGATACAGCCCAAGCACTATAATCTGCACGGACAACTCACGTGCCATAGTATCCTTACCTCACTGACAGGCCCTCGGCCTTACTCAGTCCTCAACCTCCCTAGTCTCTTGGCTCTCGGAAATCACAAAGATCAGCCCAAACAAGGATAACATAGTATATCAACAAAATAAAGAAAGACTGAGGTATGATACGCAAGTAAAATCATGACTAAGTACAAGACAACAATTAGAAAATAATTCAACAAGTACGCGACCTCTACAGATCCCAACGGTAGTATCACATAGCCTAAGCATGATTTCTAACATGATTTACAGTCAAATTTCTTCAATACATAGAGAGCATATAGCTAACAACAAGTTATTCAACTTTACAGTTTTATGGGACGGACCAAGTCAGAATCCCCTCGGTGCACGCCCACACGCCCGTCTCCTAGCATGTACGTCACCTCCAAAATAATCACATGATACAAAAATCCGGGGGTTCATACCCTCGGGACCAAATTTAAAATTGTTACTTACCTCAAACTATGAAATTCTTTATTCTGCAATGTCTTTTCCTCGTGAATTGGCCTCCAAACGCCTCGAATCTATCCACAAATAATACAATTCAGTTAATAAAATTTATTGAAATTAATTCCATAAGAAAATACTAATTTTTCATAAAAATCTAAAAATTAGCTCAAAAATCGCCTGTGGGCCCACGTCTTGGAATCCAGTGAAAGTTACAAAATATGAACTCACATTCAACCACGAGTCCAACCATATAAATTTTACTCAAATCCGACATCAACTCGACCCTCAAATCTCCAAATTAAACTAAGAGGGTTTTCACAATTTTTCAACTTAATTCACCAATTAAATATTAAAAACAACCATGGATTCGGGTAATTTAACTAATATTAAGTAAAGAACACTTACCCCATTATTTTTCCTTGAAAATCTATCAAAATTGCCTCTCCTCGAGCTCCAATTTGTCAAAAATGGCGAATGGGACGAAGTCCCCTGCTTTATAATTCTGCCCAGGCAGCCCTTGATCCTGCCTCGATCTTGGCCTTCGATCATGGCCCTCGATCCTGGGCCTCGATCATGGCCCTCGATCCTGGGCCTCGATCCTGACCCTCAATCCTGGCCCTCGATCCTGGCTTCGATCATGGCCCATCGACCCTGGCCTTCGATCATGGCCCTCGACCCTGGCCTTCGATCATGGCTTCGATTTCTGGGAGAAGGAATTTCCAGCAGAAGGAAATTGCAGCAGTTGTTTAGTCCAACTTTTGATCCGTTAACCATCCGAAACTCACCAGAGGCCCTCAGGACCTCAACCAAATACACCAACAAGTCCTAAAGTATCATACGAACTTAGTCAAATCTTCAAATCACATCCAACAACACTAAAACCACGAATCACACATAGATTCAAGCCTAATGAACTTTGAAACTTCCAATTTCTACAAGCGACGCCGGAACCTATCAAATCACGTCTGATTGACCTCAAATTTTGCACACAAGTCATAATTGACATAACGGACTTATTATAATTTTCAGAATCGGATTCCGACCCCAATATCAAAAAGTTAATGCCCTGGTCAAACTTCCCAAAAATTTGACTTTTGCCATTTTAAGCCTAATTCCACTACGGACCTCCAAATAATTTTCCGAACATACTCCTAAGTCCAAAATCACCATACGGAGCTATTGGAATTGTCAGAATTCAAATCCGAGGTCGTTTACACATAAGTCTGTATCCGGTCGACTTTTCTAACTTAAATTTCTAATTATGAGACAGTGTCTCATTTCACTCTGAATTCCTTTCGGACCCAAACCAACTAACCTGGTAAGTCATAAAATAATTGTAAAGCATAAATTGAGCAGTAAATAGGGGAACGGGGTTATAATACTCGTAATGACTAGCCGGGTCGTTATATTCTCCCCCTCTTAAACAAGCGTTCGTCCTCGAACGGATTTAGAATCATACTTGGTGTCTCAAATAGGTGTGGATATTTGCTCCGTATCTCCTGCTCAATCTTCTAGGTAGCTTCTTCGAGTGGCTGGCCTCTCCACTGTACCTTCACTGATGCTATGTTTTTTGACCTCAGCTTTCGAACCTGCTGGTCTAAAATAGTCATTGGCTCTACATCGTAAGTCAAATTACCGTCCAGCTGCACTGTACTGAAATCCAGAAAATGAGACGGATCCCCTACATATTTTCGGAGCATGGATTCATGGAACACTGGATGAACACCTGATAGACTAGGTGGAAAAGCAAGTTCATAAGCCACCTCTCCAATTTTCTTAAGTATCTCAAAGGGCCCAATATACCAAGGGCTCAACTTGCCCTTCTTCCCGAATCTCAACACACCCTTCATGGGTGAAATCTTGAAAAGAAACTTCTCCCCAACCATGTAAACAACATCACGAACCTTCCTGTCGGCATAACTCTTATGTCTAGACTGCGTCGTGCGAAGCCGTTCTTGAATTACTTTGACCTTCTCTAAAGCATCCTAAGCCAAGTCAATACCCAATAGCCTAGCCTCACCCGGCTCAAACTAACCCACCGGGGACCGGCACCATCTCCCATATAAAGCCTCATACAGAGCCATCTGAATAATCTACTGGTAGCTATTATTATAAGCAAACTCCGCGAGTGGCAGAAATGGATCCCAAGAACCCCCAAAATCAATGACACAAGTGCGTAGCATATCCTCTAATATCTGAATAGTGCGCTCGGATTGTCCGTCCGTATGAGGGTGAAATGTTGTACTCAACTGAACCTGTGTGCCCAATTCTTAATGCACTGCTCTCCAAAACTGTGATGTAAACTGTGTGCCCTGATCTGATATGATGGACAATTGCACACCGTGTAGGCGAACAATCTCGCGGATATAAATCCTAGCCAACTGCTCCGAAGAATAATTAATACCCACTGGAATAAAATGCGCGGACTTAGTCAACCGATCTACAATTACCCAAACCGCATCAAACTTCCTCAATGTCCGTGGAAGCCCAACTACAAAGTCCATGGTAATACGCTCCCATTTGCACTCCGGAATTTCAAGTCTCTGAAGAAATCCTCCCGACCTCTGATGTTCATACTTCACCTGTTGACAATTTAAACACCGAGCTACAAACCCAACTATATCTTTCTTCATTTGCCTCCACCAATAGTGTTGTCTCAAATCCTGATACATCTTCGCGGCACCTGGATGAATGGAGTACCGCGAACTGTGAGCTTCCTGGAGAATCAACTCACGCAAACTATCTACATTAGGCACACATAGTCTGCCCTGCATCTGTAATACACTGTCATCTCCATTAGTGACTTCCTTGGAATCACCATGCTGAACCATGTCCTTAAGGACAAGCAAATGTGGTTCATCATACTGACGTTTCCTAATACGATCATAAAGAGAAGACTGGGAAACCACACAAGCCAAAACTCGATTCGGCTCCGAAACATCCAATCTAACAAACTGATTAGCCAAAGCCTGAACATCCAAGGCTAAAGGCCTCTCTGCTACCGGTAAGTATGCTAAGCTGCCCAAACTCTCCGCCTTGCGACTCAAGGCATCGGCCACCACATTTGCCTTTCCGGGATGGTAGAGAATGGTAATGTCATAATCCTTAAGCAACTCCAACCACCTTCGCTGCCTCAAATTAAGATCCTTCTGTTTAAACAAATGTTGTAGACTCTGATGATCGGTATATACCTCATACTGGACACCGTATAAGTAATGCTGCCATCTTTTCAAGTCATGAACAATAGCTGCTAACTCAAGATCATGGACCGGATAATTCTTCTCATGTACCTTTAACTGTCTGGACGTATAGGCAATCACCCTACCTTCTTGCGTAAGCACTGCGCCGAGACCAATATGCAACGCGTCACAATACACAGTATAAGACTCTAAACCTGTAGGCAATACCAATACTGGAGCTGTAGTCAAAACTGTCTTGAGCTTATGAAAGCTCTCTTCACACTCATCCGACCACATGAACGGAGCACCTTTCTGGGTCAATTTAGTCATAGGCGATGCAATAGATGAGAATCCCTCCATGAAGCGACGATAATAACCAGCCAAGCCTAGAAAACTCCAAATCTCAGTAACTGAAGATGGCTTGGGATAATTCTGAACTGTCTCTATTTTCTTCGGATCTACTTTAATTCCTTCACTGGACACTATATGTCCCAAAAATGCCACTGAATCAAGCCAGAACTCACACTTAGAGAATTTGGCATAAAGTCTCTCCTCTCTCAGCCTCTGTAGTACAATACCCAAGTGTTGTGCATGCTCCTCCTAGTTGCGTGAGTACACCAGGATATCATCAATAAATACTACGATCAATAAATCAAGATATGGCTGGAATACACTATTCATCAAATGCATAAATGCTGCTGGGGCATTGGTTAGCCCAAAAGACATCACAAGAAATTCATAGTGGCCATAACGAGTTCTGAATGCCATCTTTAGAATATCCGAATCTCGAATTTTCAACTGGTGATACCCAGATCTCAAATTAATTTTGGAGAACACCCTCGCTCCCTGAAGCTGGTCAAATAAGTCATCAATACGTGGCAAGGGATATTTATTCTTGATTGTAACTTTGTTCAACTGCCTATAATCACTGCACATCCGCATAGTACTATCTTTCTTTTTCACAAACAAAACAGGTGCTCCCCAAGGTGACACACTAGGCCTAAGAAATCCCTTTTCAAGGAGTTCCCGAAGTTGCTCTTTTAATTCTTTTAACTCGGTTGGTGCCATATGATACAGAGGAATAGAAATGGGCTGAGTGCCTTGCACCAAGTCAATACCGAAATCAATATCTCTGTCGGGTGACATACCCGGCAGGTCTACAGGAAATACATATGGAAAGTCTCGCACGACCGGTACTGAATCAATAATAAGAGTATTTGTATCAACATCTTTCACAAAGGCCAAATATGACAAACATCCCTTTCCAACCATACGTTGGGCCTTCAAATAATAAATTACACCGCTAGGAACAAAATCTAGAGAACCTTTCCATTCAACCTTTGGTAACCCCGGCATCGTCAACATCACGATTTTTGCGTGACAATCCAGAATAGCATGACATGAAGACAACCAATCCATACCCAGGATTACATCGAAATCAACCATACCAAATAATAAGAGATCAACTCTAGTCTATAGTTCCCCAATAGTTACCACATACGACTAAAACACACGGTCCACAGTAATAATATTGCACATCGGTGTAGATACACAAACAGGTGAAACTAAGGACTCACAGGGCATATCCAGATAATGAGCAAAATATGATGATACATATGAATAAGTGGAACCAGGGTCAAATAATATAGAAGCCTCCCTGTGGCACACTGAAACAATACATGTGATCACTGCATCTGAAGCAACAGCATCTGGCCTGGCAGGAAAAGCATAGAATCGGGCCTGACCACCACCTGACCGGCCTCCCCCGCTTGGGCGACCCCTAACTGCCTGACCCACACCCCGAGCTGGCTGGGCGGGTGATGTAACTGTTGGTGCTGGTGCCGTCAGTTGAGAACTCTATTGTGGAGCCCCCACTCAACAGCCTAGGACAATCTCTCTTGAAATGAACCAATTCTCCGCACTCGAAACAACCCCTCCTCTGACGGAACTGCTACTCCTGATAACCCGAAGAATTTCCTGTAGAATCCTGAGCGGACGAGGCATGATGAGAACTCTGCGCTGGTAGTGCACTGAGGTTACTGTACCTCGTCACTACTCCACTGAGTTTAGTCTTGATACTTACTGGGTACCGACTGTGATGTACTCATACTACACTTCTGAACATTTTTGTGCAGAGCCAGGTATTGAAGATATCGGATTCAGACAGAGATTAGAGTATGATCGCAAGGATTCAAGGTAGGACTGCTTGGTCATCGCAATCCCTTGGAGTCTTTTCATTTTATTGTACTGTTAATTTCTTATTCAATCAGTACTGTATATTCGCTCCTCGAGATAATTCCATGTATTCAGTTAGAGTTCGTGACTCAGTATTACCAGTCTTGGGAGGTTGTATTAAATTATATGTTTAAAACAAATGGCTTGAATTATGATTATAATTGGCTTATATAGTCTTAGAGACTAAGCGTCATCACGACGCCTGTGGTGGGATTTTGGGTCGTGACAACTAGTCAATAAAAAATCATCAATAAAGATAAACAATCAAAATTTAATTAGATGCATGCAAACATTGGAAGTTTGTTAAAAACAAACACCAAACTTTGCAAACAGACAATTAACTTAAGCCAAACAATAACTCCATTACCGAGTAAAACCTACACAGATAAAAGATGTTGACTGTCACGACCTAAAATTTTAACCTGTCGTGATGGCGCCTATCTCGATACTAGGCAAGCCGACAATCTCGATAAACCACAATTTCTTTTAAGTTTAAAAATATAATATTTAAACATAATCCATAAATCTCGCAAATACTGATACAACACTCCCAAAACCTAGTGTCACTAAGTACATGAGCATCTAATATGAATACAAGTCTGAAAATACGGTTCATAATAGTCTGAGACCAAATGTAGTAAATAAGAAGATAGGGAAGGAGAGACAAGGTCTGCGAAACACGGTAGCTACCTCAGAATCTTCAGAAAATCAACTGCGCGAAAAGATCAACACCTGCTATGTCCGGGAACACCTGGATCTGTACACGAAGTGCAGGGTATAGTATGAGTACAACTAACTCAGCAAGTAACAATAATAAATAAGGAACTGAAGATAGAGACGAGCTACACAGTTATAGTTCATTTTCAGTAATTCCAGCAGAGAGTAGACATGCTTTCAATTTCATAAGTTTAAGTCAAATCAATTCTATACAATTCAAGTTCATGTATTCCGGTTATAAAATCTTTCACAAATATTTCACAACAATGACAGATAGCAACTAAGTGCAACAACAAATGAAAAGCAAGTACAGCCTCTCAGGACAACAATTACTGACTGGGCTCCCAGTCCTCAGCACTCACATTCAATAGGTACCCGCGCTCTCTAGGGGTGTACAGACTCGGGAGGGGCTCCTACAGCCCAAGTGCTATAATCCGCACGGACAACTCACGTGCTGCATGGACAACTCACGTGCTATAATATCCTGCACGGACAACTCACGTGCCATAGTATCTTTACCTCACCGACAGGCCCTCGGCCTTACTCAGTCCTCAACTTCCTAGTCTCTCAACTCTCGGAAATTACAAAGATCAGCCCAAACAAGGATTACATAGTGTATCAACAAAATCAAGAAAGATTGAGGTATGATACACAAGTAAAATCATGACTGAGTACAAGATATCAATTAGCAAATAATTCAACAAGTACGCGACCTCTACGGGTCCCAACAGTACTATTACATAGCCTAAGCATGATTTCTAACATGATTTACAGTCAAATTTCTTCAATACATAGAGAGCATATAGCTAACAAAAAGTTATTCAACTTTACAGTTTCATGGGACGGACCAAGTCGCAATTCCCTCTGTGCACGCCCACACGCCCATCACCTAGCATGTGCATCACCTCCAAAAAAATCACATGATACAAAAATCCGGGGTTTCATACCCTCAGGACCAGATTTAAAATGGTTACTTACCTCCAACCGTGAAATTCTTTATTCTGCAATGTCTTTTCCTCGTGAATTGGCCTCCAAACGCCTCAAATCTAGCCACAAATAATTCAATTCAGTCAATAAAATTTATTAAAATTAATTCCATCAGAAAATACTAAGTTTCCATAAAAATTTAAAAATTAGCTCAAACATCGCCCGTGGGGCCCATGTCTCGGAATCCAGCGAAAATTACAAAATATGAACTCACATTCAACAACAAGTCCAACCATACAATATTTACTCAAATCCGACATCAACTCGACCCTCAAATCTCTAAATTAAACTAAGAGGGTTTTCACAATTTTCCAACTTAATTCACAATTAAATGTTACAAACAACCATGGATTCGGGTAATTTAATCAATATTGAGTTAAGAACACTTATCCCGTTATTTTTCCTTGAAAATCTATCAAAATCGCCTCTCCTCGAACTCCAATTTGTCAAAAATGGCGAATGGGACGAAGTCCCCTGCTTTATAATTCTGCCCAGGCAGCCCTCGGTCCTGCCTCGATCTTGGCCTTCGATCATGGCCCTCGATCCTGGGCCTCGATCATGGCCCTCGATCCTGGGCCTCAATCCTGACCCTCGATACTGGCTTCGATCATGGCCTATCGACCCTGGCCTTTGATCATGGCTTCGATCATGGCCCTCGACCCTGACCTTCGATCATGGCTTCGATTTCTAGGCTCGATTTCTGGGAGAAGGAATTTCCAGCATAAGGAAATTGCAATAGCTGTTTAGTCTAACCTTTGATCCGTTAACCATCCGAAATTCACCTGAGGCCCTCTGCGTCTGAATCAAAAACACCAACAAGTCCTAAAGCATCATATGAACTTAGTCTAGTCTTCAAATCACATCCAACAACACTAAAAACACGAATCACACATAGATTCAAGCCTAATGAACTTTGAAACTTTCAATTTCTACAAGCGACGCCGGAACCTATCAAATCACGTTCGATTGACCTCAAATTTTGCACAGAAGTCATAATTGATATAAAGGACCTATTAAAATTTTCATAATCAGATTTCGACCCCAATATCAAAAAGTCAACCCCCTGGTCAAACTTTCCAAAAATTCGGCTTTCGCCATTTTAAGCTTAATTCCACTACGGACCTCCAAATAATTTTTTGGACACGCTCCCAAGTCCAAAATAACCATACGGAGTTATTGGAATTGTCAGAATTTTAATCCGAAGTCGTTTACACATAAGTACGCATCCAGTCAACTTTTCTAACTTAAATTTCCAATTATGAGACTAAGTGTCTCATTTCACTCCGAATTCCTTCCGGACCCGAACATACTATCCCGGTAAGTCATAAAATAACTGTAAAGTATAAATTGAGTAGTAAATGGGGGAACGAGGTTATAATACTGGAAACGACCGGTTGTGTCGTTACATCGACTAAAAGAGCCATTATTGTTTTAAAGAAATAATGTCAAACATCTCACGGCAAAATGATCCATCGTCCATGTCCTTACACTAAACAATAAATATTGTACTAATTAATTATAGTCTTAGTTTGACTGGACAGGGAGATAAAAAAATAAAGAAGACTTTTGAAACTTGTGGTTCTAAACTACATATGGCGTAATAATCACAATGCTCTTCAATAGCGTGACATTAAACATGACATGTAGAATGTCGACTTAGAGCTAAAGAGTTACGAAATATAGAGGTATTTTTAAATATAAATTAAAAAAAATAAGCCACATAAATTAAAACATAAGGAGTATTTTTTATTTTCCCTTTTATCTGCTATTTCTTCACTAACTACACGTTGCATTTGCGATGACAGCTATCTATCACTTTTTGCCTTAAAATATATTTATATCAAGTCTAAATACAAAATATATATATATATATATATATATATATATATATATATATATATATATATAAAGGTAAAAAATCAGATCATCTGAAATCATTGCAGCATAAGCAAATAACACCTACGGTTACTTGATTTTTTTAAACAAATATTTCTCACAAGATATTTTATTAAAATATTTTTCTCCGTACAAAACTCACAAAGCTAAGAATATTTTAACATTGTGAAAAATAAGTTAAGAACCAGTATTTGATAAATCAGAAGTACTAAGCACCATCGCATACGCCTACTATATTTAACTTATCGAAATGTTTGGAGTACCTACTTATCTTTTTAAAAGTGCATAGATTAATAAAGTTAGATCATTCCTTCTAACCTATAGCGAAGAATGAATCTGGCTTCATAGCAGATAAGGTAATATATACTCGTATTTTCACATTGTTGTTCAGTAATAAATAGATCATCTGCTAAGAGAATCCTATTGAAACATAAATACTATCAAATGGCATCCACGAATATCATAATTTTTCAAATTCCAACTCATCATTTCAGTTAAATAGGCTACCATATCTTCCATATAGTCCATGCCTGCCATTAATTTTGAAGTTTGAGAGTAAGGAAGGCCACAATTTAAACTTAGGGCACTTGAGAAAATATATTCCAGTAAAGTATTTTGGTGTTACATAAAGTTAGATAAATGAATCAAGATTTGTGTTAATACCTATGAATTAGTGAGTGTTTTGAATTTATTATTGGACTACAATAAAACTAATGTGCATATAATATTCCTAAGTTTCACGAATTTTCTCCGAGCATGACAATATTAGCTTAGGCATATCTAAAAAGTAGGGGTGTACATAGGTCGGGTTGGTTCGAATTTTTTAATTACCAAACCAAATCAATGGTGTTGGGTTTTTAAATTTATAAACCAAACCAAACCAACAAAGTCGTGTTTTTCAATCTCGGGTTTCGGTTTTTTTTCGTATTTTTGGGTTTTTTCCCGGTAAAGTCTTAATAGCACAAAATATG
Organism: Nicotiana tabacum; assembly: GCF_000715075.1. Classification (NCBI taxonomy): domain Eukaryota; kingdom Viridiplantae; phylum Streptophyta; class Magnoliopsida; order Solanales; family Solanaceae; genus Nicotiana; species Nicotiana tabacum. The sequence goes on from NC_134098.1 coordinate 87,399,782, forward strand.
TAACTCATGCTCCAAATATTTGTTTTAGTCCTAGTAGGATACAACTATATAATATATTTTTCAAAAAAATAAAATAATAATATGAGATGAGTCGTAACATTGTACTAAAATATTCAATAACATAGATAATAAAATAGCACAAAGAAAATATTACTAATTAATACACCATAATAAAAATTAACATAATCTAAAAATACTATATAGGTCGTGCTAAAATAAGTATAACTAATAAGTACTATTAATTACATAACTAAGCATAAAAAAAAGATAAACTAGGTTATACATTTTCATTATAAATCAATGCAAAACTAAAAAATAGATATCCAATACTATTGTCATTCCTAGTGTTGAATTGCATTTCCTTTATTAGCATTAATATTGATATGTGTTGTGAATAATTTAAGATAGTGGATGCCCATGTTGCTATGGAGACCGATTTCCCTTAATTTTTTATGGAGTGCAAGATCACTTTTTAGGCTTATAAATAGCCTTGTATTATGATGGAAAAATTACACACATAAGAGAAAGAAAGAAAAGAGTTCTCTCATCCCTTATATAATTTCTATTCTTGTTACTTTACTTTGCTACATTGCTTTTATTTTATAACACGTTATCAGCACGAAACTCTAATTTCATCTCCCCTCTAAGTTAGTCATATTTTACTAAGGTATGTGTCATTATATTCATTTTAAGTTAGTCATATTTTACTAAGGTATGTGTCATTATATTCATTTTATTTATGACAGTACATATCATATGATTACTTATACTCTTGGATATTTTAAATAATTTAAGTACACTGCAATGATAAAATAACTATTAGATGACCTAAAAGTCATTAAACTAGCTACCCACTACTGAAACTACTTATAATATTCATGAACTTCTTGAATCAACAAAACAGTAATTAGGAAAGTTAAAGAGAACTGTAACCGTACACGCAATATGCAAAAAATTCTATAATTATTGAATTGGAACATATAAATAATATTAGTAACGTTCAAATATATTAACACATATATAGTAGCTTGTTTACATGATATAGCTGTTTTTCTGTTTCTTTTTCCCTTAATTATTTATTAACATAATTATTTCTCTCACTTATTCATCTTTTATGATAGTTTTCACTATGTCAAATTTATCAAACTTGAATTTGTGGCACTTGACATCTCCGGAAAGAATTATTTATCATGGGTCCTTGATGCTGAAATTCACCTTGCTGCAAAAACTCTTGAAAATACTATTATACAAGAAAATGAATTATCAAGCCAGGATAAAGCAGAGGCTATGATTTTCCTTCGTCGTCATCTCGATGAAGGGTTAAAGATTGAATACTTAACTCTAAAAGATCCATTTGAATTATGGAGTAGTTTGAAGGAACGATATGTCCATCTTAAGGCAACGATATTGCCAAGAGCTCGATATGAATGGATTCACTTACGGTTACAAGATTTTAAAACTGTAAGTGAATATAATTCTGATGTATTCGGGATAACTTCCCAACTTAAATTATGTGAAAAAATTGTGAATGATAAGGATTTACTAGAAAAGACTCTTTCTATTTTTTCATGCCTCAAATATTGTATTGCAGCAACAATACCGTGAAAAGGGTTTTAAAATGTATTCTGAATTAATCTCATGTCTCCTGGTGACTGAGCAACATAATACCCTTTTAATGAAAAATCATGAAGCACGTCCCACTTGATATGTATCATTTTCCGAAGTGAATATGGTAGCAGCTACTCAAAAGTCTAAAAGAATACAAAATCATTATCGTGCTCGTGCTCGTACTCGTGGCCATAGTTATGGACGTGAACATCGACATGGAAGGGGATGAAATAATTATCGTTATCATGGTGAAAATAAAAAATAGTACAATAAGGATCCTCAAAATAATCCTTTAAAAGACAGAGTTAATATTTACCACAGGTGTAGTATGAAAGATCATTGGGCACGTGTTTGTCGTACACCTGACCATTTTGTCAAACTTTATCAAGCATCCAATAAAAAAAAGATAATAATGTGGAGGCACACTTGACTTTTCAAAATAATGATGATAAAGCAGGTCCATCAAACAAATATGATGATGCTGAGGCAAATCTTTCATATAAAGATAATGATTTTGGAGGCCTTACAAATATTACTCATTTCGAAGCTGGAGACTTCTTTGACGATATTGATTGAAGAAGTTATTATCTTACTGGGGAATAAAGCTTTAAGAAAAATTATTGTTTTCATATTATGTCTTTATGTAGTTTGTTCTTCTTAGTGTACTTTTCTAAAGCATCATATATGTTAGTTTCTATATCCCTCGTGTAATTTTTAATGTTTCTTTTATTTATAGTCTTTCGTATTTCTTATGATGTACTTTTTGTTTATTTATGAAGAATATGGAAATTTCCCAGTCTTCAGTTAGATCCAAGATCAATAAAGATGATATATGTCTTTTGGATAGTGCTACAATACATACTATTTTAAGAGATACGAGATATTTCTCTTATTTGGTGATGAAAGAAGCCAATGTTAATACAATATCTGGCAGTACAAAATTAATTGAAGGCTCAGAAAGAGCAAATTTATTACTACACAGAGGAATAAATTTGGCTATTAATAAAGCATTATATTGTAGTAAGTCTCAAAGAAACTTACTAAGTTTCAAAGATATTCGCCAAAACGGATATCACATTGAGACTACAAATAATGAAAAGATTGAATATCTTTATATTACTACAATAAAGTCGGGTAAGAAATATGTGCTTGAAATGTTACCCGCTCTTTTCTTTGTCTTATATTATAGAAGTATTAGCAGGATTGAAATAAATGCCCTAGTTAAATGAGAAGTTTACAAATCAAGATAATTTTATTATTTGGCATGGCCGGTTGGTCCATCCTGGTTCTACTATGATGCGTAAAATAATTACGAATTCACATGGACATTCAATGAAGAATCAAAAGATTATTCAATTTAAGGAATTCTCTTGTGTTGCATGTTCTCAAGGTAAATTAATTATTAGACCATCAACTATTAAAGTTAGGATAGAATCCCCTACATTTCTGGAATGTATACAGGGTGATATATATGGGCCCATTCACCATCCATGTGGACCATTCAGATATTATCTGGTTTTGGTAGATGCATCTACAAGATGGTCATGTGTGCTTATTATCAACTCACAATATGGCATTTGCGAGATTGTTGGTTCAAATAATAAAACTAAGAACACAATTTCCAGATTATACAATTAAGACAATTCGTCTTGATAATGCTGGCGAGTTTACATCTCAGGTCTTTACTGATTATTGTATATCAACTGGGATAACAATTGAGCATTTGGTTGCTCATGTTCATACATAAAATGGTCTAGCAGAATCATTGATCAAACGCCTCCAATTAATTGCTAGACCGATGCTTATGAGAACAAAACTCCCCATTTCAGTATGGGGTCATGCTATTTTGCATGCAGCAGCACTTGTGCGAATAAGGCCCACAAGTTATCATAAAGTCTCCACATTGCAATTGGCTTTTGGTCAGGAGCCAAATATTTTCCATCTTAGAATCTTTGATTGTGCGGTATATGTTTCAATTTCTCCATCACAACGCACAAAGATGAGTCCCCAGAGAAGGTTGGAGATATATGTTGGGTATGAATCTCCTTCTATTATAAAATATCTGGAGCCTATGACTGGAGATTTATTTACGGCAAGATTTTCTGATTGTCATTTTGATGAATCAGTATACCCTACATTTGGGGGAAAAAATAAGCAGCTGAGAAAGGAGATAGATTGGAATGTATTATCACTATCTCATTTAGATCCTCGAACAAATCAATGTGAACAAGAGGTTCAATAGAAAAATCATTTGCAAAATATTGCAAATTAACTGCCAGATGCATTCACTGACCTACCAAGGGTGACTAAGTCACATATTCCAGCTGTTAATACTCCAATTCGAGTTGATATCCCGGTAGGACAATCAATAAAAGCAAATGAGTTTAAACCACGCTTGAAACGTGGTAGACCAATCGGTTCTAAGGATAAAAATCCTCGAAAAAGAAAAGGAGCAAATGATCATAATACGGAGGTAGTGGCTCAAGAAGAGCGCAAAGACATAACAAATGATAAGACCTCAAGAGAGGTTCTGGTACCTGAAAATGATGAGAATGTAGAGATCTCAATAAGTTATGTCTCAACGGGAAAAAGATGGAAACGAAATAATATTATTATTGATAATGTTTATGCTTATAATGTCGCTGTTGAAATAATGCAACAAGATGAGGATCTTGAACCAAAATCTATCGATGAATGTAGATAGAGAAATGATTGGCCAAAATGGAAAGACGTTATCCAGGCAGAATTAACTTCACTTGCGAAATATGAAGTTTTTGGGTCTGTAGTCCAAACACCTAATGGTGTTAAGCCTGTTGGCTATAAATGGGTCTTTGTACGTAAAAGGAATGAGAAAAATTAGGTACAAATATATAAGGCACGTCTTGTTGCACAAGAATTTTCACAAAGTCTTGGTATCGATTATGAAGAGACATATTCTCCTGTTATGGATGCTATAACATTCCGTTATCTCAATAGTTTTGTTGTCCATGAAAGGCTTGACATACATTTAATTGATGGGGTTACAGCCTACCTTTACGGCTCACTTGATAATGAGATATACATGAAAATTTCTGAGGGATTTAAAATGCTTAACGCACATAATTCAAAGTCCCGGGAAATGTTTTCAATCAAATTGCAAAGGTCTTTGTATGGTCTAAAGCAATCAGGAAGAATGTAGTATAACCGCCTTAATGAGTATTTATTAAAGGAAGGTTATATAAATGATGTCATTTGTCCATGTGTTTTTATAAAGAAAACAACATCAGAGTTTGTTGTACTTGTTGTATATGTTGATGACATAAACCTTATTGGAACTCCTAAAGAACTCCAAAAAGCAATTGATTATTTAAAGAAGTAATTTGAGATGAAAGATCTCGGAAGGACAAAATTATGTCTTGGTTTGCAAATTGAACATTTGGCAAACGGGACTTTTGTTCATCAATCTGCCTACATAGAAAAGGTATTGAAACGGTTTTACATGGATGGAGCACATCCATTAAGTACTCCGATGATTGTTCGAACACTTGATGTGAATAAAGACTCATTCCGACCTCAAGAAATGAATAAAGAGATTCTTTGTCCTAAAGTATCATATCTTAGTGTAATTGGTGCACTAATGTATCTTGATAACACAACAAGGCCTGACATAACTTTTTCAGTTAATGTCTTAGCAAGATATAGCTCTGCTCCTACAATGAGACATTGGAATGGAATCAAATACATATTGTAGTAGCTAAAAGGAACTACCGATATGGAATTATTTTACTGCAATGATTGCAGTCTTAATCTTGTTGGTTATGTCGATGCTGGTTATTTATATGACCCACACAAGGCTCGATCTCAAACATGCTATGTGTTTACATGTGGAGGCACTAGAGGGTAATAAGGACCACTCCATGGTGGCGACCAATTCTGACACTCTTGCCAGGTGTATTCATACCCGAGCCCAAAAGTTATGCCATGATACTTTAGCTGTATCGGTTTGGTGATCCCCTGGAGATTCTTGCCGAGACCCTTGACGGGTTCATACCCTATCCATGACAGTATGCTACAAAATCTAGGAATTTTATTACAAAGAGATCTTGAATAGGGAGGTGCAGCTATTTTTCCATTCTAATAGAAAAGAAAGAAAACAAGGGGGGTCCTAAGTTTTTTAGCCTAAAGGATCACCCCATGCAACATAAATAATATTTCGTAACTCCCTTAAGATAGGGTGTTACTCATATTATCCAGTGGGCACAGACTATCATCTCCTGCTACCTGATTACTATGTTAAAGTTGTTTACCTAAGAGCGCTCTAATTCAGTTCCAAGTCGTGCCCTATGCGTGCACTACCCATCCCATACCTATGGTCCAGGAGACTTTGGACATCTATTTAGGTAGTTCTAGACCTTATATAGGCTGCTCAAAAATGCAAAACTAGGCGACAAACAAAACACATATTGGACTTCAAATATGGCAGTTAAGGGCTCAAGTTTGCCTCCACACTTAAGCAACAAATGCACGCAAGACAAACTTCATGTTAAGCAATTTAGAATTAAGAAACTTAAATCCATATGGACATGATTTCTATGTGACAAGGCATCAGGGCTTGCAAACAGTTTCAAAGGCCAAGCGTTGCTTATAGACAGGATTATACGATTTGCATGCTGATTAATGAAATTGTAGATTTTTGGTTATTAAGCCTGCTATGTCTAGGTGACTCGTGCAGTAAGGAATAATGAAAGGACCATTGGGGAGATCCCAAAAATACATAATAAACCATATTGACAGGTGCAACATTGACTCTTATTAAGACAAAACAGTGTTGTCCTATAGACAGGATCTCTAATGTTTAGTACTTGGAGCTGATTTTATCATTACACTCAACCCTATAGACATGTTTTCTAGGTGAATAGTGTGATGCAGTAACGAATGAGATGATTAAACTCCTATAGGCGTGGTTTCTAGTGAACAGTACGAGATAATAGCAAATGAGGTGATCAAAATCCTATAGGCATGATTTCTAATGAATATGCTGAAATGAATTAAAATCAATGACATTTATTCCTATAGGCAGGTTTTCTAGTAGCACGTAGCAGTAAGCATAATTGCATCACTTTGAATTCATGTTTGCCAGCAGACCATGTGTGTGTGTGTGTTTCCCCTAATGGCATGATTTCTATAGTGCACATGGTGATGGAATAGCATATATATAACAAGTAAATCATTGAGTCCTATAGGCATATTATCTACCCATTTAGTATACAAATATTAGAAATCTACCCATTCCCCACTTCACTAACACCTCAATCGTTTATACAAAGTTATTACAGGTCCATTAATGAGTAAGATACAAATGTAATACAAATAATGACAATAGGCCCACAACTTATCCAAGTTAGACTTAGGCAATCTCAGAACTAGCAGCATTAGGAGAAAGTTAAATGCTAAAGAGACTTAGAACAAAGTACGGATGAAATTGCAAAAGTCAAGTGGCTTACCAGTTAACGGACAACAATAAAGAACAAAATATCCACAAGAACCCAGAAATCTCGATGCGTCAAAGTTCTCAAGAGCTTCGAAAGAAGCCCGGGCAATGCTTGCACCAAGAGAAAGTTCGAACAGTAGACTCTCAATGGCCTTGACTTTCAGCCGGCCAACACAAAACACAGAACAAGATAATGAAGGAATTAACAGAGCAAAGCTTCAAATTTTAGTGAGATTATATCGATTAGGTCCTCCTTCAAAGGGGAATGGGAAGGGGTTTATATAGTGACAGAAATGGAACAAGTAAACAAGGAAAACTGCAAAATAAAACATAAATAAGGAAGTATTAACATGCAGAATCAATAAAAATCGGATTAGGGAAAAAATAGGTAAACCCTAGTTGACAGAAATCAAAGATTGGCCGGAAATCTTGGCTAATCGGACCCATATAGCCATGGTCTTCATGTATATGGGCTAGATATTGTCCAGATTCAAACGGTTGAAGTGAATTGGCAGAATCGGAGAGATGGTACTTTTCATGTTTAGGCAAGTACTAAGTAGTACCATGGAGAAATATCTAGTAGCGGAGAAACACTAGTATGGTAAGTGAATGATGGGAGAATCCCATTAGCGACGGGATTAGGGAAAGATTTGGAGAAGGCGGCGATTAGGGTTTTTTGGTGGGAGGAGGAGCGTTTAAGGGCGGATTGTTAGAGACAATGGGTCTCTAGGATTAGGGGGTCGGATTTAAGATAAGGGGTTAGTTTATTAGGGGACGTTCATCATTTAAGATCTACAACCAAGATGAAAGAATGGGGTTGGGCGGGTCATTTAAACGGGTTACAAGCCGTGTTATTTTACAAAAGGTGGTTTGTTTTTGGGCTTGGGGTAATTGGGCTAATTCTGGTCCGAAAATTGGTTAAAATTGGGCTATTATTTAAATACCCAAAATTTATCAAAATAATTTATAAAAAATGCTTGATAAATAAATAAAACTATTATTTATGCACTAAAATGATTAAAAATAATAACTCTGTATTATAAAAATATAAAATTCTATTTTGACACAACTAATATAAATAAAGAGCAGTTATGTACAGATATAGGCTATTACTGCAAAATTGCGCAAATAGCTTAAAAATATTAATGTAATTACATAAAATGAAGTGCAATATTTGAAACATGTATTATAGGTGCAAAAATAATAACATTAAGTAGTTAAGTCATCATAAAATAATTTGAAGGAGTAATTAATAAATATTCAAGCAATTTAAATACAGAAAAATCAATTTTAAAGCTCTAAAAATTATAGGAAATTATAGAAAAATGATTGTATAGATTTGTAAACTAAATAATGATGTAAAAATGATATTTTTAAAGTATAATGCAGTATGATATTTTGAGAATATATATACTATTTGAAAAAATATGAGGGCAAAAATTGGGTATCAACAACTGCCCCTCTTTACCCGGGAATGATGAAAGAGTTGTCGGGTTAAGAAAATGATGTTTATCATGTGTTCAATTATAATTATGTGACTTATGGGGAGGTTTCAGAATGAATTGAAGTACTTAGTTTCAAGATTTAAAGCTTAAGTTGAAATAGTTGACCGGATGTTGACTTATGTGTAAACGACTCCGGAATAGATTTTTGATGATTCCATTAGCTTTGTATGGTGATTTTGGACTTAGGAGTGTGTCCGGATAATTATTTGGAAGTTTGTAGTTAAATTAGGCTTGAAATGGCGAAAATAGAAAATTAAAAGTTTGAAAGTTTGACCGGGGGGTTGACTTTTGGAATCCGATTCGGGAACTTGGAATAGGTCCATTATGTCATTTATGACTTTTGTCCAAAATTTGAGGTCAATCGGACTTGGTTTGATAGGTTTCGGCATTGAATGTAGAAGTTGGAATTTGTTAGTTTTCATTAGGCTTGAATTGCGGTGTGATTCGTGATTTTAGCGTTGTTTGATGTGATTTGAGGCCTCGACTGAGTTCGTATGATGTTTTATGACTTGTTTGTATATTTGGTTGAGGTCCCGGGGCCTCGGGTGAGTTTCGGATGGTTAACAGATCATAACTTGGACTTAGAACAAACCTGGAAATTTCAGTCTTCTGGTGCAATCGCACCTGCGGAACTTTGGTCGCAGGTGCGAGCTGTGGAGCATAGAAGAAGAAAAAGGAGAGTGGGTCAGTGACCGCGGGTGTGAGGGAATCCGCACCTACGTGATCGCAGATGAGGACGAGGGGTCGCGATGCGCGTGTGACTGCAGAAGCGGACTGCTTCTCGCAGAAGCGAGTCCGCAGAAGCGGGAAGGCGACCACAGAAGCGGAGGAAGGCCAACCTTGGCAAAAACCACAGATGCGGTGGATTCTCCGCAAAAGCGAAACCGCAGATGCGGTTAGGTGTCCGCAGGTGCGAAAGCACTGGATAGATTACAAAACAGAGGGGTTCCGACATTTTTGTCATTTTGGACCTTTCAAACACGGTTTGGGATGCTTTTTCAGAGGGAATTCAGGGAAAAACTTGAGGTAAGTAACTTGTGATCATTGTAAGGTCAATAATATTAAATTATCATCGAGTATTTCGACTTGATTACATGTTTTTGAGGTGAAATTCGAGAATTTGAACCTAGGGATTTGAAATAAGATTTGAGGATTTGAAGGTTGCATTATTGTTGGAATTTTGTAAATTTGGTAAGGTTGAACTCGTGGTTGAATGGACGTTCATATTTTGTAATTTTTGTCTAGTTCCGACACATTGGCCCTACTGACGACTTTTGAATTGAATGTTGGATTTTGTTGGAAAATTTGTATTTTTATATATTCCTATAATTTGTGTTGACTGTATCGAATTAATTGTGACTAGATTCGAGGCGTTCAGAGGCCGATTCGCGAGACAAGGGAATATTGGAAAAAAGAATTACACGGTTTGAGGTAAGTAACACTTCTAAACTTGGTTCTGAGGGTATAAATCTCCGAATTTCGTGTTATATGAACTGTTTAGAGGTGACACACATGCTAGGTGACGGGCGTGTGGGCGTGCACCATAGGAATTATGACTTAATTGATTTCGTGGATTTGCATAAGCAAATAATCATGTCATTACGTGCCGATATTTTTGGGACCCACAGGGTCGTGTTGCTGTTGAATTATATGTTTAAATTGTAATTTTGTACTCAGTCACATATATCATTTGCATATCATATCTCAGTCTCTGTTGTCATTCATTGATACATCATATCATCATGTCGGGTTGATTTTCATGTCATTGAGAGCCCGAGAGACTAGAGATTTTGAGTGATATTTATGGGATTGGGCTGCACGCTGCATCATGTTTTTATTTATTTATACCCGGATCTGGCTATTATAGCACTTGGGCTGAAGGAGCCCCTCCGAAGTCTGCACCCCCCATAGTTAGCGCGGTTGATTTTATATTTGGGGATGGATATTCCCTGCGCATGGATCTTTCCCGAATCATTTATATTGAGGAATGGATCTTTCCTGGATATGGATCTTGTTCGAATCATTTATATTTGGGGATCGATCTTCCCCTGGGCTGGATTGTCCTTATACAGTACTGAGTGACTGACTGTCAGTTGATGCATATATATATGGGATGGATCTTCCCTGGGCTGGATTGGCTATATACAGTACTGAGTAATTGAGTATTTTGAGGTTGTGAGTACACCAGGTTTCCACTAAGGTGCATCGCATACAACATGTACATTGGAATGTAGATATAGAGATGTTATATTCCTCATATCATCCAGGATTGATCTATTTTACTTGTACTGAGTTTAACTGTTGAACATGAAAGCATGCCTACATTTATGTACTGTTATTTCTATACTGGATTGTACCTGTTGAGCTCGTCACTACTTTCATCCCAAAGGTTAGTCTTATTACTTATTGAGTACATGGGGTCGGTTGTACTCATACTACATCTGCACTTCGTGTGCAGATCCAGCTATTTTCGGATACGGCAGTTGTTAGATTTCAGAGTTTATCTGTTGTAGACTATCTAGGTAGCTACTTAGCGTTTGTATGCCTTGACTCTCTTTCCTTTTAGTTATTTGTATTGTTCTACATTTCCAGACAATGTTTTATCAGTCAGACTATGTTATCATATAGATGCTCATGTACTCAGTGACACCGAGTTTTGAGAGTGTACTTATATCAGTATTTGTGAGATTTTAATATTGAATTTAAATATTATGTTTTCAAACTTAAGAGAAATTGTGGTTTATTGAGATTGTTGGCTTGCCTAATATTAAGATAGGCGCCATCACGACATGCGGATTTTTGGGTCGTGACAAGTTGGTATCAAAGCCTAGGTTACATAGGTCTCACGAGTCATTATCAGGTTTAGTAGAGTCTTGCGGATCGGTGAGACATCTGTACTTATCTTCGGGAGGCTGCCGAACCCTTAGGAAAATTTCACTTTCTTGTATTCTATCGTGCGAATTTTTTGATTCCGAAAACTAAATTTTTGTTACTCTAATATCTCACATATAGTGAGGACACGTACTACCGGATTGGACGGCCAACCACCAATGCCACTAGTTAAGGCTACGAGAGGTCGGGTCCGTGGTAGAGATCGGGGTCATGGTAGAGGTCGAGGTGTAGCTCGCACAGCAGTTAGAGCAGCACCTGTAGAACCACCAGTTGCTCCAGCTCAGGAGCAAGTTCCAGATATAGTTGAGCCGGCGGGACCAGCACAAGCACCGGTTGTGCCTATTGTGATTCCAGACCTTCAGGAGGTTTTGGCCCATATATTGACAGTTTACACTGGCCTTGCTCAGGTGGTATCGGCTGAGGCCGCACCAGCCACTTCTCAGGCCAGGGGAGGTACATATACCCCTATCGCCCATACTCCAAAGCAGGTAGTGCAGAGACTTTGGAACCGGGGGTACTACTAGTCTAGCTGGTTGCAGCTGCTCAGGCCCAGGTGGTTCCTATTGTGAATGACGAGGAGCAGAAGAGATAAGAGAGGTTTGGGAGACTCCATCTTCCAACTTTCAGTGGAACTGAGTCAGAGGATGCTCAGGATTTCTAGGACAGATGCCAGCGGATGCTTCGTACAGCGGGTATTCTGGAGACCGATGGGGTCTCATTTACAACCTTTTAGCTGACCAGAGTAGCCTTCAGAAGGTGGGAGACTTATGAGAGGAACAGACCAGTTGGTGCAGCAGCACTTTCATGGCATGAGTTCTCCATATTATTTCTGGAGAAGTTTGTGCCACAAACCCGCAGAGAGGAACTATGCAGGCAGTTCTAGTATTTACGTCAAGAGGACCTGTCCGTGACTGTTCTCGTCCAATTCACACCTCGAATCAAGGATATGAAATGGTCGATTGCAATAATAGTAACCCAACAAAGAATCGGGATCGAATCCACATGGAGCTATATATGGGAGTTAGGAGTATATATTGTAGTACGTGAGTTTAAACTATCTTAATTTACACTTCCAAAAATTGTTTTTGTTTCTATTTCTATTTTAAAACTAAGGTTGCAAAGTTAAGAAATAAAATTAAGAAATTGTTTTTGTTGTTTTTCAAGTTTGTAAAAAGCCTAGGGTTATGACCATCACTTTGGTGTTTGCCTAATGGGATATAAACCTTAATGCTTGTTTTGTTGATCGGGGTATATTATAGTTATCAACTCTCAATTACCCACTCAATACCTCTCGGTCAGAGAGTGATTTTTCCCTATTTGGCTTTCTCAAGTCCAAATGGGTATTGCACAAAATGGTTGATAAAAGCTCAAGTCGGGTTATTACTATCTCTAAGTTGAAACCTTTAATTGGGTTGTTCAATCTCTTGATTGACCCAATTTCTTGTTAGCCAAGTTTTTCTAGACTAAGACTCTCTTTCTCAAGTAGAGACTAAGTCAAATAGGCATGAACTAATGTTTGCAACCATTAATTCCACAAATTAAAGCATGAACAAGGCTAAATAATAAACACTCAATCATAGACAAGCATTAAATTAAACACCCATAAGGTTTGCATACTAGGGTTGGGTCACAACCCTAGTGAAAATCTAGCTAATCATGCTTGAAATAGAAGAGTAAATGCTAATTAAACTCATATTGTAAAATCAAAATGATAAAATCTATGTTAAAATATCCCAAAATATAGAAAACTACTAAAAGAAGCAAAGAAAAACGGCTACTGGAGTTGCTGATGTCAAAAGCTGACCTAATTTTGTGAAACTTGTCTATTTATACAGGGATGGAAATTTCGGATAAAAATGCCCTTCGGGAGGTTCTGCGGCCGCACAATTCCATGTGCGGTCCGCAGAAGTCTTCATCTTGCAGGAGCTGAGATTCTGCGGTCGCACAATTCTCTACTGTGGCCGCGAGGCAATATTTCTGTAGTCCGCAGATTTATCACTACGGCCGCAATCAATTCTTCTACGGTCCGCATCCTTCTTTCTGCGGCCGCAAGGCACTTCTTTTGCGGCCGCACAATTCTTGTGCGGTCTGCAATCTTGAGGGACTTGGACTTTTGAAAATTGCACACCTTCTGAAGTTGATTTCCAATTCTTCAATTGCGGTTGCATAATTCCTTTGCAGTCCGCAGTTTGCTAGGAAGCCTGTTGGGATTTTCTTCATTATTTGCGGCCGCAGATGGAATTCTGCGGTCCGCATTTTGCAAGCTCTTCTGTCGTTTGTTGCCTTGTGTTTTGATTACTCCTTTTTGAGTCGGATTTCATCTCGGAAGTCCAACTTCCAACATTCCTGCAAATTTGCACATTTCATCAGTTTCGGGAACACAATGAAACGCTTTTAGACTAAAACAAAAGCTAAAATGCGCTAATAAGTAGTCAAAATCCCCACTTATCAACTTCCCCAAACTTAAGTTTTTGTTTGTCCTCAAGCAAATAAAATAGTTCCCACCTCCACAAGTTAAGGTTCATTCCAGCCAATCAAAGGTGAGCCATTCACACATCAATTAGGACCAACAATTACCCACACTACTTATGTAATATCAATAAGGTGTCAAGTTAAACTTTTATGCACATATAGTTCTAATGTGACACTTGAGCATCAAGAGTTGACTTTATTCATCAAGGAAGCTCGCTCTTTCATGTAGGTCATTGTGGATCACAAACTCCACCTCCTATACTCTCTGTTTGCCTATCTCACTTAAGAATTTTAGCACCCAATCCAAAGATTTGTGAAAGGTTCACTCATCTCTCTCAAGAGAATGTCGCAAGTATGGCTTCAAGTACCATAGGCTTTCCCCTCATGTAGATCATCACTAATATAGCTCACTCGGCTTGAAATCATGTAGGGATTTTTCAGGATGCAATGAAGGCTTTTGGACTAAGGTTGGATACACTATGGTAGAGCGGGTTCATCTTTCCTAAGCACACCATTTTTTTATTCTCGGCTCATGCTTTTCCAATTCTTTGAGGCACTGTTACACCCCATATTTTTGTACGTGAAAGTACGTCGTAAGTTAATTGATGTAAGCTTGAAAATGAGATCCTCTTTGAAAGTATATAAAGTGATTTAATGATGTTACGTCCCATTTTCTCAAGCCTTTAAGAGCTATCATTTGGGGAAAAATATTTCTAAGGGGACATGTTTTTACACCCCATACTTCAGATGTCACTGTCATTATAGGATTATCTAATGTAAGCTCAAAAAGGACGAAATCCTTCTAGCATGGATAAGAAAGGTTTACCGAAATCTTAAGTAAGTTAAGATGAATATGAGACTTGTTAATCATGATTTAAATTGGTTTAAAGTAACGGACAGTTTGCAGCGTTAGAAACTAGATACATGGGGATTTAATTCAATATAAATATATCTCTGTAACTCTCAATATATTGCGAGAAAACGGCCTCGCAACCTGGCATATAAACCTACCAGTTTCTCCGAAGTGCGGCGACGTGACTTGGAGACCCTACTTTAAAAATCTATATTTCTCTACCCGATATCGTATGAATAAATGGTTTAGACTGTTGGAAACTATGTTCAAATATCTTCATTTTGGGTATGATATATGTCCCAAAATGACATCATAAGGCTTACGAATTTAATTTCTCAAAACGGCTCGTTACGAGGCAAATCTTAGCTCGCGTTTTACGCAACTTAAATCCGATTTTTTCCCAAACTTTATATTTCATATACAATCATCATATATAGTCATATGACGTTATTTAAGTTGTAGGAAGATTCATGGAAAAGGAATTGGATTAAATTATATTTTGTTAACTGTAAATCGAGTTTTTCGCTCAAAATGGTTGTTGAAGTAATCAGAGAGCTTATTGTGAATTATATTGTTGTTGTTTGGGTTGTTTGGTGACTTTTAGTAACTTATGTGATGTAGTAAAAACAGAGGAGATTCTTTCCATTTTCTTGTAGAATATTGGTTTTGAAATATGAGAGTTACAATGCTTATATGATGACGACGAAGTTGGGTTACTCATTGTAGACGTAAGAAGATCATACTGAGCTTGGTTGACGATTGGAGAGAAGATTGCAAAGGTATGTTAAGGCTATCCCTTCTTTCCTTTTGGCATGATCCATATGATGCAATGAAACGAACAAGCACGCAACTTTCACAAATTATTCTACTCTTAGAATTACTAGGGGTGCCTATGTTCTTGATTCTCCATGTGCCCTATTATTCTATCGTTTGTTCATGGGTCTCAGAAAATACGTAAGTTGATAAAGTTTATTTCATGATATTAACCGAAGGCGTGTTGATCTTATGACATTCCGAGAGATTTTACTGACTTACTTCATTATGTATTACATTCATTTATACATGTACATTGACCCATGACCAGATAGCATTATATACGCATATATTATATGTATATGGGATATGAGAAAAGGTTATGGCGTTATATACGTACCACCACCTTATCGGCTGGTATACGTTGATGATTTCGCTCACAGTGGCTGAGATGATATGATGGGATGCCCTCAGAGGCTTGATGATGTTATGTACGCATATACCTATGCATGGTATGGCATTTATACGCACATGCATGACATTATAAATTTTTCATGATTTACAGAGCTATTCAAAATTACAGGTTGAGTTCTTTACTCCATGTTTCTTTTATGTCTTTTATATACTACTGTCATGCCTTACATACTCGGTACTTTATTTGTACTGACATTCCTTTTGCCTGGGGACGTTGTGTTTCATGCCCACAGGTCCTAATAGACAGTTTGAGAGTCTTCCTAGTAGGCTATCAGCTCAGCGGAAGGTGTTGGTGCACTCCACTTGCTCCGGAGTTGCCTATTTGGTCAGTATGATTTGGACATGTATTAATTGGTATTGTGGGACCCTGTCCCAACCTTTATGATGTTTATGTAATCTTAGAGGTTTGTAGATAGATGTCATGTATATGGATACTTGTATGGCCTTGTCGGACTATGTTTTGAGTATACAAATGATCATGTCGGACTTATAGGCCCATATGTCGCATGCATAAGCTTCTATATCATGTTGGGTCATCCCATGTCGAGTATTCTCTTATGTTTAATTCTATTTATCTCATGAAGGCATTTCCGATTTATTTACCCATGATAGTATGATAAGAAGGATACATTACGTTGGTACTCGATTGAGTTAGGCACCGGGTGCCCGTCGCGGCCCTATGGTTTGGGTCGTGACACTTTATTTTCCTTGGGGAACTAGAGAGACTTAACATCACTCTTTCTTAATCATGACATTCATTTTTCTCCCTTTTTTATTTCTCCATGCTTTGTATCATTACTATTCTTTGAATCCCTTCAACTCTTCCACTTATTCACTTTCTTTTGCATCTTTTTTTTTTCTTTCCTTTTCTTGCCTTTCCTTCTCATCATTTCATTTCTCTTTTTGTGCCTTGATACCTCTTTCAAGTTCCTCATCTCTCCCCCAAACTTGCATTTTCAACCAATTGTTTCACAAGAGTGTTAAGGAAATCTCGGGTGCCAAGAGAGGGTCATGACATAACGGGTAAAGGCTTGTAACATGGTTATCAAATGAGAAAGGCTCGAGGCTCAAATGGATTGACTAGGGATAACAACATTGGTAGGCAATGGAAAATTCAAGTGTGTCAAGGAAAGCCTACAATCACTTCTCAAGTCAAGCAAAACATAAGATTTCGCCTTGAAACACATTCGGGGCAAGTTCTAGACCATTCGCATGGGTACTTGGACTTGCAACAAAACATCTCACCCTTTACGCAACTGGATTGTTAAAGAGGATAGAGTCGAGGGCCCAAAATGACCATGTTCAATATTAGAAATTACTATGGTTCGATTAAACCACTCGATGATTGCCTTAGTCAACACAAGAGTCACAAAGTCACTAACTAGAGCTATTTCTTTCCAAAAACCCTGTTTTTAACCATTAGCACGTAGTTAAGTGTGTTGGTACCAAGTGAAGTATGTTTGACTCTTTGAGCATGACTTAATTAGGTCTTTTTATTCATTACTACTACTATTATTACCCAAACACAAAAACGAACTCAGCCCATTAAAAGGTTGTCACGCCATCCATCGTTGGGAAGAGTTACCCAGTTCACACAAAAACTACCTTTGTAAAGAACCGTGGCATTAAGAAAATCAAAGGCTTATTATCTACTAAAACATAAAAAGAAGCTACTAATTCAAAAGGAAGTTACTAAATAGAAAAGAAGTTACTAGATTAAACACTAACTAGTAAGAAAAACAAACATAAAGAAGCTACAAGCAAAAACAATTGGAAGCAATACGAATATACATAATGAGAGAAGAAAAGAGATAAGATATACAGAATAAGGAAAAAGAAGAAACTAATGTCAGTTATTACAAACCAATTGTCTCATAATCATCAAAATAGATTAAATAAACTTCACCCCCCCCCTCCGGAAAAAAATATGCATTGTCCCCAATGCTTAACAAAATAAGAGTAAAGGAAGGGTAAGAGTGAAGAAAACTCCCTATGGCTCCTTGGCAATCTTTGTGTCCACAGCAGCGTCACCGACCTCAATCTCATCCAACTGGATCTCAGGATCATCAACTCTGGGAGTGACTGGGTTGGTGAATATCTGACGTACTACCTCAGCAGTGTCAGCAGCAAGATTTGGCTCCTCAGACTGGCCAGCTGATGCTGTAGGTGCTGTAGGATCTGGGCTTGGATGGTGCGGGTCAATTAGCATGTCAAATGGAATATCTCCTGCCACTGCAAGCTTGGTAACCTGTCTCCGGAGCTTGTCCACTGACGTCTTGGAGGCCTGGGATTTCCGCATTATTTTCATATCTTTGCTCAGCTCTTCTATCACCGACCCATGCTGCACCAAAGAAGCCATGATTGTGTTTTGGTTTTCCAAGATCTTCTTCAAAGTTTCTTCAACTGTTGGGGAAATCTGGGGTGCCGGAATGGAGGACTGTGCTGCAACATTACTGGATATGTTAGACAGCTTTGCAGTAGTTGTCTGCATCTAGTTATTGAGGCTCGCCAATGTCTGGAGACTCGCAGCGCAGATAGTGGAGCAGTAGGCATCGGCACCGGCTTCAAAGCCGAGGTGGAACCTATAATCGAGGCTGCTGGAGACACTGAGGCTGGAGTGGGGGCATGGCTGCTACACTAGATGAAGGCTCGGCAGAGGTGGATGGCATGTCAACTGTCTCTTCAACTACCACTGATGGCTCATCAGGCTGACATATGGTAGTAGTCGGCTGACCCTTTCTCTTAGGGTTGTGTGCATCCATCAATGAGTACCACAAGAAGGGCTTCTTCGTCCGCACCTTCGTATCAAAATCTCTCGGCTCCACCCTCGCATCCGTAAGATATTTAGTAATGGTGTTGGGATACAGGTAAGAGGTATCATCTTGCTTGGCGACCACAAATATGTTGGCCAATATCACGACACCTACATTAATCGGGTACACGGCCATGATGGAGGCGACTAGAACTACCCGCGGGATCGGAAGGTATGTCTCATTCTGACACGGATCTAGTCGGCTACATACAAAGGTCTATCACCCCTTTGCCTCAAAACTCAGGGTGTTTGTGTGAATAGACACGTCTGCATCCCCCATTGCAAACTTCTCTAAATACCGTGTGGGCTCGACATCATCAAACCCCAAGTAGGTGTTTAATGTGTGCTGGTCAAAACGCACCTTCAGGTTCCTCACTTTAGTTACCTTTGTCCCTTTCTTGATGTGTGCCACATTGGCATAGAACTCCCGGATAAGGTATTCCTTCGCATCCACTATGCTCTGGGTGAACCACATCCACCCCTTCCACTCTCGGAACTGCCTCAAGACTGCATGATTATACTTTTCAAGATCTTTCAATTGGAAATGTCGCTCAAGAGTGAGCGATCTCACTGGCCATCACTCACGGAAGCTAGATAAGGCAGCCAAACTGATGAATCTGTTCTCCCACACATCTTTCTTCTTTGATCGCTCAAGGCCGGAAACTGTAGCATCTCCCCCTCGACCATCATCTGGGATGTCCAGAACTGATGTCTCTGGTGCCTAGGGGACATGTGTAGTGGAGGGCTCAGAAGCCTGACTGGCACTCTCCGAACCCTCGGAGGTGCTATGTGACGATGATGGCTCATCCCTGAGCTGATAGCTTCCTGGTGGCCTTGATTGGACGGCTGACTACTCATGTACTGATGCTGAGTTGACCTCCGAGACGTCCCTAGACGGGACATAAGAATTGGTCTCCGAGAGGTTTGTACCTCTTCCTCTGCCGAGTGCTGTCTTCTTTCTGCTTTCAGGTTGTTGGGAACTAGGCATGGGTCTCTTCCCTCATCCCAGAGAAGGGTCACCCCTTCTTTTTGAAGAGACGCCTCGTCCTCTAGATCGAACCATGTTTTGTACCAAGCAAAGGCGATTGTTAGTTGCAATTCAATTTCAAACACAAAAGGAATACAGAGAAACACCGGAGATTATAGTTAAAAACACAGTAGAATCATGCGTGCAGAGAAGGGAATTGTGGTCCACAAAATTATCATTGTGGACGCATAGTGGGGATTGCGGACCGCACAATTTATCATTCAGGCCGCAAAAATGGATTACGGTCAGCACATTTCTCTTTGCGACCATAATTCAGACATCACCAAAATGCCAACTCTCTAATGACAGAGAATTGGATGTTTTGCGGTCGCAATCAGTTATCTGCGGTCCGCACATTTTTCATTGCGGCCGAAGAACCATGCTTTACTATATTGCCCTAATTTTTAACTTCTGCATACCGCACAACTTCTTGTGCGGCCGCAGATTCCAAAATTGATGAACAGTCGGTTAGTTATGCACCTAGGGCTTGACATTTTTGCACACTTTTGACATGTAATTAACATCTAAGCATCATAATCAATTCACCCATTCCCCTTAGAACATTTATCAGTATACCCACTACATATTCACCCCAAAAGATTGTTCAAATAGATTCACAGACAAATGGTTCAATATTTTACTAAAAATCTAAAAATTAAAAGAACTTAATCAAGATGATGATGCATACCAGATATGAATGAGTGCAAGATATGAGTGATCAACAGTTGTTAGGCTTGTGAGCAGCTAATTTAACAAGAAATTTCAATTTTTGCACTTTTTGAGCTTAGAGAGGGAAAAAGGGGAATAGATCCCAGCATCTCCTATTTATAGTGAAGAGATCCTAACAAGTGAAGGGATGGTGAGTGCGGCCGCAAAATTTCTATTATGGTCCGCACTTTGTTACATGGGGTCCTCATATGCCCTGTTGTTTTGCGGTCCACATAATTTATTGTACGGCCGTAGATTCAATTGCGGTCCGCAGAATTTGGGTTGCGGCCGCAGAATGGCCATTTCTCTGATGGATCAACTTTAGAGAGTTGACATTTTTCACCTTCAACTTGTGTGGTCCGCAATGCAATAGTGCGGCCGCAGAGCACCTTTTGCTGTAGCAACCAAAATTGTGTGGTCTGCACAACACAATTACGGTTCGTAATTCTTCCCACACTTAACCAAAATTTTGGGCACAATTCCTGTAAAGTACACGCATCCCTGCAACACACTTCAAATCCAGTTAGCACAAAAATAACACCTAACTACAAAAGAAGAAAAACAAGAAAAAGAAACATGGGTTGCCTCCCAAGAAACGCCTGATTTAACGTCGTGGCACGATGCAGATTACCATCATTTGAAATAAATTACTGCCACCACGTGACCATCATCAACCTTTCCCAAATAGTGCTTCACGCTGTGACCATTGACTTGGAATACCTCATCATTTTTGTTCTTCAAGTCCAATGCACCAAAAGGTGTCACACCCATAATTTCAAAGGGACCACTAAATTTAGATTTCAGCTTTCCAGGAAACATTTTCAACCGTGAGTTGAACAACAAAACAAAATCGCCCACCTTGAACTCCTTGTTACGAATGTATTTGTCATAAAGGTACTTCATCTTCTCTTTGTGCAAGTTAGCGGCCGCATCCCAATCAAGATTCAATTTCTTTAAAGCCCACATGGTTTTGTGCTCAAGTTCCACCGGAAGATGACAAGCTTTGACGAACATCAACCGGTATGGAGACATTCTGATAGGAGTTTTGAACGAAGTCTGATAGGTCCATAATGAATCATCAAGATTCTTTGACCAATCCGTCTGGTTAGCATTCACTGTCTTGGACAAGATACTCTTTATCTCCCGATTGGAGAATCAACTTGAGCGTTAGCTTGTGGATAATAGGGAGTCATAACTTTATGAGTGACACCATACTTGCTAAGTAAAGTGTCAAAAGCCTTGTTGCAAAAATGCGACCCCCAATCACTTATGATAGCCCGTGGAGTACCAAACCTTGTGAAAATATTCTTCTTGAAGAATGACACCACACTTCTCGCTTCATTGTTGGGTAGAGCAATGGCCTCAACCCATTTAGACACATAATCAACCGTGACCAAGATGTAGGTGTTTCACAAGAACTCACAAAAGGACCCATGAAGTCCATACCCCACACATCAAAGATATCAATCTCCAAAATGGTAGTGAGAGGCATTTCATTCTTCTTCGAGATTCCGCCAGCCCGTTGGCATTCATCACATCTTTTCACCACATCACTTGTATCTTACTAAAGGGTGGGCCAATAGAAATCGCAACTTAGCACTTTGGCCGCCGTTCTTGCTCCGCCATGGTGACCACCATAAGGCGAAAAATGGCAAGCCTCAAGAATATCACCTTGCTCTTCGTCCGGTACACATCTTCTAATTACCCCATCCGTGCAAACCCGTAAAAGGTATGTCTCATCCCAATAATAATCCTGACAATCCCGTTTGAGCTTCTTCCTTTGATTTGAATAGAACTCATCCGGGATGATTTCACACACAAGGAAGTTTACGAGATACGCGAACCATGGCACCTCCTTTATTGAAATAGCCAAGAGTTGCTCATCGGGGAAGGAGTCATTGATTTCAAGGCCATCATGCGGCCTCCCCTCCTCCTCCAAACGAGACAAGTGGTCCGCCACTTGATTTTCACTCCCTTTACGATCTTGGATGTCAATATCAAATTCTTGCAACAATAGCACCCATCTCATCAACCGAGCTTTTAAATATTTCTTGATCATAAGATAGTGAAGTGCCGCATGATCCGTATGAACAATAACATTTGCACCCATCAAGTACGGGCGGAACTTCTCAATGGCAAACACAATGGCAAGGAGATCTTTCTTCGTAATGGTGTAGTTGACCTGGGCACCATTCATGGTCTTATAGCATAGTAGACCAGATGAAAAATCTTGTTAATGTGTTGCCCCAAAACATCTCCAACCGCCACGTCACTAGCATTGCACATGAGCTCAAACGAGATACTCCAATTAGGAGCGGTGATAATTGGAGTGGTTGTCAACTTGAACTTTAGCAATTCAAAGGCTCTCATGCAATCATCATTGAAGTAAAACTTGGCATCTTTCTCTAAGAGCTTGCACAACGGGTTCACCACTTTAGAAAAATCCTTGATGAAATGCCAGTGAAACCCCGTGTGACCTAAGAAACTTTGCACGCCTTTCACCGAAGTCGAAGTGGAAGTTTAGAAATCGCCTCAATCTTTGCCTTGTCGACCTCTATGCCATTCTTTGAAATTTTGTGGCCAAGGACAATGCCTTACTCGACCATGAAATGGCATTTCTCCCAATTTAGCACCAACCTTGTTTCTTCACACCTTGCCAATACTCTATCAAAATTTGCCAAGCAATCATCAAATAATTTCCCGACCACCAAGAAGTCATCCATGAAGACTTCAAGGTAGTCCTTTACCATATCCGTAAAGATTGCCATCATACACCTTCAAAAAGTCGTTGGTGCATTATATAAGCCAAATGGCATCCGCTTGAAAGCGAAAGTACCATAGAGATATGTGAAAGTTGTTTTCCCTTGATCTTCCGAAGAAATAAGTATTTGGTTGTAACCCGAATATCCATCTAGAAAGCAATAGAAAGCATGGCCGGCCAACCTATCAAGCATTTGGTCAAGGAAGGGAAGTGGAAAATGGTCCCTCCTCGTGATTTTGTTTAGCTTACAATAGTCCATACACACTCTACACCCCGGTCACCGTTCTTGTGGGAATCAACTCATTTTTGTCATTGGTGACCACCGTCATGCCCCACTTCTTTGAGACACATTACACCGGAGAAGTCCACGAACTATCGGAAATGGGGAAAACAACCCCGGCATCCAACCACTTGATAATCTCTTTTTTTACCACATCTTGCATCACTTCATTGAGTCTCCTTTGATGTTCAATGGATGGTTTGGCATCATCCTCCAAGTTAATCTTGTGCATGTAAAATGCGGGGCTTATTCCCCGAATATCTGCCAAAGTCCACCCAATAGCCTTCTTCTTCTTGTGGAGCACCGCCAATGTAGAGCCAACATGCACGTTAGTCAAACAAGAGGAAAGAATAACCGGTAAAGTAGAATAAGGGCCAAGAAATTAATATCGAAGATGTGGAGGCAATGGCTTCAACTCAAAGGTAGGAGGCTCTTCAATTGAAAGCTTTGTAGGAGGAGTTTCCCTATTCTCAAGATCCAAGTAAAGTTTTCGGGATGCATAGTCGTACGACCCCATTCCTTGCAAAGCGTTCACACATTCCATGAATCCATCCATCTCTTCATCATCAAAGTTGAGCAAGACGGCCTCCAACATACCACCCATATTAATCGTGACACTTTTATCATCAATAATCACATCGGTCACCAAGTCCACAAAAGAACATACTTCATTGTTATTGGGTTGCCGCATAGAATTGCACGCGTGGAATACCACCTTTTTATCACCCACCCAAAAAGTGAGTTCTTCGACTTCCACATCAACAAGAGCCTTCCCCGTACCAAGGAAAGGTCTTCCAAGAATAATCGGCACCTCATAATTCACTTCACAATCAAAAATAACAAAATTTGCCGGAAGAATGAATTTATCAACATGAACCAATACATCTTCAATCACTCCCAACGGTCTCTTCACGGTACGATCAGCCATTTGTAATATCATAGATATGGGTCTTGGTTTCCTAATTCCCGAAGTCTTGAAAATCGAATAGGGAATAAAATTGATACTTGCCCCAAGATCACAAAGAGCTTTAGCAAACTCGGCACTTCCAATGGTACAAGGGATTGTGAAAGCACCGGGATCTTACAATTTAGGAGCCATCGAATGCACAATTGCACTCACCTGATGAGTGACTTTGATAGTTTCAAAATTCATCGACCGCTTCTTTGTCACCAAATCCTTCATAAACTTTGCATAACCGGGCAGCTGTTCCAATACTTCAACTAATTGCACATTTATCGAGAGACTATTCATCATATCAATGAACTTTTTGAATTGATTCTCGCCATTTTTCTTGGCAAGCCTTTGAGGATATGGAGGAGGTGGCTTAGGCAATGGTGCCTTAGCCTTTTGCACTACCAGTTCCAGTATGTCAATAACATGATCCCTATATGGGTTCACTTCCTCTTTAGTCTTTTACACATTGTAATCAATATCAATCCGCACTTCATCATTTGCTTGCACCACATTGATCGGGACATCTTCTTCTTCTACCACTTGCTCATCATCCACAAGTTTCCTTTGACTCAAGGTGGGTGCATTCCCACCTCTTTCATTTCTTGTAGTAACGGCCATGGCATGCCCTGTGTTGTTCTCACCCTTTGGGTTCACCATCGTGTCACTTGGTAGAGCCCCTTTAGGATGAGAATTTAAAGCTTGAGAGATTTTCCCCATTTGCACTTCTAAGTTGCGGATTGATGTGTTATGTGAATCAAGTTGGGCATCGGAATCGACATTCTTCTCCATCATTTGCTTGAACATGTTCTCAATACGGCCCATTTCCTTATTGGAAGAACTAGTACCATGGGAAGTATAAGGAGGTGGGTTGCTCGGTTGTTGATATATCGGGGGGCTTTGAAAACTCGACCCCTGATTTCCTTGATTGTTACTCCATCCGCCTTGATTGTTGCCTCTCCAATTGCCTTGGTTATTGTTGTTAAGCCAATTTCCTTGATAATTGCCTCCACTCTAAATTCCTTGATTGTTGTTGTTATTCCAATTGCTTTGATTATTTTCACCTCTCCAATTACCTTGGTTGTGAGAATTCCAATTTTCTTGATTATGTTGAGGTCTCCATTGTTGTTGGCTAGGGCCTTGGAAGTTGTTTCTTTGCCCTTGAAAGTTATTCACATATTGGACCTCTTCTTCTTGGTCATTGTTAGAGTCATCTTGATCAAATACACTATCATCTTGCACAAAATTGTCCACTCTTTGTTGCACTTGTGGACACCTTATTCTCCGTTTGTTCATCATTAAACTTACTGATCACGCCCAACTATGCCTTATAAAAAGGACTAAGCGGTCGTTGCAAATATAATCCGATTTACAAGTCCGGAGTCGAATCCCACAGAGAACTAAGGCTTAGCTACAGTTGTTCAATATTGCAAAGAAACACAAGTCCAAACAATTTCCTAATTATAAAGATTATAATGTTTATTTTTATCTAATTAACTAACAAATACTAGAAAGCACTAAAACTATCAATTAACATGGATGAAATTATAGACAAGGCTAAGGAGGTCTACAGTTATGATTTCCCCAATTGTCGGAATCCTTTCCGCTACGTTTCCTATAAATTTGCCTAAGTCTTCTTTATCGACCATGAGCACTCTAACTATCGTAACTCTCTCCTGAGTAATTACCACAATTTACTAGACATATTCTCCCGAATTACCTAGCTAGCATTAAGCACAGCTCACTCAGATCGCACCAAGATTTCGTTATCCCTAAACCCACCTTTAAACCTCTGTATTAATCCCTCACATACGTTTAGGAGTGATGTTACTCAACAACTACCTAAATATGCACTCTCTCCCGAGTAATACATAATAAATAGGCACAGCTAATTGAGAGCCCTTCAACCAACCACAAGAATAATATAGTTGAACAAATAGAGAAAATACTACAGCAAATCTATATTAACATAACAAGAAAATCATCCTTCAATAGGTTCTATCAAAACCCTAGATTAGAAAGTTAGCTACTCATACTCATAGTAACAATATCCCAAATATTTTGCATAATTAAAATAGAGAGTAAAGATGAAAAGATGTAGAAATAATGATTCTAACTCCAAGGGGTGATTCCACCAGCTCTTCTTGCCTCTAGCTGCCCACAAAACCTTTGGCTGCTCCAAAAACCCCAAAAACGTGGCTGCTGATAGAACACCCTTCCAAGTGGTGTTTTAGGTCTATTTATATGTGTAGAAGAAACCCTAAACGTGTGGGCTAGGTCCTAGGCAAACCCGGAACGAATCAAGTCTTCAAAACTCGGATTGGACCTGGCGTTAGGCCAGGCGTCGCCAGCCTAACGCCTGGAATTTGGCTGGCCTCGCCAGGCTAAAGCCTGGTCCAGCCTGGCCTTAGGCTGGCCTAGCCAGGCTAAAGCCTAGTCCAGCCTGGCCTTAGGCTGGCCTCGCCAGGCTAAAGCCTGGTCTCTCCTTTTCACTGTTCTCGAGCACACTCTCAACGTTTAAGTATCCCTTTTGCTCTACTTTCATCTCCAATTCACCTACACATAAAATAGACTCCATTATGCACAAATAAAGTGTAATTTATCATTAAAGAATGTAAAATGCAAGGCACATAATATACGAAACTAAGGAATTATAGCCACACATCACTTACTCCCTCTATCGCATTGACTTGCCTCGGGTTTTGCACTTGTAGAAGTTGAGCCTTTGCCAATTGGTTCATGGTGGTAGTCAATTCGGCTATGGCATGCCCATGGTCATGCAACGCTTTGTGAAGGAGAATCACATTGGGATCACCTTGTGGAAAATTAGCCCGAGAATAAGTATCCACAGTCTCATCCAAAATATCACATGCCTCCGCATAAGGCGTAGTCATAAAGTTCCCACCGGCAAGTTGATTCACTACACATTGGTAGGTTGTATTGATCCCCCGATAGAAAGTTTGTTGAATCATGTTCTCCGTCATATCATTGTTGGGACACTCTTTCACCATTGTTCTATACCGTTCCCATATCTCGTGTAGTAGTTCATTGGTCTCTTGCTTGAATACTAGAATTTCATCCTGAAGTATAGCCATGTGCGCGGGACAGAAGTACTTAGAAATACATTTCTCCGCTAATTCATCCCAAGTATAAATGGAATGATTTGGAAAATGTTCCAACCAATTTAAAGCTTTCCCCCGTACAGAGAAGGAAAAAAACCTAGCCTTAAAGCATCCTCGGAGACATTTGTTTGCTTACTCCCCCAACACGTATCTACGAACCCCTTCAAGTGTTTGTATGCATTTTGACCCGGTGCACCGGTAAAGAACCCTCGTTGCTCGAGCAAAGTAAGAATCACGTTGGTTATTTGAAAGTTGCCAGCCCTAATACTGTAAGGGACTATTGCACTTGCATATCCTTCATTTGGAAAAATCCGGTGTGGAGCCGCTCGTGGTGGAGGTGGGAGTGGAGCAGGCACATTGTTATGATACACTCGGCCTCGTCTATTAGCTTGAGGTTCAAGAGGGACCTCATCCATTTTATCATCCTCAATGTCCACATCCCTCAAAGCTATGTTTTCGAGCTCATTGTTTGCCATGATTGCACCTATAATTTATCAACACATTAGTAACAAGGAAAGAAAAGAAGATATTTCAAAAACATACCTAAATATATAGCTAACACCATTTTTAACTCCCCGGCAATGACGCCAAAAATTAATCTCGTCCAATTCACACCTCAAATCAAGGATATGAAATGGTCGATTGCATAAATAGTAACCCAACAAAGAGTCGGGATCGAATCCACATGGAGCTATATATGGGAGTTAGTAGTATGTATTGTAGTACGTGAGTTTGAACTATCTTCATTTACACCTCCACAAATTGGGTTTGTTTCTATTTCTATTTTAAAAATAAGGTTGCAAAGTTAAGAAATAAAAATAAGAAATTGTTTATGTTGTTTTTCAAGTTTGTAAAAAGCCTAGGGTTATGACCATCACCTAGGAATTCGCCTAATGGGATATAAACCTTAATACTTTTTTTATCGGGGTGTATTATAGCTATCAACTCTCAATTACCCACTCAATACCTCTCGGCCAGAGAGTGATTTTTCCCAATTTGGCTTTCTCAAGTCCAAATGGATATTGCACAAAATGGTTGATAAAAGCTCAAGTCGGGTTATTACTATCTCTAGGTTGAAACCTTTAATTGGGTTGTTCATTCTCTCGATTGACCCAATTACTTGTTAGCCAAGTTTTCCTAGACTAAGTCTCTCTTTCTCAAGTAGAGACTAAGTCAAATAAGCATGAACTAATGTTTGCAACCATTAATTTCACAAATTAAAGCATGAACAAGGCTAAATAATAAACACACAATCATAGGCAAGCATTAAATTAAACACCCATAAGATTTACACACTAGGGTTGGGTCACAACCCTAGTGAAGATCTAGCTACTCATGCTTGAAATTTAAGAAATAGAAGAAGAAATGCTAATTAAACTCATATTATAAAATCAAAATGATAACATCTATGTTAAAATATCCCAAAATATAGAAAACTACTAAAAGAAGCAAAGAAAAATGGCTATTGGATTTGTTGATGTCTAAAGCTGACTTAATTTTGTGAAACTCGTCTATTTGTACAGGGCTGGAAATTTCGGACAATAATGCCCTTCGGGAGGTTCTGCGGCTGCATAATTCTATGTGCGGTCCGCAGAAGTCTTCACCTTGCAGGAGTTGAGATTCTACGGCCATACAATTCTCCACTGCGGCTGCGAGGCAATGTTTCTACAGTCCGAAATTTTATCACTGCGGCCGCAATCTATTCTTCTGTGGTCCGCATCCTTCTTTCTGCGGCCGCAAGGCACTTCTTCTGCGGCCGCACAATTTTTGTGCGGTCCG
This sequence comes from Nicotiana tabacum, assembly GCF_000715075.1. Lineage (NCBI taxonomy): Eukaryota > Viridiplantae > Streptophyta > Magnoliopsida > Solanales > Solanaceae > Nicotiana > Nicotiana tabacum. Next base: position 87,429,250 of record NC_134098.1, read on the forward strand.
CAATCTTGAGGGACTTGGACTTTGGAAAACTACACACCCTCTGAAGTTGATTTCCAATTCTTCAATTGCGGCCGCACAATTCCATTGCGGTCTGCAGTTTGCTAGGAAGCCTATTGGGCTTTTCTTCATTATTTATGGCCGCAAATGGAGTTCTGCGGTCCGCATTTTGCAAGCTCTTGTGCCTTTTGTTGCCTTGTATTTTGATTACTCCTTTTTGAGTTGGATTTCATCTCGGGAGTCCAACATTCCTGCAATTTTGCACATTTCATCAGTTTCGGGAACACAATTAAATGCTTTTAGACTAAAACAAAAGCTAAAAGATGCTAATAAGTAGTCAAAATCCCCACTTATCAGTGACTCAATATGAGATGCGATTTTCAGAATTGGCTCGTCATGCAGGTTGGTTGGTTCCCACTAAGAGGGAGAAGATCATGAGGTTATTAATGGCCTCAACCATCAGTTCTGATGACTCTGGGGAATGTAGCATGTGCTAAATTCGATGAGGTGTTCAATAGTGCTCGACGGCTAAAGATGGTCCGTACTCAGGAGCGTGAGGAGAGGGAGGTCAAGAGGTCTCATGGTCCAGGTAATTCCAGCAGTGCTCCTTTTGGGGGACAACCCTATCACAACAGGGGTCGACCTTATAGGCCCACTCAGATGGCTCATCCATCTTATCGTGGCGCATCAGCAAGCCATGGTTCATACAGTGCCCGACCGAGTCAGTCTTCACTCAGTGCACTTCCAGCTCATAGTTCATCTCGTGCATCATCGGTTCAGGGTTCATCTATACCAGGTTCTTCTGGTAGTTATTCCGTTTCTCGGGGTCCACCTCAGTACTTCTCGACATTTTTAGAGAAGGGTTATTTTGAGTGTGGAGATTTGGGTCACATAAAGAGATATTGCCCTCGCCTTACAGGAGGTCCACCTCAGCAAAGGAGTAAGACTACGACTTCAGCACCAGTTGATTCACCACCTGCCCAGCCAGCTTGGGGTGGGTCTCAGTCAGCTAGGGGTCGCCCAAGAGGGGGAGGCCAATCAGATGGCAGTCAGGCCCGATTCTATGCTACTCCTGTCAGGCCAAAGGTCGTTGCTTCAGATACGGTGATCACAAGTATTGTCTCAATATGCCACATGAAAGCTTCTATATTATTTGACCCTGGTTCCATATATTCGTATGTTTCATCATATTTTGTTCGTTACCTGGATATGCCTCGTGAGTCCTTAGTTTAACATGTTCGTGTATCTTTGCCGGTGGGCGATACTATTTTGTGGATCGTGTGCATCAGTCGTGTGTGTTAACTATTGGGGGACTGGAGACTAGATTAGGTCTCTTATTGCTTAGTATAGTTGATTTCAATGTAATCTTGGGTATGGATTAGTTATCTCCATGTCATGATATTCTGGATTGTCACGCAAAAATCGTGACGTTGGCGATACCGGGATTGCCGAAGGTCGAGTGGAGAGGTTCTCCAGATTATGTTCTCAGTAAAGTAATTTCTTATTTGAAGGCCCAATGGATGCTTGGGAAGGGGTGTTTGTCATATTTGGCCTTTGTGAGAGATGTTGATGCAGACACTCTTACTATTGATTCTGTACCAGTAGTGCGAGACTTTCCGGATGTATTTTCTATAGACCTACCGGGTATGCCACCTGACAGGGATATTGACTTTGGTATTGACTTGGTGCCAGGCACTCAGCCTATTTATATTCCTCTGTATCGTATGGCGCCAGCTGAATTGAAAGAATTGAAAGAATAACTTCAGGAACTTCTTGATAAGGGGTTTATTAGGCCTAGTGTGTCGGCTTGGGGTGCACCAGTTCTATTTGTGAAAGAGAAAGACGGTACTATGTGGATGTGCATCGACTACTGGCAGTTGAACAAAGTTACAATCAAGAACAATTATTCTTTGCTGCATATTGATGATTTATTTGACCAACTTCAAGGAGCGAGGGTGTTCTCCAAAATTGATTTGAGGTCTGGGTATCACCAGTCAAATATTCGGGATTCGGATACTCTAAACACTGCATTCAAAACCCATTATGGTCACTATAAATTTCTCGTGAAGTCTTTTGGGCTGACCAACGCCCCAGCAGCATTTATGCACTTGATGAATAGTATATTCCAATTGTATCTTGATTTTTTTATCATAGTATTTATTGATGATATCCTGGTGTACTCACGTAGCAAGGAGGAACATGCACAACATTTGAGTATTGTACTATAGAGTCTGGGGGAGGATAAACTTTATGCCAAATTCTCAAAGTGTGAGTTCTGGCATAGTTCGGTGGAATTCTTAGGACACATAGTGTCTAGTGAGGGAATTAAGGTGGATCCGAAGAAGATAGAGCCAGTTTAGAGTTGGCCCAGGCCATCTTTAGCTACTAAAATTCGGAGTTTTCTCGGCTTGGCCGGTTATTATCATCGCTTTGTGGAGGGCTTCTCGTCTATTGCATCACCCTTGACCAAATTGACCGAAAAAGATGCTCCATTTAGGTGGTCGGATGAGTGTGAAGAGATCTTTCAGAAGCTCAAGACTGCCTTGACCACAACTCTAGTTCTAGTTTTGCTTTCAGCTTCAGACTCTTATACAGTGTATTGTGATGCTTCTCAGATTGGTATTGGGTGTGTCTTAATGCAAGAGGGTAGAGTGATTGCTTATGCTCCGCGCTAGCTGAAGCCACATGAAAAGAACTACCATGTTTATGATTTAGAATTAGGAACCATCGCTCATGCATTGAAGATTTGGAGGCACTATATATATGGTGTGTCTTCTGAGGTATTTATAGATTATCGGAGTCTCCAACACTTGTTTAAACAAAAAGATCCAAATTTGAGATAGCGGAGATGGTTAGAGCTACTAAAGGACTATGATATTACTATGTTATATCATCTCGAGAAGGCCAATGTGGTGGTCGACGCCTTGAGTAGAAAGGAGGTGAGTATGGGTAGCCTTGCATTCATTCATATCGGTGAGAGGCCCCTTGCAGTTGATGTTCAGGCCTTGGCCAACCAGTTTGTGAGATTAGATTTTTTGGAGCCCAGTCGGGTTCTAGCTTGTGTGATTTCTCAGTCTTCCTTATATGAGCGCATTAGAGAGCGCCAGTATGATGATCCCCATTTGCTTGTCCTGAAGTACACAGTTCAGCACGGTGATTCCAAATATGTTACTATTGGAGATGATGGGATGTTGAGAATGCAGGGTCGGATTTGTGTGCCAAATGTAGATGGACTGCGTTAGTTGATTCTTGAATAAGCCCACAGTTCGCGGTATTTCATTCATCTGGGTGCCGCTAAGATGTATCAGAATTTGAGACAATACTATTGGTGGAGAAAAATGAAGAAATATATAGTTGGGTTTGTAACCCGGTGTTTAAATTGTCAAAGGGTGAAGTACGAGCATTAGAGACCAGGCGGATTGCTTCAGAGACTTGAAATTCTGGAGTGGAAATGGGAGTGTATTACCATGGACTTCGTAGTTGGACTCCTATGGGCTTTGAGGAAGTTTGATGTTGTTTGGGTGATTGTAAATCGGTTGACCAAGTCCACGAATTTTATTCCACTCGGTACTACTTATTCTTCGGAGCGGTTGGCTGAGATTTATATCCGCGAGATTGTTCGTCTGCACGGTGTTCCAGTGTCCATAATTTAATATCGGGGTACGCAATTTACATCACAGTTTTATAGGTCAGTGCAAGGAGAGTTAGGCACCCAGGTACAGTTGAGAACAACATTTCACCCTCAGACGGACGGACAGTCCAAGTGCACTATTCAGATATTGGAATATATGCTATGTGCTTGTGTTATAGATTTTGGGGGTTCTTGGGATCAGTCTCTTCCACTTGCAGAGTTTGCTTATAACAACATCTACCAATCGAACATTCAGATGGCTCCGTATGAGGCTGTATGGGAGACGGTGTCAATCTCCGATGGGTTGGTTTGAGCCGAGTGAGGCTAGGCTATTAGGTACTGATTTAGTTCAGGATGCTTTGGAAAAGGTTAAATTGATTCAGGATCAATTTTGCACGGCGCAGTCTAGACAAAAGAGTTATGCCGATCGGAAGGTCCGCGATGTTTCTTACAAGGTAGGAGAGAAGGTACTACTCCGAGTTTCGCCTATAAAGGGTGTTATGAGATTTGGGAAGAAGGACAAGTTGAGACCTAGGTATATTGGGCCTTTTTAAATACTTAAGAAGATTGGAGATGTGGCTTATGATTGGGTCGTGACACTTTAATTAGCGGGCATTTTTTTATGGTAGTTACTCTTCTTTGACTAAACGGATATTTAGGGTAATTAATTGATGTATATTATATGTAATTTCATAATTGAAGTTTATTGTATTAAGGGTTCTTTATACAGTGTAAAGTTCCCTTAAAACTATGTGTTACGTTGTACATAATCTGTTCATTTCCTCAAGTACGGCCGTATATTTCTGACACTTATTACTCACGCCCAACTCTAGTCGTAAAAACGATAAGAGGTCGCTGCAAATATTATATGGCTTATGAGTCTAGGGTCGAATTCCATAAAGAACTAAGACTTAGCTATAGCTATTTAATATCACTAAGAAAACAAGTTCAAATAATTTTTGAGTTATAAAGATTAATTGGGCGTTTGGACATACGAATTGTAAAATTCCAAAAACAAAGTGAAAATAATTTTCAAGTAAAAATGGTATTTAAAAATTAGAGTAGTGTTTGTACATGAATATAATTTTGGATTGTTTTAGAAGTTTTGTGAGTGATCTGAGTGAAAATTTTGAAAAACAGCTTTTGGAATTTTTCAAATTTTCAAAAAATTGCAAAATTCATCTGCAAGTGAAAATTGGAAATTTTATGACCAAGCGCTGATTTCGGAAAAAAAGTAAAAAATAAATTTTAAAAAAGTGAAAAAATTCTTATGTCCAAACGGGTAAGATTTTTGCATTAAACTACTTAAGTAAAAAAAACTAAAGTAAATATTATCAACTAAAGAGAAATATGTGAATTGAAGAGAGAAAAAAAGCATAGGATTATGAGTTCCTCAATTATCAGGATGAATGCTTAACGTGTTCACTATAATCACACCGAGTTATTCTCCACTGGTCGTGAGTTCTCCTTTTACCACAATTATCTCTCGATCAAAAGTGGTAATTTTATAGAATTATTCTCTCGAACTAACTTTAGCTAGCAATTCAAGCGGCTCACAAAGATCACGCCAAAGTTTCGTTATCTCTAATCCCACTTTTAAATCGAAGTAATTCGTATTTTCTTTTCGGAACTCGTTGCATGGACCACGCTTTTAAGAAGGAAACTATGACGGCCCAAAATCCACAATAGGTCGTGATGGCGCCTAACGTCGTCGTCAGGCAAGCCAATAGTGAGTTATCAGATTAATTACTCATTTATTACTTTGAAATCACAGTTTCCATTAATTAAATAGTGCAAAATAGAATTTACAGGGTGAAATAATAAAAATTCCATGAACCATCATGCTAAACCTCTAGTAGAAACCTCCCCAAAACCCGGTGTCACAAGTGCATGAGCATTTTTCTAAGGAGTAAAAATATAATACAACCTTTGTCCCGAATGTAATAAGACAGAATAAAATAAGTAATACAAGGGAGACTCGGCGGACTATGGTGCATAACCTAAAATGCAGCTCACATGAAGTCTCCTCAACCGGTGCGCCTACGCGCCAAGATGATCACCAAATGACCTATCAGATCCTACACATTTAGTGCAGAATTGCAGCATGCATACGTAAATCAACGCGTACCTAGTAAGTATCTGGCCTAACCCTGGAGAAGTAGTGACGAGGGGTCGACATCGACACTTACTATAGGTCCAATGTAGTAATATAATAAAACATAAGCAGATATGCAGCATACGTCAAAGGTAGGATAAATCTGTAAGTTACATAATCTTCCAATTATTTCCTTTAAAGCATAAACTTATCGATCGTGTATCCTGCCTTAATATCTCATAAATGTGCCAAGTGTCAATATCAAATAAATAAGGAATACCATAAAATGTCGGGCATCAGTGGAAGGTTTATCTCGTGAATATTCGGACTACTAACGATATCACGCACGATTCTGCCGAGGTCGTTCGGCCTGATCCAGAATAATGTGTACACTGCCGAGGGTCAAACGGCACGAACCATAGATGCATCTATCTACTGCCGAGGCGTTCGGCCCGCTCCACAAGAAAGGAAGGAAGTTTTCGAATTACAAGATATGTATATTCATTACAGAACCTGAGCACAAAGTGAATATAACCCTTACCGTTTCTCAATTTTTCTTGCCAACAACTCAAGTGATCAGTGTGGGCCTAAGATATATTAAATTTATCAATCAAGCTCAATCGTATTTTCAATTAATTAAGTCAACAGAATAAGTTCAAGTAATTCAAATATTGCATGATAAAATCCTAGGTCTACTCGGACATAAACATGCTTTAGCTACGTACGGACTCTCGTCACCTCGTGCGTACGTAACACCCACAACTAGTAGCACATAATAATTAATATCACCTGGGGGTAGTTTTCCCCTCACAGGATTAGACAAGAGGCTTACCTCGCTCTGAAGTTCCATAACCGGCTCCAAAGCCTCTCTAACAACTCAAATTGATGCCCGTCTCTCCAAAACTAGTCAATCAATATGCAAATCTATAAATATATACTCTAATACTCATTATAAATCAATTTAAAATAATTCCCAACTCTGCTCAAAAAGCCGATAAAGTCACCCTTGGGCCCACATACCCGATTCCGAAAAGGTTCAAAGATAATCATTACCCATAATACTACGAACTCAAATATATGATTTATTCCCAATTCCATGTCCAATTTCGTGGTCAAAATCCAAAAATACCAATTTCTAGGTTATTCTTTAAAAATCCCAAATTTCTACAAATTTTCATGTTTATATCCATATACAAACCTTGTATTTAATCACAACTAGTAGAAATCACTTACCTCATGATTGACGATGAAAATGGTTCTCCAAAATCGCTCTTAGGTCGGCTCCCATGGAGGAATTGAGATAAAAATGGCCAAATCCTTATCTTTAAAAGACACTACCCAGTGCGACCTTCTTCGCGAACGCGGCACTTCCCTCGCGTTCGTGAAGCTTAGCAAACTCAGGACTAAAGTTTCTTCTTCACGAACGCAGCAAGGCCCCTCGCATTTGCGAAGCACCACCTGCTTCAGCTCCCCATCTACTCTACGCAAACGTGAGATAGGGCTCGCGAATGCGAAGCACCACTGCCCAACGTTTCACGAATGCGACCCTCATGTCGCGAACGCGAAGAACAAAAAGGACCCAGTCCAAACTCCATCTTCGCGAACGCGTCTCACCCTCCGCGTTCGCAAAGGACAAAACCAGCAATAGCAAATCATCCAAACTTGGCTTGAAACCATCACGAAACACACTTGAGTTCCCCGGGACCCCGTCCAATCACACCAACCAGCTCCAATACATAACACGGACCTGTTTGAGGCCTCAAATCATACCAAATAACATCAAAACTACGAATTGCGCATCGATTCAAGCCTAATGAACTATTGAACTTCTAACTTCCATATCAGATGCCGAAACCTATCAAATCGCGTCCGATTGATCTCAAATTTTACACACAAGTCACATTTTATATTACGGACCTACTCCAACTTCCGAAATCGGAATCCGAACCTGATATCAAAAAGTCCACTCCCGGTCAAACTTCCCAAAAACCTTCAAATTTCCAACTTTCGCCATTTGACCCCGAAATGACCTACAGACCTCCAAATCCACATCGGGGCGCGCCCCTAAGTCCAAAATTACCATACGAAGCTATTCCTAGGATCGTAATCACAAACGGACATCAATAACATCAAAATACACTTCAGCCCAAATTTATGAAATTCTTCCAAAATGCTAACTTTCCATAATAAGCACTGAAATGCTCACATGTCACCCAAAACCCGATCCAGACAAACGCCCAAATCCGAAATAATCATACGAACCTATTGGATCATTTAAAATCTCGATTTCAAGGTCGTTTACTCAAAAGTCAGATCTTAGTAATTTCTTCCAACTTGGAGCTTCCGAAATTAGAGATTTCTTTCCAAATCAACTCCGAACTTCCCGAAATTCAATTCCGACCTCACGTACAAGTCATAATACCTGAAATGAAGCTACTCAAGGCCTCAAATCGCTGAATGACGCACTAGAGCTCAAAATGATCAGTCGGGTCGTTACAGAAACCAACAACTGAAAGGAGACTCCTTAAAGGAATTGTATTGAATTGTAAAGAAACCATTGTTATAGCGGATAAATTAAAATTTTAATCATAGATAAGTTTAAAATATTTTATTGGAATAAAAAAAATTCCTTAATTAAAGCTTGATAAGAGTTCAGCGGATTGGGTTATGATGCAAATTTTAGCTCATCTTGACCCAAATAATCTCACCCAATTAACCTTTGGATGGGTTATTGACTCGACCCATTTTAACCCGCCCAAAATCAGCTCAACTCGCCCATTTGACACCCCCTACTTATCCTCTTAATTAAACACCTCCGACTTCAACTTTCCTTAAGACGAATTATCTCCTCTCAATAAAAAATCTTTCAAGAAGTTGAAACAAAATCAAAATTCTTTCAAAAAAAAAATCATTTTGTCCCTGTTAAGATAAGGACCTTTCATTAACACCGATGAACAGGCGAGAATCGTCGGCTCTGATACCAAATGTAACGATTCCCGTGTTGGAATTGTCATAAATTAAGCAAGGGAAAAGAAACAAAGAAAATGAAAGCAAACGTTCAAAGAAAAAACTTAGATTTTCATTTCAGATGCTTTTTACAGTGAACCATAAAAGAATATAAAAACCTAGCAGTGAACTAACTAGGGTAATTACTGCAAATAAACTAAAAGAGTAGGACTAAAATGTAAAAAGTGTAACCTAAGGTGGTTATCTGGAATAATGAGGCTTGGCCTACTTTTGTTACATTCCATCCCCCTTAAAACAACCTAGTCCTCAAGGTTGAGAATTTGAAACTTGGGAATGGATGATGACTGTGACATTACACCAACCCAATGATCTTCAGTGATTAGAATATGTCACGACCCAAAATTCACCTAGTCGTGATGGCACCTAACACAACCCGTCAGGTAAGCCAATTATCAACTATCCAATTCAATTAATATTTAACTCACTCTAATATACTCCCCAAGGAGTAGTAGTACAAATCATGAGCTTCTAAGATTAGAATTTACAAAGATTGTATGAAATAAATACATCATCTGTTCAAAATGTTCATAAATAGATTTTTATAAATCTAAGGCTACCAAGAACAAGAGGCAGCTACGACCGACACACAGGTACGTCTTCAAATCCAGCTCACGTCGATCCCAGCAACATCAACATCCAATATCTACACGCAAGGTGCAGAAGTGTAGTATGAGTACAACCGACCCCATGTACTCAATAAGTAACAAACCTAACCTTAGGTTGAAAGTAGTGACGAGCTGGAACAAAGGTCGGGTCCAACATCAATAGCCAACAACAATCCATAATAACGTAAACCAAGTAATAAAAGAAGTAACTCATAGATAAAATGCTCAGCTTCATCATGATTTCTGAAAAGAGTTCTGCTTCTCAAGTGTATCTGTCAAAACTCATGTCTTTTACCGAAGTTGCCAAAAATATGAGTAAATTTGAAAACAGTAATTTTCACAAAAATCCTTTCAACAATAAATAAGATGTTTCATTTTCTTTCCAGATAGCCAGTGGAAAATACATCACTATGCCCATATGCCAATATGTGTGAGAAGTCATGAATGACGTGATATCGTATATCATGAGAAAAATGCATCTCTATGCATGTATGTCAAATGTGCATGTCAATGCAATGCAACTTAGTGATAAAAGCATATACATACTCTCAGAGTATCATTTCACCCAGTCCTCCCAATCACTCAGTCCTCCTAGTCACTCAATCCTCCCAATCGCTCAACCTTCCCAATCGCTCGGCACTCGCACTCAATAGGTACATGCGCTCACTGGGGGTATGTACAGACTCCGGAGGGGCTACTTCAGCCCAAGAGCTATAACAAGCCAATCATAGCATAAATCAGTCAATCATGTTGTGGCGTGCAGCCCGATCCCATAAATGATATATATATATATAAAGACAATATGGCCTGTTGCGGCGTGTATCCCGATCCCATAATCATCCTCACAATCAGGGCCTCGGCCTCACTCAGTCATCAATCTCTCTAGTCTCTCGGACTCACAATGTCATGAAAATCAGCCCAAAATGATGATATGATGAATCAATAAATAGCAACAGAGATTGAGAGATGATATGAAATGAATGAACATGACTGAGTATGAAGTTATAATTTAAACAAATAATTCGACTGCAGAAATGACCTCACTGGGTCCCAATAACGTAATAATACCAACATTTGCCTAAGCATGATTTCTAACATGAGTCACAACTCAGTTTCTCTAACACATAAAAATACATGAAGAAATACGAGTTAATTGACTATAAAGCTCTACGGAATCAACCGAGTCTCAATTTCTACGGTGCACGCCTATACGCCCGTCACCTAGCATGTGCGTCACCACCAAACAATTCACATAACACGTATAATCAGGGTTCATACCCTCAGCTCCAAGATTAGAGATGTTACTTACCTCGAACAAGATGAATCCACTGCCGAGCAAGCTAAACAATACTCCGAAAATTCCATTTCACACGTATCAACCTCCATCCGCCTTCCTATCTTCTCAACTCAAGCCAAACGATTTGTATCTATTCAAACAACGTGCAAATTAATCAAAATATACTCCAATGCTTACAATTTAACAATTTATAAAGATTCCCAACTCCACTCGAAATAATAGGCAGTTGGGACCACGTTTCGAAATCCGACGAAACTCACAAAATCCGACAGCCCATTCAATTACAAGTCCAGCAATAATAGTTTCACTCAAATCTGATTCTGAATCGGTATTCAAATCCCAAAAAATCGTTTTATGAAATTTCTATAATTTTCCCCAAATTTCCATCTCAAAATATTGATTAAATGATGAAAACAATGATATATTCATGTATATTAACCAAATCCGAGTTAGAATCACTTACCCCGATAAATTTCTTAAAAAACCCACGAACCATCGTCACAAACCGAGCTCCCAACGTCCAAATGTGAAATAATACCCTAACCCTCCGTTATATAGTACCACGTCTGATCTCCCAATGTGCGGTACGCACATTTTCAAGTGTTGTCCACATATTTTCAAGTTCTGCGGCCTCAATCCAAATTGTGTGGCCGCACTTCACAGTGACTGCACTACCATGCTTCAGCAAAATGCCCATAATGTTCTGTACAAATGTCCAAATGCTTAATGCTATGCTTTTCGGGAAACTAAATTCAAAGGGCTACAACTTTCGTGTTTGAATCAGCTCCACAGTACTTGTAGATTAAAAGATATAAGCTTCCGAAGTCGGACCGGGGAACCTGCGGATTCACCTTTCTGCGACCGCGAGAAGAATTCTGTGGACCGCACAATTTCAAGTGCGGTCTGTACATTTCCTAATGCCCCAGCACTTTGGGAGTTTGCGGTCGCACTTCTGCACTCTAAAATGTGCCCTTCGCATTTCAACTGTTCCATAACATTGTCAGAGTGCTGAAATACCCGGACCCGCTCAAAACTCACCCCGGAACTCATTCGAGCCACTCGGAACTCCGTCTGAATGTACCAACAAGTCCTAAAATACGATACGAACTTAGTCGGGCCCTCAAATCACATCAAACAACATCAAAAACACGAATCGCACTCCAATTCAAGCCTATTAAAACTTAGGAAATTCCAACTTCTACGATCGATACCGAAACCTATCAAATCAAGTCCGATTGACCTCAAATTTTGCACACACGTCATAAATGACATAACGGAGCTATTCCAATTTCCAGAATTGGATTTTGACCCCGATATCAAAAAGTCAACTCCTCGGTCAAACTTTCAAACTTAACTTTTTATTTTAGTCATTTCAAGCCAAATTCAACTACGGACTTCAAAATAATTTTTCGGACACGCTCCTAAGTCCAAAATCACCATACGGAGCAATTGGAATCATCAAAACTCCAATCTGAGGTTGAATACTAAAATTCAAACTTGGTCGACTCTTCCAACTCAAAGTTTCAACATAAAAATTCATTCTTCCGAACAAATTCTGAAACACCTAAAAACGCAAACCGACAATTCACACAAGTCATAATACATCGTATGAATCTATTCAAGACTTCAAATAGTTTAAAGGAGCGTAAATACTTAAAACGACCGGTCGGTTTGTTACATTTTCCCCCACTTAAACATATGTTCGTCCTCAAACGTGCCAAGAGTTATTTCCAAGACATCAGTTCACTATCCCACCTTACCATGCACATATCCTGGGGTGATCCCACGCCACCCTATTCCATAGACTTGACAACACAACACAATTCAAGATCATTACGTTAACCTTAGTCCGTAAAACGTAGAACCCAATTTTCAACATCCAGAATTTCTTACAAGACCCGAGTCTCACATCTACACACTGTATAAGTTTGAACAAATTGTAGCAAACCATAACCATAACCCCATATCAAACAAAACCTCATTCTAAAACCTTCGTACATTGTTGATAATGAAAGAAACACGCGGAATCTCATAACCCCTTATCATATCAACAAGTCATTGAGCTTTCTCGCCCCAACTAGAATCATAATCACCTTCTAAGACGACTTTCAATATTATCCTCCCAATATACCGTAATAAAAATCTGGTAGTACCCATTCTAGGTCCAATGACCATATATTATTAAACACAACTATCCCACTGACATGCCATACCAATACAACTCAAGCCACAATTGTGCAACCTTGTACCCAAAATGGAAGATGTCTCAAAGTAGAGAACTGTATTGTAAGTTCAATAAGCACCACCACAACTGCAATGCTATAAGCTCATTATATATAGTAGAACCAAGACACACGAATTTAATAACAACAACCTTCTCTTCTAGATCTCACATTAACATCACTCGCACGGACAACTCACATGCTATAGTATCAATATATGGACCCGCACGGACAACTCACGTGCCAATAATATCAGTATATGGATTTGCACGGATAACTGACGTGCTAACAATATAATCCGCCTGGCATGGTCACAGGCCTCCAGTCCAAGCATATCATACAAGAGCAATCAAATTAGTACACATGTATATGATAAATGAATTAAGATTCTCATGCTCCTGGACTGGTATAAATAGCACGCCATAGAGTAGGCAGGTGCAAAGTGTGCTATCACCACTCAAATCGTCAAGTTAACGCAGAAATAGTAACTACCTAATTTATTCAAGGGATTAGCCTCTTTGTAACTTCAAGTGTAGTCCAGATAGTTCTCGACAAAGGTACGAATATGAGAAACGTTATAACTTTATGCTTAACAGTGAACTCTAGGTATCTCTTTGCCTAAGCATTCTTCCGATTATGAATACTTGCCCCGATGTCCGCACATGGCTCAAACCTCCCATATGTATGCACTCGTGGCGCGCGGCTATCACAAATAATTAACGCAATTAGTACCTCCACTGAGTTTAAATAAAATACTCACCTCAACCAGGTCGCAACCCTGAAACAATTTGCTTCTGAGAACTCCCAGTCCCCCAAATTCATAGAGCCCATGAACCACCATAACTGATCACAACTCCATCACTCGAATGACTATCACATCCTTAATGCACTATCATCCCACAAGAAATACATTCATAATTAGTTTGTGCCACATAGCAATAATTGGAATATCAGCAGTCTATCATCTATATGAGTACTGCAATACCGATGAACATCCGTAAGTCAAAACACAATGTGCATTCTAAAATACGCACCCTTCCCAGGGACTGTCGAGCAGTTATAACATTAATCTAAATATCTAAAACTGGCCATTTTGTCCATAATTCGTGACCTTCCCTTCAAGAATAAACTGCCACTTTGTACATGTAAATCTTAATCCTGCACAACACAACACACCTATCATGCCATCATATTACAAGCACGAGATTCTCATTATCAACTCTGAGTCACCAGCAAATTACATACCCAGCCAGTTAGAAACCTTCCATTTGCTCCCATCCAGGGGGAAAGTCACAATACACAACATGTTCCTCACATCGGTAGAAAATATCCGGCTCAAACCATGGTTGAAACCATCAAGATCACTTTGAAATCAATTTGCACATAACCAAACTATCAGAACTGAATTCCTCTAACTCAACCAAGTCACGCAGGTTACCAAACCCAATAATATTACCACCGAAACATCTGTAAAAATCTCACATCATAATTACCAAAAGAACTGAGCATACCATTACCATACTGATCCAGTCCATTTGTCATATTTTCTCCGAGTTTCTTCTGATTTACCCTCTAGTTGACACTTCTCCTTGTCAGAACACCGCGATCCTTACTCAAAGCTCACTACCAGAGATCCTAGCATAAACCACACTGCCTTAAGGTTCATAAGTTGTTGCATTCCCTCTTAAGCACCATAAAAGTACCACAACCGAGACGCCCACTCTGAAAAGACCTTATGTGAATTTAAAATTATTCTTTTACCTTTCTTATACTAGAATGTAGAATCCATAGTCAAATAAAATTACTGCAAGTCCCGATACCATCAAATGTAAATAACTGATTCTAGTGATATACAAATTCGAAAAATTTTCAATTACCACATATACATTTTGAATCCGTTAGAACCCTCTCGAGAGTCATCAACTCTGCTAAAATCTAAATTGTACCGCCCAAATGGGCCGAAAGACACGTGCCTCATTAGCACAACAACACCTAAAGAAGTAATCTCTGCCTTAACACCACCGATCAAATTCATACTCTGTGCGCACTACATCCTTCACAAATAACAACTCGCTCATTCTTATGATTTTCATATACTCATAAAGTGCTATATAACCCGTATCTAGGAATTTTCTTACTCAAGTCATCCTCGATCTCAACCTCTGCAAGTCATAACTGATCCACAAGTATGTCCTAAACCAAAACTAAAATTTAATATATAACCATGAAATTAAATTGTCAATAGCAGGCTCCCCCACTTGGCTCAAAGCCATAGATTAAAACACTCGATAACTCACAATACTCATACTTTATTACTGCCATAATACTACAGTCAGTTCAACGAAAATTCTCTCAAACTCATGCAACACCAACCATAAAATACCTCAATCATCCGCTAATCTCGCATTCATTCTCTTGACAGCCAAGTAAACTTTATCAACCAAAATCAAATTCAAATTTCAACACGTATACCCCACTGGTAGAAATGAAACTCCCCACTCAACATTATAAGGTACACACCTACGTAGGTTACTCCGCAGGAGACAACCCACCTACATAGCCTCAAATTGGCATCTTGCTCTACCCTTTCGCAACCACAATTACTATGCAATCAGTTAATTTTCCTGGGTCTCAACTTACCACAAGACATGAGAATTTAATTTGTCCCAAAATTTAACAACGTGAAAGTTTCTTCAACACACTCATAACTCGAGACTATACATCAAAACGAAACACTTCTCGTCACATTCAAACCACCTGAACACATCCTGCAGTCACATCATACTTATCATATAGCCATTCAACTGTTCATCGATCCACAAATTTCACTCATAGGGACATTACCGGATATATGAGTCCAAATGTACAAGTTCACACAACTGAAGCTATCGAGCCTAAACTGCGGTCTAAACCTAATCTCAAGTCCTCCAGACTGGCCCATCACCAAAACACAGAATACGCATCTCAAACCCCGTTCATAGAATCACAAGTCAGAGATGAACAGCTGATACCGAGCGCTCACATGTGCACACAAATGCGTGAAAGGAATTCAAAGAGTTATGTTTCAAACTGAATCAATTCCGCACGATAAGGAAAGAAAGATGGAAAATTATCCTAAATGTCATATAGCCTCTCGAAGATAAGTATGGACGTCATCATACCGATCCGAAAGACTCTACTAGACACTTGCTCATGACTTGTAGAACCTATAAACCTAGACCTCTGATACCACCTTGTCACGACCCAAAATCCACCTAGTCGTGATGGCACCTAACCCAACCCATCAGGTAAGACAATTATCAACTATCCAATTTAATTAATATTTAACTGACTTTAATACACTCCCCAAGGACTGGTAGTACAAATCATGAGCTTCTAAGATTAGAATTTACAAAGCTGGTATGAAATAAATACATCATCTGTTCAAAATGTACATAAACAGATTTTTATAAATCTAAGGCTACCATGAACAAGAGGCAGCTACGACCGGAACATAGGTACGTCTTCAAATCCAGCTCACGTCGATCCCAACAACATCAACATCTAATTTTTGCACGCAAGGTGCAGAAATATAGTATGAGTACAACCGACCCCATGTACTCAATAAGTAACAAACCTAACTTTAGGTTAAAAGTAGTGACGAGCTGGAACAAAGGTCGGGTCCAACACTAATAGCCAACAACAGTCCATAACAACGTAAAGCAAGTAATAAAAGAAGTAACTCAGAGATAAAATGCTCAGCTTAACCATGATTTCTGAAAAGAGTTCTACCTCTCAAGTGTATCAGTGAAAACTCATGTCTTTTACCGAAGTTGCCAAAAATATGAGTAAGTTTGAAAACAGTAATTTTCACAAAAATCCTTTCAACAATAAATAAGATGTTTCATTTTCTTTCCAAATAACCAGTGGAAAATGCATCACTATGACCATATGCCAATATGTGTGAGAAGTCATGAATGACGTGATACCGTACAACATGAGAAAAATGCATCTCTATGCTTGTATGTCAAATGTGCATGTCAATGCGATGCAACTTAGTGATAAAGCCATATGCATACTCTCAGAGTATCATTTCACTCAGTCCTCCCAATCACTCAATCCTCCTAGTCACTCAATCCTCCCAAACGCTCGGCACTCGTACTCAGTAGGTACCTGCGCTCACTGGGGGTATGTGCAGACTCCTGAGGGGCTACTTCAACCCAAGCGCTATAACAAGCCAATCATGGCATAAATTAGTCAACCATGTTGCGGCGTGCAGGCCGATCCATAAATAATATATATATATAAAGCCAATATGGCATGTTGCGGCGTGCAGCCCGATCCCATAATCATCCTCACAATCAGGCCCTCGACCTCACTCAATCATCAATCTCTCCAGTCTTTCGGGCTCATAATGTCATGAAAATCAACCCAAAATGATGATATGATAAATCAATAAATAGAAACAGAGATTGAGAGATGATATGAAATGAATGAACATGACTGAGTATGAAGTTACAATTTAAACAAATAATTTGATGGCAAAAATGACCTCAGTGGGTCCCAATAACGCAATAATACCAACATTTGCCTAAGCATGATTTCTAACATGAGTCACAAC
The DNA here is from genome assembly GCF_000715075.1 of Nicotiana tabacum. Taxonomy (NCBI): domain Eukaryota; kingdom Viridiplantae; phylum Streptophyta; class Magnoliopsida; order Solanales; family Solanaceae; genus Nicotiana; species Nicotiana tabacum. The sequence goes on from NC_134098.1 coordinate 87,446,724, forward strand.
TCAGTTTCTCTAACACATAAAAATACATGGAGAAATACAAGTTAATTGACTATAAATCTCTACGGAATCAACCGAGTCTCAATTTCTACGGTGCACGCCTACACACCCGTCACCTAGCATGTGCGTCACCTCCAAACAATTCACATAACACGTATAATCAGGGTTCATACCCTCAGCTCCAAGATTAGAGATGTTACTTACCTCGAACAAGCTGAATCCACTGCCGAGCAAGCTAAACAATACTTCAAAAATTCCATTCCGCGCGTATCAACCTCCATACGCCTTCCTATCTTCTCAACTCAAGCCAAATGATTTGTATATATTCAAACAAAGTGCAAAATTAATCAAAATATACTCCAATGCTTACAATTTAACAATTTATAAAAATTTCCAACTCCGCTCGAAAAAATCGACAGTGGAGCCCACGTCTTGGAATCCGACAAAACTCACAAAATCCGACAACTCATTCAATTATGAGTCCAATCATACTAGTTTCACTCAAATCCGACTCTGAATCGGTATTCAAATCCCAAAAATTCGTTTTATGAAATTTCTACAATTTTTTCCAAATTTCCATCTCAAAACACTGATTAAATGATGAAAACAATGATATAATTCATGTATATTAACCAAATCCGAGTTAGAATCACTTACCCCGATGAATTTCTTGAACAACCCATGAAAAATCGTCACAAACCGAGCTCCCAACGTCCAAATGTGAAATAATACCCTAACCTTTGGTTATATAGTACCACATCTGATCTCCCAATGGGCGGTCCGCACATTTTCAAGTTCTGCGGCCGCAATCCAAATTGTGCGACCGAACTTCACAGTGACTGCGCTACCATGCTTCAGTAAAATGCCCATAACTTTCTATACAAATATCCAAATGATAAATGTTATAACATTCGGGAAACTAGATTGAAAGATCTACAACTTTCATTTTTGAATCATCTCCAAATTCCTTGTAGATTAAAAGATATAAGCTTCCGAAGTCGGACCAGCGAACCTGCGAAATCACCTTTCTGCGGCCGCGAGGAATTCTGCGGACCGCACAATTTCAAGTGCGGTCCGCACATCATCAAGTGCGGGCCGCACAACTCCTACTGCCCCATCACTTTGGAAGTTTGCGGCCGCACTTCTGCACTCTAAAATGTGGCATTCGCACTTCAACTGTTCCATAACATCGTTAGAGTGTCGAAATGCACGGACTCGCTCAAAACTCACCCCGGAACTCATTCGAGCCACTCAGAACTCCGTCTGAATGTACCAACAAGTCCTAAAACACGATACGAACTTAGTCGGGCCCTCAAATCACATCAAACAACATCAAAAACACGAATCACACTTCAATTCAAGCCTATTAAAACTTAGAAAATTCCAACTTCTACGATCGATGCCGAAACCTATCAAATCAAGTCCGATTGACCTCAAATTTTGCACGCAAGTAATAAATGACATAACTGAGCTATTCCAATTTTCAGAATAGGATTTCGACCCCGATATCAAAAAGTAACTCCTCGGTCAAACTTTCAAGCTTAACTTTCTATTTTAGCCATTTCAAGCCAAATTCAACTACGGACTTCAAAATACTTTTTCGAACACGCTTCCAAGTCCAAAATCACCATACGGAGCTATTGGAATATTCAAAACTTCAATCCGAGGTCGAATACTAAAACTCAAATTTGGCCGACTCTTCCAACCTAAAGTTTCAACTTAAAAATTCATTCTTCCGAACAAATTCTGAAACACCTGAAAACGCAAACCGACAATTCACACAAGTCATAATATATCGTATGAAGCTATTCAATACTTCAAATAGTTTAAAGGAGCGAAAATACTCAAAACAACCGGTCGGGTCGTTACAGAATACTCCATAGCTTTTGAAACTATGGAATGCTTACACTCTTCAAGAGTCTTCTTGTCCCAGTGAGAATTATTGTGCTTATACTTCCAAAATTCATTCTTAACAAAGTCATAGTGTAGGGACAAAATGACACGAGCAGGGAAGGCTTTATTTTTTTATCCTGTATCCACAAACTTCCTGTCAGCTATTGCAGGGTCCACAATCATTGAAAGATAAAAACTTGTGAGAGATTCCTTCACTCCATGGCTTAAAGTAGAGCCATTGATATTTTTCAATATTCCATGAAGGAATGTTTGTTCACATCTTTCCATATATTCTCTCTCAATCTTTGAATATAAGGGTCTAATCATCATACTCATAAAAGTGGTTGTTCTTGCATAAGTTGGACCAATCATTTCAAAACAACCCCCTAAGAGGTACCGTAAGAGATAAACTTGGACACTTGAGGTTATAACATATGACAGAAAAGTTGAAATGGAGCTTATACGCCCATTGTGCAATCATCTCCACCCTCTGGTAAACATCATTGTCTTCCATTTGAACACGAAATACCCTACTCAACTTTAGAACACCATTATTCAGCTCACTGACAGAAGCAAAATTGTTGCCCCCAGGATCAAACGTAACTTCAACGGTGAAATTCATCTTTCATGCTTGAATGTCTTCCGCCAGATGAAAACAACAAACTAGTGGAGCATTTAGCGCAGTCGTCATGAGGCTTTCAAAAAACAAATATATATATATATATATGCTTGTCACTATTTTTCTTGTCCAGCAAAGGCAATGGCTCAACTTCCATCTCCTTCAAGTGATTCATTAGCAATTTTAACTTTTGCTGCCGCAGAAACGTTTTTTCTTCAAAGGACAAGTTGTAAACTATAGTTCCATCACCAGCTAAATTGCAATTGGAGCAGCAACAAGCCTCAAGATATAACCCCAGTTTACTTAAAACCTTAACTATTTTCTTAACATGCATTGACTTCCTACTTTCTTCAACTAAGTATTGCTTCTCAAATACATGTATGATTTCAAGTAGTACTTTAACACTGTTATACGGTAAAAGTATCCCTAAAGCAACTGAATTAAGTCTGGCTGGAGGCTCACCTTTCTTTGTAAAAATCAGCTGAACAGAAACTGAACAAGGCAATAATGGAATGGCACAAAGTACTCTATCGTTTCCTTCTAAAATGTTGTTGTTGTTGAATGAAGATCTGCAAACTGAAGCATATTATTCTATATGCATCAATCTCTTCACTTGGACCTCTGCAGATTATCCCCTCCAAATCCTTAGAATTTTCAGTTGCGTCCCCATAAAAACTGCAAAACAAGGACAGCAATGACCACAATGAGTACACAATTCCATCAAGCCTTCTCGTAGGATTTGTCTTACCCTGATTACATATCTCCTATCACAACATCTCTGATTGTTAAGATACTACCATAAGCATAAGCTTGATTCTCGTATCCCATGTTCCCCCTTGAAGATTGATCATGAATAGAACCCCCAGTAACAAGCCTGTGGCCATCACCAGGATCAAGTATGACAGATTGCTTCTCTAAGTTAACTTATGTACCTTCCATGGCATTAGCAATCTCTGCAAATACGGAATCCTTGGGAAGACCATAAGAATGGGACATCTAAATTCGACAACCCAAACACTAGTGCCAAGATCTGAAACAACTTTCACAGACAACTCTGCGTAAAGTGTACCTATTGTCGCCCTTGTTAGCGAAAACTCATGTTTCTTGAAAATCCATTTGAATAAGGAAATACAATTCTCCCCAGGAATATAGGGTATCTCCAGAACTCTAACAACAAACTCCTTAATCAAATACAACCTGAGCTCCTCCAGACTAGACTGCCTAGATTCATCAACAATACCATTAGTCTGCAATGGGGACGACACGCTCTCCAATTTCTCCATATTTACTGCCTTTAATTCCTCTACTTTTTTATCATGTTCCCTAACAACTCCATTATCTCCAAAATCAGAACCAATGTTAGCTGCAAGGTAATCCTTAATTCCATTAAAAACAGATGACCCTTCATCAGATTCCACAGGAGCAGCTCCAATATTATCTCCTAAAATAGTGTCTTCAAGTAAATCATCATTTATATTAAATTTCCCTATGTCAGTAGGATCTAGATGGTATTGGCAACTAAAAGGAATCAAAATTGACTCCTAATTGGAAAATTCGTTAGTCAAGTTAAGGTCATTTCTTTTGGGACTTTCATGGAACTCCTCTATGTCACCTTCAGGGACTAATACCTCTTGATAAATCTGCCTATCTCTTTGAGGACATTCCTCAAACATCTGATTTGCGTTACTATCTAATTGGCCAGGAAATAAATTGTGTTCCTCAATAAGAACCAAATTGTGTAGTTGGTCCTCCATTTTTCCCTTACCAACTATCGTCACACCTCCCCTCTTCAGATTAGCATCCTCATTCAATTTCTTCGCAGACAAGTTTTTGCGTTTGTGAAAGTATCTCATACCCATTTTTCTGAAGCAACCAGGATGAACCTTATAACACATGATTCTGAGATGGTGCTTTCCGTCGGCGTTTCCTCTACCAAAATGTTTCTTGTGTTTTCTGATACGGCCACGGCCAGCACTAAGGTATCCTCTCTTATTCCTGTTCTTCCTAAATCTTGTCGATGCTGTCTGTTGATCACTGTATGTAGGAGCAGTGTTTAAAACACATAAGTGTTTTATAAGTATTTAGGACACCCTTTTTTATCAAGAAAAGATTGACTAATTAAGAAGGATTAGGGTTGGTCTGGGTCAAATTAGAAATAAAAATATTTTGGGGTCAAATTTAAAATACTAAAAGGAAAAATCATCTTCTAATACATGATTTTCCAACTTTTCCATATTTTGTCTTTCTTCTTTTTTCAAAACAACACATTTTCCCCCAAACTTTTCTAACTTTTCTCTCAAATTCAATCTCCAAACTCAAGAGTACTATATGGCTTCAAAAATCGGCTCCATTCCGTTCAAATTTGCTTTGAAGTCGAGATTCCATCATCAAGGTAAGTTTTTTTTCTTTTTTCTATCATATTGATAAATCCTAAACTTGTTATTTCAACCCTAAATTGATTTTTTGGGGTATTTTTGTATATTCTTATTGTTGTGTAGTTTTTGTGCCTAAATTCTAGAGTTGTTGTGCAGTTGATATTTTTGACCAAAAATTTGATATTTTTATGTTGTTTAATTGTAGCCGTTGATGTGGTTGTTTCACATGCCCATAAAATTAGTTGTTGTGATTTTGAAATAGCTATATTGCTATATTTTGAGTTTGTGGAATACTTTTTTGCCCGGATGTTTTAAAGATGTCAGTTGAGTGTTTGAAACATCTTAAGATATTGTCAAATATTCGTGTTGTTATTGTTGTTATTGTATGTTGTGAAGTTATTGCAATATTTATATGAGTTTGGTTAATGATATTTTGAGATGAGTGTTTGAAACATCTCATTAAGATGTTTGAGGCTTCATATAAGATGGTTGAAACATCTATAAGGATGTTTAACATTCCATGAGATGTTTCACCAAAAGATACATGATTATCACAATGAGATGGTTGATTATTTTAGCGATTAAAAAATCATTAATAGAGATGTATAGATAAAGAAGTTTGGAGAACTATAATATGAACATTGCTAACTTGCTTTCAAACTCCATCTAACTAGCTAGAAACTTAAATTACTATATCTTGCTTAGCATTTGTAGATGACAGAAAAATTGATTTTACCTCTTAAGCTCAATCTTGTATGACCATTCAATGCAGCACCTTTAGAGATGTTTGAAATATCTCAGTAAGATGTTTCAAACATCTCATTAAGATGTTTCAAACATCTTAAAACATCTTCATGAGATATTTGAAACATCTTATATGAGGCTTCACACTGAGATATTTCACCAAAGAATACTTAAATATTTATAGTTTTATTTTTATATGTGTTAGGAATAAATTATTTATTTATTTTATTGGTGGTCGTTACTTGTTTGTGTGTGCAGATAAAATGGCAAAGGGACGTGTGTCAAAGACAGGTTGAATAGGAAGAGAAAAATTTCCTTCCAAAAGATCCAGCAAAAGAATTAAGACATCTCAGGAGAATGAGCTACAAAAATCAATTGTAGTTGAAGTGGAAGCCAAACCTCTTCAGGTAGTAGAAGGAGGGAATGCTGGAGAAGAAGAAAAAGAGAACGAAAATGAAGAGGAAATTGAGAAAGAAAATAAAGAAGAGACAGAGAATGTACTAGGAGGGAATGCTAGAGAAGCGGAAACAGAGAAAGAAAAAAAGAGGAAATAGAAAAGGAAAAAGAAGAGGAAACAAGGAAAGTAAGAGAAGAAAAGACAAATGTTAATGAAGAAGAATCAAAAGAAGAGACAACAATTGATGAAAGAGAAGAGGAGACAAATATTGATGATGAAGCATCAGTATCAAATACAGAAGAAGAAGAAGAAGAAGAAGAAGAAGAAGAAGGAGGAGGAGGAGGAGGAGGAGGAGGAGGAGAAGAAGAAGAAGAAGAGGAGGCAGCGACAGAAAGAAGAAAAAGAGAAAGAATGATAATGCACCTTCTCAATCTTTTGAGGTAAGCTTAATATGTTTCAAAAATCTCTCTGAATGTTTGAAACATCTCTCTAGAGGTCTAAAGTTTTTGTCTCGATATTTGAAATATTTTCTAGGATGTTTCACTAAACATGACTGTAAAGAGATCTTTTTACTTATTAAATTAATTATTCTCTTGCCTTTGATTAATCAACAACTTTAAATCATGTACAGGATGAGATGCTTGAGGATGAGTCTGACAGTTGCGAGGTTGTAATCTTAAAGCTTCAATCGGAACTTTCACCCTTGAAGTACAAGACATTTTTAGATGATAATGAGACCTTCAACAAGAAGATCACGGTGAGATCCTCATTAAGATTAGCAGGTATGGGTGAGTTCTGAAAGTTGTTGCAGAATGAGGGCCTCGAAAATAAGTTTAGGAGTAGTTCTTTCGGGCACTTTTTGGATTTGCCTGAGAGGCCACTATTTCAAGCATCTATAGTGCATGGCTTTCTACTCTGTAGAGTATTGTGTGAGAAGACTCAGGAGTTATGGTTTGATTATAAAAGACTACCAGTTTGCTTCGGCCTTCATGAGTTCGCCATAATGACTGGACTCAACTGTGGACATTCTTACATGAAGTTGAAGCTTCAAAAGTACCTTCTTGATGGTGAAGAGTTGTGAAAACTTATTGCCAAAAGAAAAAGATATGTGACTAGTAAACTAGTGCTTGAGTTGATCAAATCTGAATTCAAAAAAATTAAAAAATACAAGTATGCGTTATGCTTGATTTGGTTTGTCCACTGTATTTTATTGGCAAAGGATTCGAACTATGGTGTGTCCGAAACTACAGTTAGATTGGCCTCCACAAAAGAGGCTTTCTACAATTATCCATAGGGCCGAAATAGTTTCCTGTTGACTGTTGATTAACTTATGAAAGATATGAAAGAGCGTCAACAATATAAGGGTGACTCGTATAACCTCTACGGATTTCCTTGGGCTTTCATGGTAACTAAATAAATCGTATAACCTTTACAATTCATGAATACACGAGGAACAAACTAGGAAAAAAAGAAAGAAAGATTGCAAGTTCCAAAAGGAGCATGCCTCTGCTGAAGTATCCCTGTCACAGTGTATATTACTTTTACAACAACATAAACAAGTATTCCTCTCAAAAGAAAATATCTGTTTGCTTTGATTGAGCCTTAAGGTCTTTCAACTTCTTCAGTATGTTGGTGAAATAATCCTGCAGATATTTCTCCAGTGAACTGACGTCTTTTGCATCCACACCGAGAAGGCTATATGTCTCAGTCATAGGAACTGAGAAGACAGTATCGCTTGTCAAAACCTGAAAATTGCCACCAGACCGAAAACATTAGCTGTCTTTTGCCATCTAACACTCCAGCAAGGGAGAAATGCACAATTTGTACATGGGTTTATCCCGTATTATATTATTTTCTACTGTTTGGACACAGATCAGAAAGCTGTTGCATACGAAAACATAAAAAGAACGACATGGTCTTTACTAATAAAAAGTGCGAGTGAGGCTGTGCTTCAAGTAAATATGAGTAACTTCTCATTTAAACGAGAATTTGGAAAATCACGTAAATCAATCAAAACAAGCACTATACCTCAGTGTGAATTGACTTTGCTAATTAAAGATCAAAAGTTGTTCTGGTAAAATGTCACAAGAATCTGAACGATAAACTGTGCAATTAATTCTTTTACTTGTTATGATGCAGATTTGTCAAACATGGAAACAAAGTAAAAAGCAAAAATTTCGTGGCAGCTAAATTTCGAAGGAATGATGGTTCAAAGGGAATACAATCTGTATATATAGTTATCTATTCAAAGGACACTAAGAATAGCACATTCTAAAATTTCATCCAAACTCATATTTTAAAAGTGATACCTTTTGAGAATAGTAAGAATAGCATATTCTAAGACTTCATCCTTGCCCCGTCACCCCAACCCCGCAGTTGTTAAAAGAGTTACCTTTTCCCTTAACATAAGAGTAGGTTGATTTTTTGGAAAGAACATCGCAAACAACTAGAAGAAAGGAAGTGATCCAGTCGAAGAAAAGAGATGATGTAGCAGATACAATGAACAGCCGAAACAAGAAGACAGGATTGATATTCTAGTCGCATCAGACTGCATTTTATAATGATGAAATGCTCCTTAAACAAAGATGAAAAACTACAAAATGTAAAGCTAGAAGAAGTTTCAACCTCTGAAAATGCCAATCTATCAGCAACATCATTCGTCCACTCAAACAACCGAGTCAGCTGGCGTGTCAATCGCAAAACTGAGACAGGCACTGTAGTCACATTGGCATCTTGGCCGGCAAGTCTCTCGCACAATGTTATCACCTGAAGCAATGAGTATTTACTTTAAAGAAGGTAATAAACATCACCCAAACAGGAGAAAAGGGAGAGAATAACAGAGACAGAAAAAGCAACAAAAAAGTAGTTAACGAAATGAGAAGGAGCTTACTCTAGCCTTTGTGGGAAACTTACTTCAAGAGTTAGGGTAACTAAGTTCAAAATAATTAGTAATGGTTTGACGATTGGAAACAGTATTGTGATTTCGAAGATGTGGATTGACCTTTTTTCTTATTGTCTAGTATATATAAAAGATCTGGAGTATCTTTAGCAGAAAGTTGATGGCCTAACTCCTAAGGAAGCTTCAAAAGGAACTTGGTTTTGAGTTAAACTTTTGATATTAACAGCATCTGGTGTTGCTTATCCCAATATTAGAAACAAAAAGTACCACAAAAGGCTACATTGTAAGTTGCAAAGGAAACTAATAGTAATACTTAAAATGGAGATCCTTCTTACCTCTTGGGTTGTCCATGCGCGAGGACCAGCAAAAGTGAGAAGCTTCCCATTAATATTCTCATTGCGTAAAGCTATGAATGTCAAGCGAGCAATATCCTGAAAGCAATGTAGTATAGAATTACTATTTATCAATTGGGTTAAATAGACCCAAAAGAAACTAAGTGGAAAATTTACTTGGGTGTCCATGTATGCTATTCGAGTGGGAGCATCAGTTCCCCATACAGATTTCTCTTCTAATATAGGCACTGCATATTGACCGATAAGGCCCTGGAGAAAATGAAAATAACTTTTAAAGTACTAAGACAATGAATAATATGACTAAAGGACAATAGACATGGCAAAAGGAAATATCTATGGAAAGAACACGTTATACGTTGGTTCAAATACTAGTTGTAGCGGTAGCTGTATGAATTTCCAGTAGCAACATCTAGTGCTTCAACTATATACTGATAGGCTTTTGCACTCTAAGGTGTCCATTAAGGGTGCCCTATCATATAAGTCCGTGATTTGTACATCTTTTGAGCTTAAGAAATGCTTCCTATTTTCAATAGGTTTACCAAAATATTTCATGAATCTAACTTATTGCAATACCTTTAAAGAGTTTTCAGATTCAATGATATTTGTTTCAGCATTGTGGTTAAAATATACAAACATAAGGCATAGTTATTTTTATAAGGCATACTTTTGGCATGACAAAGAAAATCATAAGAGGATGATACCTGCATGAAGCCACATAGCCGAATTACAATGTGGTTCAGGCCTGAATCCCGGAGAAACTTCTCTGTACAGTGTTTGATCTCCATAAGGGGAACTTCAGGATGCTTGTCGCAGTTATGAATGGAGAAAAAGATAAATTTTTGAATGCCCATGGCTTTAGCACATTGTATAAGTGCAACTTTTCCTTCCCAATCTACCTAAAACGAATGGCTAAAGTAAATAAGCTTGACAAGCCACAACAACAATAATGCAAATAAGAGAAAACAGTAGTGGCAGCATGACAATTACCAAGGCAGTTAAATAATCAGAGCAATTCATTCTAGTGAGAACCTTAAGTATAATTAGAAGTAAATTATTCAGCCCCTCTTATTTTGAAGTAGGGATGCTTACAGTTTTTATAGGCTCCTCAGGACGTCCAGTAGCACAATCAATAACTGTATGGATTCCAATCAATGTTGCTGGAATTGTTTCAGGTTTGCTTAAATCGGCCTGTCCAGAAATCAGTTTAGCTTGATAATTACACAATTTGTTTTTTAAATTAAAGAAACAAGAATAATCTGGAACAACAAGGACAAGAATGAAGGGAGTAGGAGGTTTAGTAGTTAGCAGTATTTGTACTTACATTGACAACAGTGGCGCCCCAATCACGAAGAAAATCAGCAGGAGCAGGCCTAGGCCTGACCAGACATCTAACATCGTACCCCTCGTCGAGTGCTCTCCTAACTACTTGCCTTCCCAATGTACCCGTCGCACCCACTACTAGTATACTAGTCGACCTCACTGGTGTTCCGGGAGCTAAATTCACCGCGGCTGGAGCAGCCTGAGCGCTGCACACCACCTTAGGTACCGAACAATTTTTGCCTACTGTCACCAAAGAAATTATTAAACCCAAGAAAATTAGTGGGTGATGTTGGAATCATGTTTTGTTAATTCCCCAAAAATAATTACCTTTAGTAGTGCTGATGGGAAAATTGGGAGGGGAAAGAGTAGAAGCATCAAACATTGTGCGCCATGACAAGGAAGAGAGCTTCCGAGAGGGAGGAGAACTGAGAGAATTAGTAAGCTGGGCGTAGATGGTGGAAGCCATTACAGAGTGAGAAATCAAAGAATGGAGATTTGGGCAAGAATTGTTGCCAACTGTATAACTGATAGAAAGTGTATTGTTGTATAGAATGGGAAACAAAGAAAAAGCCACGTCGTTATCTTATTTCTTTGGTGATGGATGATTAGATTATGTATGGTTCCCCGCCTTCCACCTCAGCTTTCCCGGGCTTAAACTTTAAACCCTCTCTTCCTCCTCAACCTTCTTCAATTTCACTTTCTACTACTACCTTCATTCTTTTGGAAGTGACATTTCATTACAATGAGAAAATGTTGTTTCTTAATTATTCCCGGTTTCAATTTATGCGAGGTAGTTTGACCCGATATGATATTTAAGAGAAAAGATATAAACTTTTAAAGTTTATGGGATAAAAGCTTTGTAGACCAATATATTTATGTGGTTATAAAAACTAAAAAAAATTATTTTGTGTCACATTCCACGTCATACTTATGCATGTGAAGCCCTTGATTACTTGACAGGTAGAATCATGGATCCCATTTGTTTACTTTGAAGATAAAACTTAAAAAGACAATTTAAATGTTATTTAATATGCCAAACTAAGGACAAAAATAAGTAATAACATAATAATCAAAATGGTAAGAAAATATAAGCATTTAAAAAGTTAACCGTTCTTTTCCTTCCGATCGGCACATTTATTTCAGAAGCTAAAACATATATTTGAGATGGAAAACTATTCTAACTTATAAATTCTTTTTTTTTAAGGTATGAAAACAAAACTTTGTTTAATAATTTTCTTCTTCTTTTTTTCTAAATAAACGAGTACAACATTGTTATTACCAAAGATGATGGGGCTTAAAAAATATTTTTGCAATTTTATTTTGTTTCATATTACGTTTTGTTTACCCGAAAAATTGGATAGAGTTAAATTTGTGTATGGTTCTAAGGATATGTGATATAATTTGATACAAATCGTATAGAGAAATAGAAATACGTGTATTCTTGACTATGAGAATGAGAATAGTGAGAAGAAGAATGAATAAGATAAAGGAAAATAAACACAAGGGGATATCTTTCAATATGAGAAGAAATCTTTTGTTACCCTCCCTCTCTGCTTACAATCTATGCCCCATTTATAGTAGAGGGATCCTACTTTATATACAATAAAAAATACGTAGTGGAGAGCTCATGATGTATTGTCTTTTCCCTACTTCCCGTCAGGATTCTCTCCCTTAGTGCGGCTGTAACGGCCTTATCTGTGAGCTTCGATACTGACTCGAACTCGATATCGGGTCGAGTCATTGGCCTTGACTTTAGCTCGATCCTGACTCGGAGTCTTGATATTCGGGGTAGGTGTTGGTCGGTCTGTGCATCTCCGACAACCTTTTGCCTCGTGGTTCGATTTGGTCATGGGCCCGATAATGATACCGAACTGATCCTTGATCGAACTTGGAGCTCGAATCCTGAAGCCCTTTCTTCGGACCTCGACCTGACCTTACGTAGATACCTTTCGACCGAAGTATTGTCGTCTCGATCAGTCCGTACGACTGACTCAATCGGTTCTGACCGTACACAATATTGTTTGAAAGAAGCTTGAAGAATGCTAGCAAGTAACAATTTGATGAGTTAATAAGCATTGAACGCTTTATATTATTTTTTCTTATCTTATAATTCTGCTTTTGTCCATCTTTATTATACTAATGTGAATTACTTTTCTAAACAAGCAATAATAACTTTTCCTACCTTTTGATATATTTAACTATCGTTAAGCATAATAAGATGATTATTTTTTCAAGCTCTTGTCAACTGAAAAAAGTTAAAAGCGAGAAATGATCTTAAAAAATGTTTCAATCGAGAAATGGTCTAAAAAAAGTTCAAAAAAAACTGTTAAACAAGGATCTTTTTTCATACCCAAAAAAAAAATAATTATATGTTAGCATATTTTTCCAACTCAAATATATGTTTTAGCTTCTGAAATTCATGTGCCGATCAGAAGGAAGAGAATGCTTAGCTTTTTAAATGCGTATATTTTCTTACCATTTTGATTATTATGTTATTACTTATTTTTATCCTTAGTTAGGCATATTAAATGACTTTTAAATTGTCTTTTTTAGTTTTATCTTCAAAGTAAACAAATGGGATCCATGAATCTACCTGTCAAGTAATCAAGGGCCTCACATAAGTATGACACGGAATGTGAGACACAATATAAAATTTCTCATAAAAACTTCATTTAAGGATAAAATGGGTAAAATAAAAAGTTTAAAGTTGAATTATTTCCAATTATAGAAATATTTTTTTTTTGAACAGAATAATAAGGAAAGTGTGTCATCTAAATTGAAACGGAGGGAATACATTTTTAGTGCTATTTTAAAGGATTGGAAGTCAACCATATAGTGTAAAAATTCTTTTGTTGACGTTAATTTTCTTTTGGGATCAAAATAATATGGTGCATGTGGAAGCTAACAATACAAAGTTTGATGGACGATAAATCAGAGCGTAAAAGAAATATATATACAAAACTATGCATAATAATTTATTATAGTTTGGCCAATCAATCTACATATGATCTATCACCAATATAAAAAGAGAAAATAAAATTGTTGAGAGAATAATCTCCCCTAAACATGATTCTCGTAAAGACTACATTGTGTAGATTGTTGTTGTTCTTGTTATGAGAAGAAAACATCAATTTATAAAGGGAAAAGGGCCAAATATTTTACTGTACATTCGAAAAATGTTTAAATATACCATTCGTTATATTATGAGTCCAAATATACTCATGCTGCTATATTTTGGGTTCAAATATACCCTTTATTTAAACGGAGGGACACGTATCATCGTCATGTTGGTCAATTCTAAATATCTCCTAATTAATTAAAAAGACCCACACCCATAACCATACCCATTACCCATACCCGAAAGCAATTTTTTTTGTAAAAACTGAAGAAAAAAAAAAGTGAATTTTTTTTACTGAAAACTGGAAAAAAACGAAAATATTTTTTTTTTAGTTTTTACAAAAAAAAAAATTATTTTAAAAAAAACTGAAAAATATTTTCTAAAGCAAATATTTTGTAAAAAATGAAAAAAAACTGAAAAGCAATTTTCTAAAGTAATTTTTTTGTAAAGCAATTTTTTTGTAAAAACTGGGGAAAAAAAAGATTCAACAAAATATTTTTGTTTTTTTAAACCTAATGCACCTGTAGTCTACTGCTTTAGGAAAGTCTTTCTTTCTTTTTTCAGTTTTTACAAAAAAAATATTTTTCTGTTTTTTCAGTTTTTTTTAAAGCAATTCTTTTGTAAAAACTGAAAGAAAAAAAAAGATTTTGCAAAATATTTTTGTTTTTTTAAAAACCAATGCACCTGTAGTCCACTGCTTTAAGAAAGTCATTTTTTTCAGCTTTTACAAAAAAATATTTTTCATTTTTTTAGTTTTTTTTTAAAGCAATTTTTTTGTAAAAACTGAAGAAAAAAAAATCGTTTTTTTCAGTTTTTAGTAAAAATAATTTCAGTTTTTTCCAGATTTAAAAAAAAAATTGTTTTAGAAATTGCTTTTCGGGTATGGGTAATGGGTATGGTTATGGGTATGAGTCTTTTTAATTAATTAGGAGACATTTAGAATTGGCCAACAGGACGATGACACGTGTCCCTCGTTTAAATGAGGGGTATATTTGAACCCAAAGTATAGCGACAGAGGTATATTTGGACTCATAGTATAACGAAGGGTATATTTAAATATTTTTCGAAAGTATAGGGGTATGTATATTTAGCCCTTTTTCGAATTATAAAAGTACAAAACTTCTTCTCCAAGGAGAGGATAAGACATAGAAAGAGATTTATTAGGAGCGTTTTTCCCTTCCTTCACCAAATAGTCCTAATAGAATAAAAATTTAGGGCAAAACACAAACAAATTTTGTAGGTTATTACAAATGAATACTTATATAGAATTAATTTAAAGGGACTTTGTCTTCAAATGTGTAGCAGAAGAAAAAAAATAACTGCACTAAATGTTTAGTCTTCCCGAAATGGCCACTGTAGACAAAATCATACTTGTGAAATTTGACCTAATGAAATGAATACTTTCTTTTGGTGTAAACGTCAAGAAAGTAATACTATTAGAAAGAAAACAACAGAACAGAAATGGCTTCTGTGAGAATATTGTACACTTAGCTTCTCTCTATTTTACCACAGCCTTAACATGAATGTGTTTATGAGCACGTCGATACCCTCAAAATTGCAGTGGGAAAATGATTAGTATATAAACAGTTGAAATACATTTAGACTAACTAGCAATGACTGATTGAGCCGAAAATAAATGCAAAGGAAAATCTGAGTACTATATACAACTTAATTTTCCTCAAAACAAAATTAAAAAGAAGGAAAAAACCCTATAAACATGAAACGCCAACAAAAGGTACCATCAATCAATACTCCAAGAACGTATGCAGTATAAAGTTGGTTTTCTCCAACTCATCCTGCAGTGTGTATTTAAATGCATATAATTTGAAAGATGCAGTTGATTCTCTTGCCTTAAAAACTGTACTCTTCAACTAGCAAAACTGGAGAACTATACTCCTAATCTGCACTTGGCCTTATATACAAATTTCTGCTCAATACCATTATCTTGGTATCGACCAATGGAAGCTAGTACTCAAAATGAGAACCTGCCCCATTTGCAACTCGTCTTTTATCCGAGAAAATCCCTCCCATTTCTGACTGTTCTGTTTTATAAGGTCTGCTTGAATCTGCATCTATGTCTTTAGGAAACCATCTTCCTTAAATTTCAAGTTCATTTTCCATATATTCTGTATCAGACCATTCTTGCTCTTCTTCACTAACCTGACCATCAGTCACTTCAACCATATCTCTCCTAGCAATATTAGTAGAAGAACCGGTATCTGTTTCAGAGATGATAGAAGAAGTTCCAAATAAACTAACATCTTCTCTATCATTGGCATCAGAATCTGCACAAATGCACGCTGATGGATTTTCATGAAACTCTCCCCTGCCTGGTTTTACCTCCATTGGCTCTCCCATGAAACCTATTTGAGACGTTCGAACTTGTGAGGCAAACTCTTCCCATGTCATGTTATTTCGATTAAGGAACAACTTATAAAGCTTCTTAGCATTTGGGCGGATAGTTGGTTTGTGACCAAAATATCTCCTGCGACACGAAAAGGATGTTTCAGAAGTTTTGCCCTTTCCCTGATTAACAGACTAGCAAATAATGTAACATGGTGTTTTGGTAAAGAATATGGCACGGCATATCATTTAAATTATTTATGAAGTCAGCTAACTGATTCAGGTCAAAAACACCAAGTAGCTTACCTTCTTCCAGCAAGCATTCTTGCCATATTACCGTTGTTATTGGACACAAAGACATCACTCTCATCACAAACCATGAAATCTAATGCAGCCATCCTAGAAGAGAAGGAAGAGAAAGGTGCCAACTCCTCCTTGCTGGCAATTGTTTCTTTGGAATAAAAATTTGGAAATAGAGCCTTAAGAGGAGCCAATGTCTCCTCTCCTCCATAAATTTCTCCAGATGCCACATAAATATGAACATCATTACCGAAACCAAGTGCTCTAAGCATAAGACCAATTTCCTCAGGAGTGAGAGGGCATTTTCCATGCCTTCGTTCCTTATCTGGGTTTCTTGCCTGCATTTTATGCCAAAGAAGCAATACTATATTAACTATAAGTAGGGGCAATGTATGGACTAATTGTTACTAAAATAGGTAGTGACTCACATGTAATGTCTTCCACCTCTTTCGTATTTTACCTAGTTCTTTCCTTTCCTTGTCTCCTCCACCGTAATAGCATCCAGAGAATGCAAGCATATCTGGTTCAAACCTAGCGCATGGTAAACAAGTATCAGCAAGCATATTCCAATTCAGAATATTGACTTAGGAGTCCATAATCTACACTGACAAGATCAACATTCACATCCTAAAGGGATGTCATTGAATCTGAAATAGCACCAAAACACACATAGGTAATCCAGTTTAACAAATCTGCAATATATGCAACACCAATATGGCTGAGCTTTCGCCTTTTCTATTACATCACCAGATCTAGGCAACAAAAATGACTTTTGAGTTCACGTGATTTGCTGTTGTTTTTTTAAGAATGATATAAAAGTATATTTTTTAAAAGAATTCATGAACAAAGAAAAGAACATTTGCGTAAAACATCTGTGGACATAAATGTCAATCAAATTACCTCAGATGCAAGGCAACAAAGTGATTGCTCTTCATTCTTATCCTTTCAACCAATTTTCTACCCATTTCAATTATGGGATCAGTAAACTTCAATGCATGAAAATTGACTCTACATCTCAGCTTCTGCATATCTATATCCAACCGATTGGAAAGCCTGTAATCAAATTTTGTTAGCTGAACAGCCTGCATCAGAACAAAGCAAAGAGTCAACAAAATGAGAATCTATGTCCAAAAACAAACTAGTTAATCTAGACATGTTTAAAGGTCCAGTTGGAGAAACCAAAAGAAAACAATGCGCAATAAATTATACAGCTACTCTGTAAAATAAGACATTGAATCTATCAGTGCCGATGGTGCACATTTCAGCTTTAAAGACTTAAAAGTTCATGGATGATTCACACAAAAAGTTTGCAGGTTGCCTACTCAACTACACAGACATCGTCAAGAAGATATGCTTGACTTGCATTTTTTCCTGGAAATAAGGTGGAGCTTGCGTTGTATGGATAGTAAATCTGCGTCTAGCTTTCAGTAGCTTGAAGTTTCAAATGTTGAACTACTATGACTTGGTTGTGCATTAGAGCAATATGGATGGGGAAAATACTACATTTCAGCACGAGTTGCCACATACATTTATAATGCAGCAAGAGTAACAGAATACTAAGAACTAAGGGAATCATGTGATGTACACAACTTTCATGTCATGGGATGATATCATGTTCTGATGCACTGGATAAGGCAAACATGCCCCTTTAATCTATAAAGGACTTACATGCTTTTTCTTTAAAATAGGCAGAATGCGTGTTTGATAACACTTGGCATTGCACTTCCTTGGAACACGTGTTGTATATGGAGTTATGACTTTATCTCTAATTCTTGGAATATCCCTAATAATTTTGACATCTTTTGAGAGGTGTGATATAAACCGGTCGACATCAAAAATCTCAGAGAAGTTGCTGCACGAAGAAAGAAATGTTTAAGCCTCATGAATTGTAGTACACTATAACAAACAAAAAGATAGCTCACAAAACGCCTTTGTGCAAATATTATTCCAAATAAAACCTTGAATCTTTCCAGTAGGATTTCTGGTCAAGTTTTGGAACTACAAGGACGGCATTCAAGATATGAGCTGCAACAACTGCATCTACAATCTGCATCCAGCACGAATATGATTTGAAACTCAAATTTGATTTAGCATTCTCTAAAATGTAACAGAAAATAATTAGAGTTCCCAGGGCCAAAAATCTGCTCGTTTTATCTATGTTTTAATATAAACTTTTACAGTGTCCAGAAATGGACTTGCTGATTCATGATAGCAGGTAAGCAAGACAAGTCAGTGTCAACAGAAACTAGATCCACTGCCACAAATATAAAGACCACGAGTAAGTAAATTAATCGGATCCTTAATTTCTTTAACTGCTCTATATCGATAACCATCAAAATGATGCTGTTAATTAGTTTCTGTCAGGTCAAAAGGAAGGAGATTCAAACAAGGTAAACTGATGGTAAAGGCTAAAAGTTGGGACAAGGGACCCTTTTGCAAAATTATGGGATCAGGGAGCGAACCAGCGAAAATCTCTTGACTTTTCATTCATGGTATTATTGAAAAGCTACCACTCGCAATCCCTATGCTGTTGAATGTTACAGCCTTACAGGTAACATTAATAACAAGTGCTTACGCACCAGATCATCATTCCAACTTCCAAGTGAAAATATTCTCATTCTTTCTTAATTTTGATAGAAGCTAAAATACTAATCAAATTGCTTTTTTCACTGTACCCATGCCAAAAATTGGCAATTAACCAGTTCAAACGAGGTCTTATAGTACATTCATAAGGGAGGATGTCATTCAGGTATCCTCAAGGACATGCTTTAATTAGAGGTTTAAAATTTTGAACACTTGAACTTATATCTTACCTAGGTCTGAATGCTTTTTTTCTTTCAAAAGTTACCAAAAATGCAAGTATATACTATATCTCAAATGCAGTGGGGTGTGACTTGGGAATTAAATCCATCAAGGAAAAACATTAAAACAACATAAAACCTATGGTCAAGTATCTCTCTCTGTGGTGCCTCTCCATATTGTTGACCTTCAATTAGGAAAACATTGGCAAGGAATTTTGAAAAAAGAAATTACCCCAGTTCTCTGTTGATTCAAGCCTCCACTAGTTGCAATCATCAAGTACCTATTGGGATGAGTATTAACCTCTGCACCTGCAAATGTTATAAGGCCACACATCAGACGAATATACAGAGTACAGAACACGTTACGAAGACCAAAAGCAGTGAACTTTTCATTAACTTTAAGACTATGTCAAGATTCAAAGGTGAGGACAAAACAATAAAGGTGAATCTTTCCTCAACAAATTCACGTATAATTACAAAAAGGCTAAAACAAATTAAAATGGACCCACTTGGAAATTTGTCGCTGGAATTACTGCAGCCGTGGTATAACTTAGATTGCTTTGAAGTCCATATGTCTCCGCTTAAACTTCCACCACCCATCTACATGTTCAAAATCAGGAAGAAAATATTCAAACAAAGAAATTAACCATATTTTACGTATATATGGAAAGAGTCAAAAGTGCAATATCTGTAACTTGCTCACCGGAACGCAAAAGACGTGTTCTTTTTGCAGGTTCATCTGAAGCTCCGTTCCGTTATTGAACTAAACGCAGTAAACAAAACAGAAAAAAAAAAAAAAAAAAAAAAACAGACCCAGAACAAAGATTAACAGAAAAAATCAAAACAGACCCAGAACAATGATAAACAGAAAAGAGAAAAAGGTGATGAAATGAATGATAATATTATTATGTAGATACATACCCAGATGGGATTGATAAGGTGATGGTGTTGAGAAGTGATGGGAGGAGAAAAAAGCACAAAGAAGAAAAGAAGACCGGCGGATAAAGCGGAGAGGAGAGGAATGAGGTGGTGAATACGGCGGCGTCTTTTGAATATCAGAGTGTGGAGAATGATTTGGAGTACAAGAAACAATCTTTCATGGCTTCGTTGTTTTCTCCTCTTCATATTTGTATAATAATACTATAATGAACAAAGTAGCTTTTTTAACAGTGTATATAGGCTATAGGTGAGAGTTGAGTAGAAGGAAGAAAATAGGAAGTGGTTGCTAACAAACATTTCATTTCCAAAGAGAGTGAACTTCGTTTCCGGCAGCTATTACGTCTTTATTTTTGGGGGTTGGCCGTATGACAAAGACACACAACATATATAGCATTAAAATGTTTATTTCATTCACCGTATTCACTTTCCCCCAGGTACGGCTGTTTACCTAAAGTTTCTGTGTTTTTGCTTTGTTTCCATCCACTATTCTATTTTTATATATATACTCCCTCTTTGAAAGTGCGACAGTGACGCACCTAATTTCTAATTAGGTGAATTCACATATTCATTGTTTATCTTTGTGAGATAAAATGTATAGTATATACTTAGTAATGTTGGATAAAAAGTGGAGTAGTCTTCGATTTTAATTACAAAGCTGAGGCTAGAGCTATACCTTCTCAAAAGTATATCTTCTGGAGATGTGCTAAGGTTAAATTATCTAATATTTGATCTCAAGTCAATTTAATTTCTTTATTTAAAAAATAATATATGGAGAAACTATACAATAAATGTACTTAAAATGTATAAAGTAGAAGACAAATGACTTATCCCATCAAATAGTAATATTGCAATATAAGATGAAATATTAAAAGGCATAAATTTTCATAATATAAATATATTTTCCAATGTTTTAAAATTTGTTTTACTCTCTCAAAAGTGATAATGACATCTAAAACAGAACGAGTATAAATTGGGATTCTAATGCTACCGTGTTTAGTTGTAATTAACCCGTTGAACTTTTCAAAATGTTCATTAGTAAATTACTAAAATAAACCCAACCGTAGATATCTTCTCTTTGCCTCGACTAAGTCGAACGTAAATTGTACCACAATTGGCAGAAATCTATGCTCCCATTACCAATAACTCGCTCAATATACAAATCTATGTGAAGCAAATTAAACTTGTCCAATGATTTTACAAGCAAATGTGTGTAATTTTCAATTAATTGTTCATATTGTGTTATTCGGCTCTTGCTCTTTTCTTTGTTTTAATTATACAGAAAGTTACTTGGGTCAAATTAATTTTTTTGAGTTATAGAAAGTGCAACTCATAGATTTAAGCTTAATTCTCATAGAATAAAACGAATTTGAATAAATTAAAGAGGAAATTAGTGAGATAAGTATGATTCATATTGTCAATCAAAATTAGTCAAAGATTGAAGCATATATAATTAATTAATATTATTTTTGCCTAGAATTATGGTATTTTTTTATTTCAGTACGACACGATAATGTCATCACACAAAATTGATTTATGTGGGGGATTGTTGAGGTTTTTAAGATGAAATAGTCTTAAAATGAGGGTGAATGAGAAATAGAGTGAAAATAAAATTTTTGAGTAAAATTTTAAGTTTCCCGCTCTTGACAATGAGACATTGTCCCATATTGGAAGAAGAAAAGATTTTTGGTGGGTATATATATAATTGCTCTTCTTGTAGCTCTTAAAGAGTTAAGAAGAAAGCAAGCCTCGCGCCGTCGTCGTCGTCGTCGCTCGGCTTCGGATTCGGCTTCGGCTTCGGCTTCGAAATATTAACGTAAGATTATCCGCATTTGTAACGGATATGTTCCAATCCGTGTATTGACCCCCAGCTGCAATAGCAGCCGCCTAATGCTCTTCCCACCATGGCCAAGTGCTTGCTCCACAAACTCGTTCATCTTCAAAGCTGGCTGCTATAAATATGTGCAGCAGCTGTTGAAGAAAGACACAACACCAACACCAAAAACTGGAAAAAAAAAACGTTGGTTATACATTGCACTCCCTCCTCTCAGCATTTTCATACGATTTTCTGAGTTTCTACTCCTTTGTTCTGCATTGTTTTAACTTCAAACAAAGCAACTGTAAGTGTGATTCGCTATCGAACTTTGTGTTCGCTGAAACACTGGGTTTGAAGTACCGCTACACCAGTGTGTGATTCGTTCTATCCTGAAAGGAAATAATCCATAACCTTGGGTACTAGGAGGGAATTAAATTCCTTAAGAAAACACTGTGAATTCAGTGGGCTCGAATTAATTACTGTTTCATTACGATAACTTATATTTTCCAGAATTATTATTTACAAATACAATAATATTGGCGGGACAAACAATGCTTCCTTGGACGCAAATCCTTTTTCCTTTGGTTTAGTTCGTGGGACAAGTATTCAAGCAAAGATCTTTGTAAAAGGCATAAAAAAGGTACATCTCGTTCTTCTAGGGAGCCAAGGAGCTCACGTGCTCCACTGTCTTTCTAATCTTGTTTATTGCTAGCAGTAACAGATTTAATGATTATTTATAGATTAATATATTAATTAATTTGTTGTAACTCGGCATTTATTTTTTAAGTTTTTTCTCAAGCTCAAACTGCATTTATGCTTGGCACGATTTCTGAGTTCCGATTACTTAATCCCAGAACTACTACTTAGTGCCCTGGACTAGACATTTCCGTTCATCAATTTCTGAGTCTAGATTAGTTAATATTTTACTATTAAGTGCGTAATTAATGGGTTAGCTGGTCAAAGTCAGAATATCCCAATTAGTAACGGCAATGGAAGCGGTCGCCACACAAAATTATGATGTATGTACACCTTGGACGGTAAAATAAAAGGATTAAAAAAAGTGATGAGGGTCGTTGGACTGACATGTACTTCTATATATATAATTTGGATTAGGTGTTTCAGAAGTTGTTAAGTGGGATGGTGTGTTCTAATTAAGTAATGATTAACATCTTAGGTTGTACCTAATTATGCAGCCCCACATATATAACACCTTAAAGCCACATCTGCAATCATGTAGATTAGGACTGGCTAAGTACTAGTCGTAATCCAAGATTCAACTTAGTCAAACACATATTAAGATACTTGTATAATGTTGGGTTGAGCTGTTTTATGGGAATCATGTTAATATTGTGGTAGTACAACTGAACATGTTAGAAAAGATTGCCCTTTAAAATAATTCATTTGGTGATGGGGTTTGGTGAATTAATGTGTTGAGGCCGTTGAAATTCTCTCATCCATTCACAAGTTGGAACAAAAGAAATCTAACCAACAGAACATTGATGTTCGTTGTTAGCTATAGAATATCAAATATAATATTTATTTCATTAATAAAAAAGTTACTGAATATATTCCTTAGTCTTGCCGGTTGTATATAAGACGGGGTTGAAAGCAAAAATAGAAAACATTTATGGAAGATTGATGAAAGCTCTTCTTGGAATGATCAAGAGCTAGCTGAGGACAACTTAAGATTCGATTTTTAGATTAGTGTTTGTGTTTCCAAATTTGTATTATTGAGTAGATTGCTTCATACTGAAGTCAACATTAATGAATGGAGAAGGTGATTATTTATGGGAAGAACAATTTGATATTTTGATGTGATGAATTACCAACTCACAAGCTGTTATCGTTAAATACCTTCAACGAAGGTATGAACGTGATTTTCCTATGCAACCACAAATGCATATGTTCGTTCTTCCCGGGTTTGCTTTCTCATATAGTCTTTATAGAAAAAATTTGGATTAATATAAATACATATTTTGTTATAAAATAGAAAAATTATATCAAAATGGTATGTTATTTGGTATTTATTATTCCTATATATGAATTAAAAAAAAATCTATATTAAACTCCGTACAATTATCAAGTTATTTACCGTGACTTAGTTGTATAAGGTCATTGAATGATGAAACACCGAATAGTTAAAATTATCTTGATGATATTATATATATTAATAGTATGTCGTTTGTAAATATATAATATTACGATCAACTCAACATATCATGGTTTAAATTAATATGGTAAAAATATGATCAAGTGATAGAGGTATATGTATAAATATATGTCATTTATCTATTGATTTCATGTAAACAAGTACAAGCAAGGCTTCTACAGACTTGGAGCGCATTTCAGGGACATTTCAAATTTTGAACACTGTCAAGGGCTCCTAAATCTTGAGCTGCCTTCAACTCCAAGGTTGAAGATAGAAATGTCGGTTCTTTGATTCTTGTAAATGAGGACCACTATTTTATTGGTTAATTTATATTTTAAACGAAAGAGCCTCTGCCTTGGATTCTGCGTGTCTTTAAGATTCGCCCAAACTAATTCAAAAAAATCAGATTTATAAATGGTAATTGAAAACTAGTCATAGTTTCAAAAGTAATCAAATTTTAGCCACTTTTTATGTAAAGATAAATCTGAACGAAAATACTATTCAAAATCCGGAAAATATTCCAGCATAATATACTAGAGTTCGAATTTTTTATATGTGAACTTCCAGCATAATATACTAAAGTTACAGCATAATATACTGGAGTTACAGCACAATATACTGGAAGTTCATACACAGGTGCTCCAATCTCCAGTATACTATACTGGAACTTTCTGTGTGCTGAAGTTCCAGGTTCATACACATGTGCTCCAATCTTCAGTATATTATGCTGGAATTTTCTGTATGCCGGAGTTCCAGCATAATATGCTAGAAGTTCATCAGGGGCGGACCCATCTTATAGTAAGGGGTTCAGTTGAACCCGCTTCGTAATTAATTATTTTCAGCTGTATATTTCATCAGAAAATCATGAAAGAAGACTGATTATAAAACATGAACCCATTTGACCCAAAAAGAAGCTGCGGAGTAGTGGCAAAGAGGTTACATAATGGGCCAGAGGTCACATGTTCGAATGTTCGCCGAAGCGGCAGGCTTTTATGTGCTCCACAATTTGTTTTATGTTCCACTCCTCACTTTGTTATACACGTACTCACTATTTTACCTATTACTTACCTTTTTCGCTCATCGCCTATTGTTTACCTTGCTATTTTCTATTTTGTCTTCTTTTCCTATTTCTCTTTATATTTTTTTCTTTTTATATCCATAATAGCTATTCTTATTAAACTTTATTTTACTTCATACAAAAAAAAAAAAAAAAGAGCCTTTCCATAAAGTGAATTTTGGTTCTCCCAATCATAATTTCTTCTAAAACGTGAGAGTGCTTTGTTGAGATTATTTGTAATTTTTTAATTTAATGAGTTTAGTTTATATATATTAAACTCAGACCCCATTTGTGAGATGTCACTGAGTTATTGCAGTTTATATATGTTAAGATTGTCAATTTGTGTTATACTAAAAATTTTAGTTTAGTGTATAATTTTGTCACGACCCAAATCGATGGGCCGCGACGGGCACCCGGTACCTTACTCAACTGAGTACCAACGTAACGTATCTTTTCGTATCTTACTATTATAGGTAAATGAGCCGGAAAGGCTATCGTGAGATAAGTAGAATAAAATATAAGGAAACACTCAACATTTGAGGACCCAACATGTAATACAAACTTATACATATGACATACGAGCCTATAAGACCAAAATGATCACTCGTACACTAAACATAGGCCGACAAGACCATATAATCTTTCACGTACATGACATATGTCTACAAGCCTCTAAGAGTAGATAAGCACCATAAAGGTCGGGACAGGGCCCCGCCATACTAATCAATACATGACCAAATCATACTGACCAAATAAGCAACTCTGGAGCAAATGGAGCGCATCAACACCTTCCGCCGAGCTGATAGCCTATTTGGAGGACTCTCAACCTGTCTATCGGGACCTGCGGGCATGAAACACAGCGTCCCCATGCAAAAGGAACGTCGGTACAAATAATGTACCGAGTATGTAAGGAATGAAAATCAGTATAAAAAAAAAGACATTGAGAAACATAGAGTAAAAGACTCAACATGTAAGTCTGAATATCTCTATGAATCATTTCGTATTTATAATGTCATGTATATGGATATAAATGTCATACCATGCATAGGTATATGCGTTCATAACATCATCAAGCCTCTGAGGGTATCTCATCATATCATCTCGGCCACTGTGGGCAAATCATCAATGTATACCAGCTGATCAGGTGGTGGTGCGTATATAACACCATAACCTTTTCTCATATCCCATATACATATAATATATGCATATATAACGCCATCTGGCCATGGGTCAATGTACATGTATAAATGCATGAAATGCATAAGAAGTGCGTTAATAAGATTTTTCGGAATGTCATAAGATCAATATGGCTTTCGAATAACTTTATCAACTACATATTTTTCTGAGACCCATGGACAGAAGATATAATAATAAAATACACGGAAAATCAAGAATATAGACACCCCTAATATTTCTATGAATAGAGTCATTTATGAAAGTTGCGTATTTTGCTCGTTTCGTTTGTATCATTTGGATCATGCCAAAAGGAAAGAAGGGATAGCCTTAACATACCTGAACCGATTCTCTTGACAATCCTTCCAACACTCGACAATCGCGACAAAACACGTGACGGCAAGATCGGAGTAGGAAAAAATTCGTATGATATTCTTGAGAAAGATTGCACTGTACTCCCTTAGAATCGCAAATCCCATTGCTATTTACGTGATAATCTCGTATGAATTCTCTGTTGAAGCCTCACCCGTTACTTAGTAGATGCAAAACATCTCCATTTGGTGAATTAAAGAGAAGCCTTTTGTATTAGTAGGTGTGGCCCCAGTTATGTATGATTTAGCCACAAGAATTTCTCTAATTTTGCCGCCTTGCTACATGAGTTAAGACTCATTGTTCAAGACCTCTTTGGCTGCCACATTCCCATAACCCACGTGAATTGTCCCTTTATTCTTATCCAAGATCTCACTTAAATAATTATCCACAAACGTTTAATTAATTTGTTAATTTTCCACTCAAATCAATAATTATCCAATTATCCATATAATTAAGAATTATCTCAAATTACTTAAAATACTACTCATTTTTAACATACTTTATACACCTTACTATCATGGTCATGTGGTACCTTGTATGGCACTAGTCCATAAATACGGGGTATTATAGCTTGGACCGTATTTTATCTCAAAATATCAAATTTTGACGAAACTCATTTTCTTCGATTTGCTTACTCTCTCACCTTCACGAATTTACTTATCACTTGTTTGAAATAGCATAATACTTATAATCTCAAAATAATCTCATTCCCGAGCTTACGTTGATTAACTTACGACGAAACTTTAACGTACGAAAATGCAGGATGTAACATCTCATTTTCGAGCTTTCATCAATTTACTTATGGCGTACTTTCACGTACGAAAACATGGGGTGTAACATCATTCCCCCCTTTGGAACATTCATCCTCGAATGTTGACTGATGCACTTATCATTTTCATAACCTATGTCTTTCGAATAATTTAATACTCTTCTTGCCATCTAGGCAACTGTTCTGTGAATAAATCCAAAGGTCAGGACATTCCCCCATTTAGGCCTCTTTCTCATACCACGACTTGAGGTCAGAATTCTTTCAATCTCGTAACTATTGCTACCTTCCATCATGCAGTCGGTACGACTTTGTCTTTGTATGTGTGCCTATGTGACCCTTCTCTCATTTTTCATCCAGCTTTTAGCTAATCTCTTGACCTCACTTTGTGAACATATACAGAATTATGACAAGTTGTACCTTTGGGCGTCTATGGCTTTACTACATCTAAGTAGGTCATACTATACCATACTCTTACTTCGTTTTACTGTTACTGAGGTCTGCTATCAAACTCCAGGTTACTCTCGTTGCTTATCCTATATGTATAAATCTAAGTTCTTTAATGCTTCCTTATTACTGTTCATCTTAAGAATGATGGCCTAATCTCATCTCATACTTTGTAACTTTTATCCATCCACTGTTGATTCACCTCAATATTGATCTACAATCTACCATTGATAACTTGAAACCTCTCGCGTAGTTACTAAGGCTCATGTTGCATCGAGGAATATTTGAAGTAATTTTCCTGATCCACTTGGGGGGCGATACCATACTTTCATAACCGTTTTTCATAGCATCCCAATAATCTCGTGCCGTCCGCGAAATCTTTTTTTTTTCTTTCAAATCATTACTCAATCGAAGGCCCAAATGTCATCATTTATCTATCACAATTACACCCTTATTCTACTATCAGGACAGCATTCCATCTCTTCTAAATGTTATTAGTCTTAGACTCCTTTGAGTTTATTCAGGCTATACTGAAGTTTCTATAACTTAGAGAAACCATTAGCTCTCTTATTTTCCTGGCTTAACCCCGAGGACTTATCCATTCTCGTCACCTTCTCACTCGTATTTCCTTATCCTTACCAATGTCTTCCTAAAACCTTGTCGCTCTACCATATTTTAGCTTAAGACCTACACATATCTATTTATACAACTCGCAATCTTTCTTCAACTTGCTTGCACTATAGATTTTCTTATGTTATTCTGGAACATCAAGCGAGACATCACATCGTCTCTAACTTTTTTTTACTCTCTTAACTAGACCTCTCGATACCTAGAAACCATAGGCTAGAAAATATGCCATTGACGACGCTGCTATCATTCCTGAATACTGAATCCCCACGCTTCTAGCCTTTTATCCGGAGTATCGACTATACACAACCTTCTGCATGTGAGTATCTCGTACGTTGTTCACCTTTACCTTACTTACCTTAAAATCTCACATCACATCTTCTATTTCTTTCATGACCTCCCTTCCACATAGGTATAATTCATATCCACAACTTGAAGCTCTATTATAATACTTGCACCTCTGGTGTATACATGATCCGGTGGGAGCTTCATACTGACTTCTTATGAGGCTGGTACTCTTCTAACTGGCTTTCTTGTAGAGCCGTTATAAAGTATGGTTGTTGTACTATCTTTCTTGTACCTCTTGTAGCAACCCCTTTGGGAGGGTACTACTTACGAAACAAATCTAATTTACTACTTACAACATTAAGAAGATATTAATTTAAAAAATATTCAGAATAATTTAGTAGCAAAAATAGGCCCATGCGATGAGGTCCAAAGTACAATATTTTTTTTAAAAAATACTCTTCATAATTTTATTTTATTTTTAAAAATAAAATACAATGTCAAAATATCAACATAAGGTGATATAACCCTTTTTGAATAGTCAACATCACTGCGAATTTGTATTGTACATAAATTTCAAACTATCGGGTATAAAGAGAAAAATTAGTTTTCTCCTTTGTACATATATATAAGACAAAGTGTAAATTCAACATATTACAAGACTTGAGTTATTAACACACTCTAAAACAGCAAAATAAGTTACCAAATTTAAGTTACAAGATTTTGGTCTTAAGATCCAACAAGCCTCCAAATAACATACATAAGTGTGACATATATATCATGTACATGTCCCAAAACTATACAAAATCATGGTACATATGAAAATGTGATCTCCATAAGTGCTTCCGAAAAGACTACTTCATAAGGTCGTCTTCAAATTTTATCCCGTACATTACCTATGATAGAAAACAACTATCGCTAAGCATAAAGCTTAGTGGCGTATAAACTTTGGGGGCTTGGATCCATTAACTTCTCCAATTCCCATTTTTAGTCATAGGTAGCTCAAATGAAATATAATTTAAAACAAGTGAATAAATATATCAAAAGTATCAAATATCAACCCTTGAAGTGTTTCTAATTATCAATAACTATGTTCAATATTCAAGAGTTGAGAAAGCATATACTATCAATCCAAGAGAGTTTGTCAGATATCTATTTTTCGCCCAATATGTATGTCATGCCATCACACTAAGCAAATTCAGATATCAAGATGGACTGAAGCCCCAAATCAAGTTGGGTCAAAACCCAATAGTCAAAAGAATCAAGAACCATATTAAAAATGGCTTCCTAGTTCGTACTTAACACAGACAAGTTCCCAAATTTAAGACGAACTACAAATCCAAAGTCAAGATAGAAAAAGATTCAAATCAAGAGGCATGCCAAGATGAGTGATAAAATCACTGCCACAAGAAGGACAAAGTCCCAACAAGAATGCAAAATGACCAAGCAAATCCATACGAGTGGACGATTTAGCAAATATCTTACAATACTTGATATAACACGAATACGACGATATAAATTGAAGACAAGAAAAATGAAATCTACATATAGATGTTTTACCTCTTCATCCTTGGCGTTTTTTCACGTCATCGATGACCCTTACTTGCCTTGCGTTAATCCTTCTGTATCAAGGATAACAAAATTCCTTACTCACAAGGGTGGCACTTAGTGTAACTGGCACACATAGTCCCTTGAGCTTAACTTTGCTCACATTGCTTGCTTTAGAGAAGCGTCTTCCTGAATGACTTTTAAAGGTTATTAATCTGCCGTCCATTCTATTATCGCTGGAATGCAATCTGAACTTCTCATGATACCGACTATTATCAAATCACTCAGTTCCTAATTCATGTTTAGTTTATCTTGTTCACCAGCCCATACTGATTTGTATTACTCTGGGGTCTAACTTTTCCTTCTGGTAATCACGCTAGAGTCACGAACTTATTTCTCGAAATGAGGATATGACTTTATGGCCTATACCCTTTTGTTATCTCAAGGCTTGTCACCTCTCATCTTTTCCTTCACTTCCGTTGTCATCCATGTATCACATCTTACTCGTAATGCTTCATTAACTCTCTTCTTATTTCCCTGCTAATATTTATGTCTATCACTTTATTCTGAAAACTTCAACAAGATATTTTTTTTGCTTTTGGCTCCCTTACTCCATCCACTGGCCCTTCGGGTTGCCTAACGTTCTCTCTCTACTAGGGACGGGAGTCATACTAAGATAATATTTGTCACTTTTAGGCTTCTAGTGACTATCTTTGTAGTACTCATATCTAGTTGTACTATTTTAGAGTGCACCATCTAGGTGTCTCACAAGGAGATCTATTAGCACATTTGCAATATTCTTCAGAAATGTCAACTAACGCAAATAATTCATCCATCATTTTGGGTTACTCTAACCCCAGCCGGATCATGATATCACGTTCTTCTCTTAAACTATATTTGTTAGCTCCCGTAGGGCATAACTGAGATGGGTGTGGCCGATTGTACATACATATGTTATTGTTGAAGGTAACTCAAAAGGCTTATATTTCTCTGCCTGAATTGTAAATACTAATAATCTTCATTAACTGGGCGCCACGTACCCTTCTTCACCTTGCTTCTTTTACTTGTTGAAACTTGTATCTACCTTCTAAATCTCTCATTTCTTTTCATCATATGGGTGGATATATATTCTTATCTTAAGGCTCCTTATCAAGAAGCTTTACATGTATTAGTACATACATATCTATTGAAGACCTTACATTTACTTATCATAAGTATCATGCAAAAATCGAGTTCCTCTGACCCAACTCTTCTACGGCCACAGTCAATCTCTTACCAGCTGTCTTTTGGATGTATGTATCGTCTTATTATGAATAAAATAGAATTTAGGAGTCTGAATTCTTATAAGTGAGCTCTACTACACGATCTAGAGTAAAAAGAAAGATTGACAGTCCTAAATGCCCTGTAGTCTTCTGCTTATAAGTGTGGTGCACAACACACCCATAAACAAGACTCTACTAGACACGGCTTGTAGACTCCCTAGGACAGAACTGCTCGGATACTATTTTTGTCACGACCCAAACCAATGGGCCGTGATGGGCACCCAGTACCTTACTCAACCGAGTACTAACGTAACGTATCTTTTCGTATCTTACTATTATAGGTAAATGAGCCGGAAAGGTTGTCGTGAGATAAGTAGAATAAAACATGAGGAAACAGTTAACATTTGACGACCCAACATGTAATACAAACTTATACATATGACATATGGGCCTATAAGACCAAAATGATCACTCGTACACTAAACAAAGGCCGACAAGACCATACAATCTTTCACATATATGACATATGTCTACAAGCCTTTAAGAGTAGATAAATACCATAAAGGTCGGGAGAGGGTCCCGCCATACTAATCAATACATGACCAAATCATACTGACCAAATAAGCAACTCTAGAGCAAAATGTAGCGCACCAACACCTTCCGCTGAGCTAATAGCCTATTTGGAGGACTCTCAACCTGTCTATCGGGACCTGTGGGCATAAAACATAGCGTCCCCAGGCAAAAGGGACGTCAGTACAAATAATGTACCGAGTATGTAAGGAATAAAAATCAGTAAATAAAAGACATAGAGAAACATGGAGTAAAAGACTCAACATGTAAGTCTGAATAGCTCTGTGAATCATTTCATATTTATAATGTCATGCATATGCGTATAAATGTCATACCATCAAGCCTCTGGGCATCCCATCATATCAACTCGGCCACTGTGGGCAAATCATCAACGTATACTAGCTGATCAAGTAGTGGTGCATATATAACGCCATAACCTTTTCTCATATCCCATATACATATAATATACGCATATATAACGTCATTTGGTCATGTGTCAATGTACATATATAAATGTAATGCATAAGAAGTGCGTTAATAAGATTTTCGGAATGTCAAAAGATCAATATGCCTTTCGGATAACTTTATCAACTACATATTTTTCTGAGACCCATGAACAGAAGATATAATAATAAGACACATGGGAATCAAAAATATAGACACCCCTAGTATTTTTATGAATAGAGTCATTTATGAAAGTTGCGTATTTTGCTCGTTTCGTTTGTATCATTTGGATCATTCCAAAAGGAAAGAAGGGATAGCCTTAACATACCTGAACCGATTCTCTTGACAATCCTTCCAACACCCGACAATCACGACAAAATATATGATGGCAAGATCGGAGTAGGAAAAAATCCGTATAATATTCTTGAGAAAGATTGCGCCGTACTCCCTTAGAATCGCAAATCCCGTTGCTATTTACGTGATAATCTCGTATGAATTCTCTGCAGAAGCCTCACCCGTTACTTAGTATATGCAAAACATCTCCATTTTGTGAATTAAAGAGAAGCCTTTTGTATTAGTAGGTGTGGGCCCCACTTATGTATGACTTAGCCACAAGAATTTCTCTAATTTTGCCGCCTTGCTACATGAGTTAAGGCTCATTGTTCAAGACCTCTTTGGCTGCCACATTCCCATAACCCACGTGAATTGTCCCCTAATATACCTATCCAAGATCTCACTTAAATAATTATCCACAAACTTCTAATTAATTTGTTAACTTTTCGCTCAAATCAATAATTACCCAATTATCCACATAATTAAGAATTATCTCAAATTATTTAAAATACTACCCACTTTTAACATACTTTATATACCTTACTATCATGGTCATGTGGTATCTTATATGGCACTAGTCCATAAATACGGGGTATTATAGTTTGGACCGTATTTTATCTCAAAATGTCAAATTTCGACTAAACTCATTTTTTCGATTTGCTTATCATGTCAACTTTCACGAATTTACTTATCACTTGTTTGAAATAGCATAATACTTATAATCTCAAAATAATCTCATTCCCGAGCTTACGTCAATTAACTTACGACGAAACTTTAACGTACGAAAATGCGGGATGTAACATCTCATTTTCGAGCTTTCATCAATTTACTTATGACGTACTTTCACGTACGAAAACATGGGGTGTAACAAATTTCTTTTACTTTAAGCGTTTGTATCAATTAGTTTATCAATTAGTTTAGTTCATAACTCCTTTTTTTTTTAACTTTTTTTTGTTTTTAAATACTTATTATATTATATATCTTATAGTTATAAGAAATTTAAGTTGGTTAAATATTTTTTTGTTAAAATTTATAAATTTATAAATTTGTTGAAGTAAATTTGTTAATATATATATAGATAAAATTTTAAAAATTAAAAGTAAATAGGTTTTTTAAATAAAAAATTCACCTTTGATTGAAAAAGAGCGTCAATGACTTTATTTTGAGGTCACGTGATGAACAAAACTAAGTAGTGAGTAAATTGTATTTATCGCACCGGCTTATACAAGTGGCTACCATGCTCTTTGATTGAACCCGCTTGTGTAAAATTCTGGGTCCGCCACTGAAGTTCATACATAAGTGCACCAATCTCCAGTATATTATACATAAAAAATTTCTGTGTTACAACAAAATAGTAATTATTTTTAATATCCGAAAACTGACTAGTCCGTGTTATTTTCACTAGTTACTTATGTATTATACCAGTAAGTTCAAAGTTGCGGGGGTATAGTTGAAAAAATGTATTCCTGGCTCATTTGTCTTAACTGTTTAATTAACTTCATCCAATATATTTGAACTAGTAACGGACAATTTTATAATAAATGCCCAAAGACAACATACAAAAACAGAAACATCATCACGTGAATCTGATTACTTGTTTACTGATACAAGCAGCTCTGCACTTCAAAGAAATCCATTAATTAAATCAGATAATTACAGGGATCAATTTCAAGCACTCATCATCGGCAATTGTTTGCCTTGGTCCGTAAGCCGAGGTGAAATAAGGAATTTGATTTAGTCGGTGCGACGTACCATTGCAATCCATACTTTTGTGACATTTGATATTGTTTTCGCATAAATATGCACTCTCCGTTCCAATTTATGTGAATCTGTTTGATTGAGCATGAAGTTTAAGAAAAAATAGACACTTTTAAAATTTGTGGTGTTAAACAAGTCAAAAAGGAACCCAGAGTAATTGTGTGGTTATAAAAACTTCTTATTAAGGGTAGAATTGTAAGTTTAAGTTAAATTATTTCCAAATTTAGAAATGAGTCATTCTTTTTGGAGCGTACCAAAAAGAAAATAGGTTCAAATAAACTGGAACAGATGGAGTATATTTCTTTAAATTTGTTATACATATATTTTAAGTCTATGTCCTCCTCTAATCATTATAAAAAAAAATAAAAAAACAAGTCTTGAAAAGATGCCATGCAATGTGATTGAAAACTTGATTCTTTATAAGTTTTTCACTTTTAGAATTCTCCAAGAACTTACAAATTGTAGTCCTGGAAAAGAAAATTGTAATAAGCAGGTTAAGGACCCAGGATTGGAGACCAATCGGATATCTGTAGTGGCCCACTTTAAGCTACAAAGTTTAAAGTCTAAGCCCAACCACAGAGCCCAACCACTGAGCCCATATAAATTCACAATGTTGGATCCTCATCAACTGCGAAGCCCAAGAGATTACTTTGGCCTCTCCTCATTTAGCTTCACGCCATTTTAATTCCACTCTAGGCAATAATCAACTAAAACAACTGTGGACCTGTTATAAAATATAACTCAAAATAATAATATGGAATAAGGAAAAAATAAGCTAAGAGATATATAGAGAAAGAGAGAATAGATTCTTATTTTTTCTTCAATTATGTGTTCTTTCCATCTATTACAATGCCTTTATATAGGCATGAAATATAAAGAAATATGTCATTAAGCATTTGAGAGAAAAATCATGGAGGAAGATAGACATCCACCATAATTTCTTATAACACTCCCCCTTGGATGTCCATAGATAATGTGCCTCGTTAAACCTTATTAGAAAAAAAATTCTAGTGAAGGAAAAGAGTACACATATTTAAAAATACGCTTTTTGATTGCCTCATTAAAAACCTTGCAAGGAAAACTCAGTGGGACAAAACTTTGTAAGGGAAAAAGAGTACACCGCATATTAACTCCCCCTGATGAGAGCATCAATTCACATCCTTGAGCCTTCGCATCCCAATCTTGTACACTAGTTTCTTGAAGGTTGACGTTGGTAGAGATTTGGTGAACAAATCAGCCATATTATCACTTGAACGGATCTGTTGCACATTGATATCACCATTCTTTTGAAGATCATGTGTGAAAAATAACTTTGGTGAAATGTGCTTTGTCCTATCTCCTTTTATGAATCCTCCCTTCAGTTGGACTATGCATGTTGCATTGTCTTCATATAAAATTGTGGGTAGTTTGTCATACTTCAAACCACATTTGTCTGGAATACGGTATATTATAGACCTCAACCATACACATTCTCGACTTGTTTCATTAATAGCAATTATCTCAGCATGATTAGATGAATTAGCCACAATTGCTTGCTTAGTCGATCGCCAAGATATGGCAGTGCCTCCACATATAAACAAATAACATGTTTGAGATCGGCCTCGTGTGGGTCAGATAAATACCTAGCATCGGCATAACCAACAAGATCGGGACTGCAATCATTGCCATAAAATAAGCCCATATCGGTAGTCCCTTTTAGATACCGCAATATGTGTTTAATTCCATTCAAATGTCTCCTTGTAGGAGCAGAGCTATATCTTGCTAAGACATTAATTAAAAAAGTTATGTCAGGCCTTGTAGTGTTAGCAAGATACATTAGTGTACCAATTGCACTAAGATATGGTACTTCAAGATCAAGAAATTCTTCATTATTTTCTTGAGGTCGGAACGGGTCCTTATTCACATCAAGTGATCGAACAATCATCAGAGTACTTAATAGATGTGCTCCATCCATGTAAAACCGTTTCAACACCTTTTCTATGTAGGCAGATTGATGAACAAAAGTCCCGTTTGTCAAATGTTCAATTTGCAAACCATGACATAATTTTGTCTTTTCGAGATCTTTCATCTCGAATTCCTTCTTTAAATAATCAATTTTCTTTTGGAGTTCTGTAGGAGTTCCAATAAGGTTTATGTCATCAATATATACAGCAAATACAATAAACTCTAATGTTGTTTTCTTTATAAAAGCACAAGGACAAATGACATCATTTATATCATCTTCCTTTAATAAATATTCATTAAGGCAGTTATACCACATTCTTTCTGATTGATTTAGACCATACAAAAATCTTTGCAATTCCATTTCGACGGATATCTTTAAAACTCAACAAGTTCCTCTTGGACTTGGAGGAGAACATTGCATTCTCTATGATAAGTATTATTTTATTGAGCAGAGTTATAGTAGCTCTTCCAAGCCTTCAATTAACTACTACCGAAAATTGTAGTAACTACTGCCTTACACATACTTAAATGAGAGAAATATTTCTTCTCTTTAAATATTATATGCGTCGTACATGAATCAATTAAGCAAATATTTTTACAATTGAACTTTGATCCAAGTTTGCTTTGAGAGATATCCATATTTGCTTCCCATGGTTTGACATACAAAAAGAAGTATATGAATAAATATTAGTACTTTCAGAGAAAAAGAAAAAAATAAAGTTAAACCAATGATTCAATAGTGACTTTTAATGCAATTTCGAGCAAACTTTGATTATGATACAAACAATTCCATAACTAAAAATAATGCAATTATTTTTAGGTTGTCATATGATTTTAAAACATGAAAAACTTAAGTCATATTAATACACATGAAACAATGAGTGTACAAATAAAGGTAACTAAACACAAAAGTAGACAATAAACTGTATAAACGTTAAAAACATGACCAACGTTCATAAGGTATATAATAAATAAAATGACAAAATATTGTAGTTATATTAACGAATTACCATAAATAAAATATTATACAATAGTTAAGTAACAAAAATATTTCCTAAAATATGCTAAATAAAAATGGCCAAAGTTATACATGTAACCTCTTAATTGACATCCTTCTTGAAGAAAAGGTTAATGACGCTTTATTAGAACTCAGATTACTAGGCTTACAAACCAATTGCTTGAACAAAGTGCGGCATTGATACTGTTGGTACTTTAAATAATTAAGTCATATTGACATAAAAAAAATCCAACGTTTGTTTGGTACTAATTTTCTATGTTAAGTGGAATAATATAATATTAACACATAAGAAAAGAAGAATATTGCTTGGCCACAACCACAAACAGGGTCACGACCTTTTCCATGCTTAGCATAATGGGAATACACCTCATTCATGTCGGGCAATGGTGTAGACCCAATGGGTCGATTATCGTAATTTCTCATGAGCAAGTCATTGTTTCGTTCAGCCATGAGGAGAAGAGAAATCAACTCAGAATACTTCTTAAAATCTTTCTCTCGGTACTGCTGTTGCATGACCATATTGGAGGCATAAAACGTTGTGAACGTTTTTTCAAGCATATCATAGCCAGCGATACTATCTCCACAGAGTTTCAATTTAGAAGTAATTCTGAACACCGCTGAATTATATTCAGAAACAGACTTAAAGTCTTGGAGCCTTAGATGAGCCCAATTGTATCGTGCTTGTGGAAGTGTGACCAACTTTAAGTTGTCATATCTTTCCTTTAAGTCATTCCACAAAACATGTGGATCTTTGACTGTGAGATATTCTATTTTCAACTATTTATCAAGGTGATGGCGCAAGAAAATCAAGGCCTTAGCACAGTCTTGAGTATATGCTTTATTTCAATCTTTAATGGCGTCTCCAAGACCCATTGCATCTAAATGGATTTCAGCATCCAATACCCATGTCATATAGTTCTTGCCCGAAATTTCAAGGGCAACAAACTTTCTTTTCATAATATCAGTCATAATTAAAAGAGGAGAAAAATTATACCTTAGTCTTCTCAAAGAGCTTCTTGAGACGGTAGAATCTCGTGCTGATAACGTGTTATAAAATATAACTCAAAGTAACAATATGGAACAAAGAAAAACAAGCTAAGTGATATATAGAGAAAAAGAGAAGAGATTCTTATTTCTTCTTCAATCGTGTGTTCTTTCCATCTATTACAATGCCTTTATATAGGCAAGAAATATGTTATTGAATGTGTCATTAAGCATTTGAGAGGAAGATCGTGGAGGAAGATAGACATCCACCGTAATTTCTTATAACAGGACCAAAATTTTCAGGGCGTGGGTGGGCGTGGGGAGTGGGAGGGTTGATGGTATGCTTGTTATTTGCTAATTAAGGAGGAGGAAATGATCAAAATGGTCCCTAATGTATAGGGTTTGGACTGTTTTGATCCTTGATATATACCCCTTAATGGGAATAGTCCTTAATGCACGTAAAAAAATTGATGTTTTTGGTCTAATGCCCTAAAACTAACAGTTACTCCGCATGTATCCGTTAAAGTTAATGGATTCATAGCACAAGGATCAGATGGTACTCCATTTTTTCTCGGACAAACCTCGATTCCCATGGCTGCAAAATATGCAGGCCATCCGGGGATTTGCCAAGATATGAGTAGGATATTTCAGTTCCCGATTTGTTACTTGAAGAAGTTGGAAAATAGCTAAAGAAAGGTTATCATGTTTTCCACCTGAAAATTCTCCAAAGCTGATTTGAGTTATAAATATCAGCATCCTCATCCTTTTTTTTTTTTTAGAACAAAAGGTTCTTCAATCCCAATTTTTGCTCACATGTTGAGCTTTTTCTTTATTATTTTTTTGCTCATACTCCAGCTTCCTGTTTATTCTATAAAATAAAATGTGGTTTATTCACTTTTTTCAATTGTCAAATGGAAGAGCACAGGAGATAAATTGCCCCTACAACTGTGGGGGTTCTTTTTTTCAAAATTTTAGTTGGGATTTGTTTCACCAATTTATATTTATATTCATTTATACATACAACCGTTTATCTTTGCCAATTGATTCTTGCTATTTGTGTACAGTGTGTTTTTGAAAATCACTAATGTATCATGTGTGGGGTGTCTAGAGGAAGAAGAAGCAATGAAAATCGGCAAAGTGAAGAGAGGAGTGGCAGTAGGTAAGTGAAGAAATGACAAATGTATTTGCACCGTTAAGTTTAACATTATTTAACTTTTATACCGTTAGTTTTAGGGCATGAGACCAAAAATATCCACTCTTTACATACATTAAGGATCATTTCCGTTAAGGGGCATATATCAAGGACCAAAACTGTCCGACTCCTATACATTAAGGACTATTTTGATCATTTCCTCAATTAAGGAGTACTGATTTGTTTATCTTTGGCCGACTTTTTATGCCAAGTAGCTATGACTAGGAATCTAGCATTTGATAAGACTGTTTATTTTAAGCTGGCATGTTTGACCTTGTTTTAAACTATAGTTGAGTAATGAATCACGAAAGTAAAAACGTGTTTTTTTCTAAAATCTATAGTTGAACAACATAATTTTATATATTTTAATAGTTGAACTAGCATAATTTGGATTGTATGTTTGTTGTATACAGCAGGAAAACAAAGGTAAATTCCCCCATACTTAGCCTTGTGTTTTGTTTACCCACAAATCCAAATCGTTACTATGGGCTTTGGAATTAGGGATTGTTACACAAAAAAAACCAGCAAGATTCAATGTTTACATTTTTTTTTAATTTTGGGAGAAATTCAAAAATAGTCAAATTTACAAGTGGTAATTAAAAAGTAGATATAATTTCAAAAGTAATCGAAATTTTAGCCACTTTTCTTGTAAAGATAAATTGAACGAAAACACTGTTCAAAATCCGAAAAATATTGTATATTATGCTGGAACTTTTCGCTTGTTGGAGTTCCAGCATATTAATACACATGTGCACCAATCTCCAGTATATTATGCTGGACCAGTCCGTGTTGCAGTAAAATAGTGGCTATTTTTCAATAACTTTGCAAACGCTGGCTATTTTTGAATTACCAGTCTGAAAACTGGCTAGCCCGTGCTATTTTTACACTTTTTTTAGCCTAAGCTCCAAAGGCTTATTTTAATGGGTTTTTTTTCACTTTTAGCAAGTGCCAAAAATTATTTACATTGATAGCCAAAAAATGTATAAGATTTATATATTTTTATATATAACATACAATATATATATATTTCGATTATTATTTTGCGAGGGGCTATACAGTATCATATTCCCTTTTAATTTCAGAAATATGATTTTGTTCCCATTTTCTTTTCAAAAATTCTGGGCCCCATTTTTAAAGAAAAATAAGCTGAATAGTAGATAAATTTCATTTACACCATACGAATTCATATTTTGTATCTTAGGCTTGTGAAATTGTGGTGATAAATTTTCTTTATATTGCATAATCCAAATCCAAGCTCAAGAAATTTTCTTTAAACTTATTTTATAATTAAATCAACAATGCATAATTGTTTACTGAACAACTTTAATCAGGACGTGCCTTGTGATTTTATTTGGGAAATTGAGAATTAAATATTTAAGATTTTAAAATGAAGAATAGGAGCAGGGAAAAAGAAAAAAAAAAAAAAAAGATGCCACGTGGCAGAAGGCTTTGGATTGCGTGAGGAGAAGAGAGGGTAATAGCTTCTTGAAGTGAGAGAAGCCCAATGAATGCTACATTACTCCTATTTGCATAAAATAGTGAAAGTCCTCAGCTTGGGATCCTCGATACGTTCGATATCTCAAGAACAGGCGGAGGAACGATTCTATTGATACTATTATTTTCAAAAAGAATAGATAGAGACTATGAATATGAATAAGCTAAAAACATCAAGCTCCGAATTGGACTTGGATCGACCCAATCTCGAAGATTATCTTCCAACTGGATCCATCCCAGAACCCCATGGCAAGCTTCGCCTGTAAACCCTCCTCCACTCTTTCCTCTTCCTTTTTCTTTTTTCACATGTTCCTAGTTTTGATTTGCTTCATTAATATATATATTTCAGGCGTGATTTAATTGATATTTCTCCCACCCTAACTGAGGCTGCTGGTGCCATTGTTGACGTGAGTTCCCTCTTCATTTCCCTTTTGATTTACACTGCAAACTTACTGATTGTTGCACTTCCATTGAATAAAAAAAATTGGGCTCTACTTCTTTTGTTGGTTTTTGGAGCTTGTCCTTATTGTCAGTTGCTTAATTATGCAATGACCGTGACTTCAAAATTGCAGACTATTCAACTAACAAACAACAATTCGACCTCTACTTCGTTTGGATTTTGCCATAAACTTTATTTTGGAGCTTGCCCTTTCAGTTTAAGGAAGTTTACTTGTACCCATTTTCATTTAGTTACACTCATTCTCATATTCTTTTTTGGCAGGATTCTTTCACCAGATGCTTCAAGTCAAATCCACCAGAGCCTTGGAACTGGAACATTTATTTGTTCCCTTTATGGTGCTTGGGGGTTGTTGTTAGATATGGGATTCTTTTCCCTATAAGGTTTAGCTTCTTTCATTTCTTTTATTTTTCCTCATTTGGGTCCTAATCATGAACTAACTTTAATCACCTACCATGGCCGTGATAAGTGCACTTCCTCTATATGTAGAAGATGGAAAGTTGTTCACTACCCCATTGAAAGAAGCTCACTTTTGTCGTCCTTTGCTTCTAATGCAATTGCAGAGTTATTGTCTTGACAATAGGATGGATAATATTCCTCTCTTGCTATATCCCGGTGCATTTCCTGCTGAAAGGACACGATAAGTTCAGGAAAAAGCTTGAGGTATCTCTCTTGCTATCTGGTTACTTCAATTTTCTCTTTTATCTGCACTAGTTAAGGACTACGGGTTGGCATTTTCTCAGACTCTACAAGGTAATGTTTGCCTTTATCCGTTGTCTTACTGTGGAGAAAGATTATATTCATCGACATTGAGACAAACATCACTTCACCAGGAGTATGATAAATTGGCAATATGTTTGGATATTCTCTGCTATGAATAAAATGTCTAGACTTGCTTCTGTTGCACTTTTGTTATTCTCTTGAAGAGTGTATACATATTAAGGTTTCTAACATCCTTGGCTTGGTTAATTTTTTCCAGAGATGTCTGGTGGAGCTGATATGCAGTTTCTTTGTTGCATCTTGGACTGGGGTTGTCAAATACCATGGTCCACGGCCTAGCATACGACCTAAGCAGGTATGTCTGCCACCACAATTTATATTTCATATGTGAACCATCTTCTCTGATACATCTCAAGTTGACTTATGCATGTTATTGACAGGTTTTTGTGGCGAATCACACGTCAATGATAGATTTTATTGTCCTAGAGCAGATGACTGCATTTGCAGTGATCATGCAGAAGCATCCTGGGTTGGTAAGATTTTATTGTATTTGCATTGGTTGCTCTTTCATTTTGTCTCTCTGTCAAAAGTTGCTGAGCCTTGATATGAAGACATGTATATTAACAACCAGACCTTAATATACCATCACGCCATGGAGCATTTCTGAAAGTTAAGGCCTAATTACACCTTCAACAGTTTAACTTCAAGTTTTTGGATTAGAACGTATAATTCAGTTAATGATTCAGGACCAGGGTGTTGGATAGGAATTTTGCAGATCTTGATATGATAAATGCATAAGCTAATTACCAAAAGTTTGGTGCAGAGTGAGTGCATTGATCTGAATTGGAGTTGAACTTGGTTTGCTAGTAAAAAATATATGGAAGACAAATATTGAATCTTAGCATAACTATAAGTTGGCTATGTAAACCCTCTAACTTCTTGCCATGCCAATTGGACCACTTTTTAGAAAAAAATGATTCTTCTAAGGTAGGAGTTTGTGGATGTTGTTCTGCTAACTGCTTTAGGTAATAGCAAAAGTTTGGTGCAAACTGAGTGCATTTGATGTGGAATTAGAGTTGACTTGATTTGCTGGTGAAAGAATTTATCGATGGCAAATATTGAAGCCTAGGGTAACTATAATTTGCCTGCCTATACCTTCTAATTGCTGTCGTGCTATTTGGCTTTCAACCAACAAAACCAGATTTTTTTTTGATTAGTACACATAAATAGAACTCAAATCTAAAACTACCAAGGACAGATGGTAGCCATGTCTGGACATTGGGTACATCTTCAATGCCACCTCCGCCAGATGCAGCAACATTAGCTCCAAGATCTGCACGCAAGGTGTAGAAGTGTAGTATGAGTACAACCGATCCCGTGAACTCAGTAAGTAACAAATCTAATCTCAGGTTGAAACCAGTGACAAGCTCGGAAGAAGGTCAGTGTCCGACACTAGTAATCAATAATGACAAATGTTGACGACCAATTTTGACCCTCCATTTTAGAATTTATTTATTTATTCTTAATAATTTATAATCAATGTTTTGAAAATATTTTCAATAAAAATACTTATTTTAACAAAATTAATTTAGTATTAGTGGTTTTGAAATTGATAGTTGAATGTTATAATTATAATTATAAATATACCATGCTCACTATTTTTAGATTATTAAAATAATTTTTATGTACGTCACATAGTCTTTATAATTAATGTAATGAATTATTCCTTAATTTCTAATTAATTAGATTATTATGCTAATAATTCGAAATTAGTGTTACAATTTAGAAAACAGTATTTTATAAATAATTAATTACAATATTTAGTAGTATATTTGTTAAATATAATTTTACTACATTTTATTGAAAATAATTAAGTTTGTTCAAATTAATTTCAAAAGGGTTAAAATCCAAAAGGCTATAATCGCCGTTCTTAATTAAACATGGATTGGCCATCCTTTAAAATTAACTTTGGCCAAAATACAGAGATCCCAGTCCGAAAATACCCAACCCAAACAACCCCTTTAATCCCTGTAATCTAGGGGTGTTCAAAACCGAACCGAAAGCGAAAACCAAACCGAAACCGAAGCTTAATGGCTTATTGGTATCGGGTTAACGGTTTAACAGACGGGGAACGGATTGAAATTTTTTTATTAACGGCTTATCAGTTTGGGGGCAGATTATTCAATTTTCTAAACGGATAATCCGTTAACCCACTAAGAATATATATATTTATATATCCTAATGATATAGCTTCTGTCAAGTGTCAAGTATCAATTCCCAATTTCCCATTAACAAGTGTTGGTATTGGTAGACAAAATACATGCCTTTTGTTTTCTATTTTTCCCGGTTAGTGCCTTAGTGGTCATCTC
The DNA here is from genome assembly GCF_000715075.1 of Nicotiana tabacum. Taxonomy (NCBI): domain Eukaryota; kingdom Viridiplantae; phylum Streptophyta; class Magnoliopsida; order Solanales; family Solanaceae; genus Nicotiana; species Nicotiana tabacum. The sequence continues at coordinate 87,491,604 of NC_134098.1, forward strand.
TCACCATTGTATTAAATATAGAGAAAAAGATGTATAGTACAATTTACTCTATTAGAAATTTAGAATTTAGAAACCCTAAAATCTAGACTTCCCAATTTCTCCAGCCGCTGCCTCTCGCTCTCTCCTCCCATTCTCTTCTCAAGGGTCTTTCCTCCATAGCTCTATAGCTCTTATATCAACTCTAGATCTCAGACTCTCAGTTATGGCCATAGTCAGAGCATCAGATGATAAGTTTCTTTCTTCTCATTTTCGAATTTTTACTTGATGGTCGAATCTTTAGTTCTGCTATTGATAAAATAGACCAAATCTATGTAAAAATTTGGGAAAATGTCAAAATTATTCTAGGGATTAAAAGAGGAAATTTGTGCCAGAAGAATGTCATTTTCCTCGTCATACTTTGTCAGGAAATTAATTTACTTTCTAATTCGATTTCGATTCAGTTCTAATATATCTGGTAAGAATTCGAACACTAGCAAGCTAGCCTGCTACCTCTTTTTTGTTGCTATTTTGTTTTTCGAACACTAGTTTTTTTTATTTGGTTTTCCTTAAGCTTAAGTGAGGATCAGCCTAAACCAACTCACAAAGTGAAAAACAGAATTTAGTTAGTTCTGTAGTTGTTTTATACTGTTAATTAAGGTAATAATGCATCTCATTAATTCGGTGGATGAATCAGTAACAATTCCAGTCAAGTCACTAAACATCTAATTGCATAATTGTTTTTCTAAAAGTCAAAAGAATATCATATGCATCTCCAGGAAAATATGTAAACATACATAGAAGATATATAAATAGACCGATAAACCGCCCGATAATAGCTAAACCGATACCAATCCGCCTGATATCTTATCGGGTGACTAGTAGATTAATACATTTAAAAGCCGATAACCGATAAGCCGAACCGTTAGGCGTAAATAACTGCCCGATCCGCCCGATAAGCAGCCCTACTGTAATCCTTGCCATCTCTTTTAAGCTAATCACGACCTGCCACATCACCCGTCTCATCCTCTCACAAAACAAACACATATAATCTTAGACGTTGATCCATATTATTAATGGATCAAATTTAATCCCGCTTTTCTGTTTATTTTAAAGGGCGAGTCACGTTTTATCTCCGCCGTTGGATCACAAGAATTCAACGGCCATCGATTTTCCTAGTTTAATTATTTAGAAATCCCTAATTATCAAAGCAATCAGAGCTTTTGATTAACAGATCCAATGGCTCTCGTTCCATCTCCCATTTTTAACTCCGAGATACCCCCCAATCCTAGCTCATTCATTGCCAAAACAACCGCCCTAGTTTTCCTTTTCTCTCTTCCGTCTCTCAAACCCCATCAACCCTAATCAATAACAAACCTTGCACCAATTTGTGCAAGGTCACAAATTCAGTCTTCAAATCATCCCCTTCCCCCTACATTCGCTAATCTAGCCGATTTCCCCATTTCTATCATTAAATTTAAAAGCCCCAATTTGAAACCCTATACCTAAAAGATGAAACTTCAACTCGTCTGATTTTTCCTTCGTCCTTGCAAATCTATGGCATGCATGGCTATATCTTTAGTGTTATCATCATTATTCTTGGTCCAGAGATCATGCATAGCGACCTCTGGACATTGGTGATTTATCCGGTGGCTTTTGATTTCAACGGACAGTTCCCCTATCTTAGGTAAAAACTATCACTTCTCTCACATCTGTCTTCTCTGATTTCACTTGATGTTGCTCACATAATAAGTTCATCGTCACTCTCCATTACCATTACTTGAATCTATTGAAACCCTAAGGCTCAATGGCCACTATAAATAGCAGCCTTCAATGCTCTCAACAAGAACACACCAACACCTAACATCTGATAAATTAATATAGTATAGTGTTGTTTAGGAATTTTCAATTAAAGTTTGAGGTCTTACTAAATCTATGATTTTCTCTCTTTCTGGTTCTGAGTTCGTTACTGGTTGAAAGCTTAATCTTTTGGCTACCTAAACGGCTAATTTGAATACCCGTTTGGTTTGGTGCTCCAAAGAAGGTCAGCAAAAACTCGACCCTATTCTTCTTTTGTTAGTCTGATTTACCGAACATAAATTGTGCTATTACCTCTTGCTGAATGATGTCGTTAACAATGTGTTCATTCTTGACTATTTTATGTGTTTATTAATGACTGTTAAATAGATTCTGAGATCATGAACTTCCTTTAGTTATAGAAATTAAATTATGTATTGTTCCTAATGGCATTTGATAACCTACCTTTCTTGTAAGTATTAAAAATAGCCTAAAAACTCCCAAGGCCTCCTGATATTTAGTTTCTAATGTTCTTTTAATAATACAATGACAGTTATGCTAATCTGCCTCGAGTGTTAATTGCATTTCGTGATGGTTCACTTAATAACCTAGACTTAAACAAAGTGTGTACTTGTTTAGTGGGGAAAACCAGATTGTTATCTTAGTTTAGGTACACTGGCTCATGACCTTTAAGCTAGTTTTATCTCTTTGAAATGTCTTTGTGGTTCTGTTGATTTTAGAAGCTTATTAATCATCTGATTGAACTCATGACTGCTCATGTAAGCATGCCCTAAGAAGGTTGGATCTTTGTATCACTTTTATGTATATTCTGAGATTGTTATACACTTAGCTTAAGCTATACGGTATGGATAAGATTTTTTATGTTATGATATCATATTAGTTAAGGTAAAGTGTTGCTGTTAAGTTCCACTATACTTGAAACCCCTTACTTGACATGCTTAAAATATTTCCCCAATATGATGATACCTCTACCCGTTTCCTAAAGCTCATATGATGACACTGTTAGCTTGATGATGATAATTCTTTCATTTTGAAATACTATGACACATGCTAAATGTCCCCTGTGTGTTCTTGTGATGCTGCACTTATCTTGATTCTTCAATACTTCTACTTGCCTTCCATAGCCATGTATATGTCTATGTTGTCCTTAGAATTTCACCAAACTTATATGAATGATGGTTATAAGAGTTTTAGCTTGACTAAACTCTAGGTTATCTTGTATGGCTACCTCTCATCTCCTTACCTTTCTTTTACTGGGCAAGCAAATCTTGTTAGTGTCCTGTACAGGCAGAATTAAAACCTCCTCTCATCTCCTTACCTTTCTTTTACTGGGCAAGCAAATCTTGTTAGTGTCCTGTACAGGCAGAATTAAAACCTTGTTTATAAGTGACTAGACTCTAGCTAAGACACTTTGCCAGCTCATATTTTGGTAAAGTGGTTATTCCTGTGATTTAGAATCTTGTATGCATCGAGTCTTGTTAAATCGCCGGGCCAATTATAAAAACAAGTTACCCTTTTCATCTTTGCTGCCCTGCTGGTACAGTCTAGGCCAAAGTTTAGTCTAACTTGCTTATCACTAGCTTAATTTCTAGCACCCCATTTGCTTAAGTAACCATAGGATTATAAGGTGCTATACCCATCCCCGCTGAAGTGGGTCAACAGGGGCGAAACAAGTATGTCTTCTTGTACTGTCCTTCACCTTGTCATTAATGATGGGGTGTCATTCGATTGTTTCAAAGTATTTGAATTGTGTGGCTCAACGTCATCTGCATTATTAGTTGCCACCTTTAAGGGTGTTAAAGTCACCTTTCTATGGGCACTTGAGAAGAGAAATGACACGCATATTTAGGGAACTTTGGGCTGCAAACCTGTCTTTGTATAACTTCAAGGCAAAATTTATGAAATTGTATGTAGCCTGTTCGGTACATTAATTTCTCATTAATTTTAAATATTTGCAGGACTACTGCAGAGTACCATTTTAGAAGGTGTTGGATGTATCTGGTTCAACCGCTCAGAAGCCAAGGATCGTGAAATTGTAGCACGAAAGTACGTGATGTCAGAAGAATCATTCTGGACATCTCATTTTCTACTGTTTTTCTTACAGATTTTAATTTTCAGGTTGAGGCAACATGTTGAAGGGGCCGATAACAACCCTCTTCTTATATTCCCCGAGGGAACTTGCGTAAATAACCACTACACTGTCATGTTCAAAAAGGTTGGTCCAATGAATTCACTCGTTATATAGAATTTTAAAAGGTTGAGCTCTCCTTGACCCAAATTATAGGTCTTTTTTGAGTATTCCCCCTTCAACTGTTAGGAGTTCTTTCTTGTGAGTAAGTGGTTATAGAGTGAAGCTGAAAAGTAAATTTTGTGGTGTTTCTAGTCTTCAGTATTATTTTAGTATCTTTAGGGTAAAAAGGGTGCGATTACAAGTTCTCTTTTTCTTTTTCCCCAAGTGTTTAAACTAATGGTTTTGATGCCTCTATCCTTTTTCTTGCATGATGAATAGGGAGCATTTGAACTCGGTTGCACTGTTTGTCCTGTTGCAATCAAGTACAACAAAATTTTTGTTGACGCCTTTTGGAATAGTAGAAAGTAAGGTTTTCTTAATGCCAAATTGCTTATCTGGTGTATTTGGTGATATTCATCTCGTTATATTCTCCTCTCCTGTTTTCTGTTTGCTAGTTTGAAGTATGACTTTCTTCTATTAATTGCAGACAATCCTTCACAATGCACCTCTTGCAGCTCATGACATCTTGGGCTGTTGTCTGTGATGTTTGGTACCTGGAGCCTCAGAACATAAGACCTGGGGAGACTCCAATCGAGTTTGCAGAGAGGTAAATTTACCATTGGGAAAAGCAGTAACCACTGTTCTAACAGGGGCATTTATCTTATTAGATTTGAGATATTAACTTTTGGATAGTACTCCTATTTAAGGAATCCTTGGCAATCTTCTCTTTTCAGGGTGAGGGACATCATTTCTGCTAGAGCAGGTCTTAAAAAGGTTCCTTGGGATGGATATTTAAAATACTCTCGTCCTAGCCCCAAGCATCGAGAGAGGAAGTACGTTTCCTATATCCCCCCCGAAGTAGCATAGATGTAATACTTTGTGTCGCTTTGTGCTGTTTACGTTTACTTTGATTTGTGGTAGTAACAGATCTAATACTTTACCTGCTATGGTTCCTGTCTTAAATTGTTCTCTTGATCATTTTACATATTTTTTTAATCATGTTTGTGTGTATTCTTTTATCTGCGGATGATGGTAGCTAAATCTAAGTTAATCTCTCTCTCTCTCTCTCATATATGATGTTCCCAGGACTTTTATGTTGATGGTGTTACTGTCTACTATCCTTTTTCTTATTCTTCTAAAAGCCAGTTCCGTAGTTCTCCTGCCACTGACATTGTTGTCTTTGTTTGAATTTTCTTTAGGCAAGCTCTAGTGATACTAAAGTTGCAACTCAAGCATTTAGAGGTTATGTAAGTTTGAAGTCGCTGCTTGTTTGTTTTGTGTCTGCAGGCAACAGAGTTTTGCAGAATCAGTGCTGCGTCGCCTGGAAGAGAAGTAGAGAATTGGATGTATGCTTTGTCTCCATGTTCACTTTAACTTTGAGTTTGATTTTATTCGTAAGTTTAATTTTTCCTGTGGCCTGTAGCCGTTCAATTTGGAATAGTTGACATACTATTCTTCTCAACTTAACATTTTGGCTTTCATCATTTTCATTAACCACAGTTAAGAGAATATTAGTACAAAGTTGGCAGCAATTGTCTATGAAGCCCGTAGTCTTATTGGTTTATACTTTGGATGTCCACGAATATACAATATTGTTTCTCGAGGCTGTTCAAAGTGTTAAAACTTCCAGTCTCTTTTTTACTCTTATGCACACTATAGAAGCCCTTTTGAGTGGTGTGTGGAGGAGTTGTTTATTGGATGTAGGGACTGATATTTTAACGTTTTCCAAACTTTGAACGGGCAGATATCAGCCATTCTGAAGAAATTTCTTAAGTGGCGATTACTCTTTTGATGAGAATCTTTTTTGCACTTGTGGAATTTTCCTTTACGAAGAAGAATCATGTTTGGATGGATGACTGCTAAAACATCCGATGAGCCATTTGATAATGGCATAGTACCACTGTACTATGGCAGTATCTCTTTAAAAATAGATTGTATATAAAAGAAAGGCTTATGAACTAGTGGAATTTTTTTTACTGCAGTAGATCCTTCCTATGAAGATTGAGGTTCAAATTCCATTAGACAACTAAGGTAGCAGGTAAGTGATGAATATTCGAGGTGTGCAAGTTGAAAAAAAACAAGCTTAAACCTCGGTGGATAGAACTAACATATTTGAAACAAAAAAAGGAAGTCCTTATTAATAGATTTAGGTGATGCTTAGGTAGCAGGTAAGTGACTGTTACTGTTGCAAAAAACAAAACAAAAAAATTAACGCTGAAATCTCCTGCACGTGGCTATCCCAGTCATTGCGGTTGCCTCCATGTTAGTGAAATTAATTGTTGGCTGCAGATCTTGAGCTACACATGTATTAAGGTATCGGGGGCCTTACAATATAAGGGAATCCGAGAAGAATTATGACCAGAGTTATCTGAATTGATGTGGCCTCAAGTGTTTGTTTGATTTTGGAAGTTTAATATAATTCTTTTTGGTGGGACTATGTTTAATTAATGTGGCTAAGTTTGTAACCCAAGGTAGTCTCTGCCTCGTGTTTTGAAGTGGTAGCTTGTCTTATGCTTGAACTTAGCTGAGCAACAAGCGCTGCAGCCTTTACATTACAAAGGCATTTCTTACTAATTCCAAAGACATAAAAAAAAGCTTGAGGTCCAGGATATGAGTTAGAAGACAACAACGTCCTGGACAGAGGTTGTCGGCTGGTCAAATTTTCACATATGTTTGGCCTTTCACTATTCTGCTAATATTCCAACCTTTTCTGTGTATACATGTTTGATATTCCATCTTGTATCCTTTCTAAAGTGTGGATTTCCTTTCTTTCCCTAAAAAGTTGTTGTAAATGAGCTTCAATTTTTTTCTGTATCTGGCTCGTGATGTGACACAAGTGCTCTGGCATTTTGTAGGAGAAAGTAATTCGGATTGACCTTTATATATAATCTTTATGATAGCATATTACCACGTTTTGGCTTTCGGTCAGAGGGAAAATTTCAAAATCTCGACAACTTTGTGGCCCTATTTGTACTAGGACTATTGATTCTTTTAGAAATTTCATTTCCACGTGAATGTGGGGTTCGTTACATTTTCTTAACGTCTATTGCTCGAATTTAGAATACATAATGTCCCACTCTCTGTCACTATTAAAGAAGGAATTCAATGCAGTTTTATTATCCTATGTTCAAGGGTGGTGGGCTTGGTTGATATTCCCTCTTTCCCATTTTGTTCACTTACGTTACATTTTATTATGTTCCACGGTTTTTGGGTATTTGATAATTTCTTCTCTCATTTTAGTTGACTTTAAATAGTCTATGAAATGATGGTTATTCGAATAATTTAGATTGACAATAACTGAAACAATAGTTGGAATTGTGAAGTAGAGAAAGTTATGAAATGATGACACACTAAATTTGAATTGATCGGAATGAAGTTGCTATTTCAAAAGATATATTGCTATATTTTTCTAAACGGATCAAAACAAAGAATACGCTAAGTATAAATGAAATGTACGTTGTACCTAATTATTATGACGCTTATTCATAAGGAAAGGATAGGGTAAGACGTTATGTGGATAAATAGAAACTATTCAGCTTCACTCTACATAATTTATCAATGTGCCTGCCCTTGAATGATGATGACCATGACCAAGTGAAAGTTGCTTCTACTATATTATAAATATAAATCTGTTATTTGATTAGAAATGTATTTCTTGAGGAGAAATATAACTTCTAACTAGTGTAAAGATTAAGATGTGAAATGTAAAATTCTAAATATATTACAGTATAAAGAAAGTTAGGTTATTGGGTCTGGCTTTTCCTCATCCAAAGGATCGGAGTAGAATCCAGTCTTCTTCAAGTAATCTGTGGACGTGCGCCGATGCGGAGCCTAGATTTCAAACTGATGTGTTTCGGATGATAGTTATTTTATTTTAAATTAATAATTTATATATTAATAAATTTTTTAAAATAAATTTATGATTTGAACCAAATTTACTGGTGTGGTTCCATATTCAATTTTTCATAAAGAAAAATGAATTTGTGCTGAACTTATTTGTTACTAATATATTATTAATTAATGTGTTAAACACATAAGCGTCTCTTTTGACCCAATCCAAAAAAAGTATTCTTGAAAAATAAATTACTTAAGATTTTTTTTAAAATAACTAATCTATAGTATTTTCCCAATTTCCATAAACCTAATAACTTTTTAAGAGAATGAAGTCTACACTATTCGCACTCCTTTCACTTTCACTCTCCCCATTCTTTGTTCATTCGTTGTGCAGTAAACTGTTTCCTTTTTCGTTTTCTCATATTCAGATTTCAGACCCTCCTATTCCTTAGTATTAGCTCCTCATTAATTTCTATCCCCACCCCCACGCAACTATAATACACCCAAACCTCTCTCTACTAGTCATACCTGTAACGCCCACTAATTACACATACATACATACTCTGTAACTCACAGAACAGTTCATTTCTTGCTTTTCCTCTTTCCCTTTTTCCAAGTTAAGCTTCCTCAGTGACAGAGAATACACACAACACAGGAAAAATGGTTTCTTCTTCTAGGCTAACTATTACACTTGCTTCCCTGTTATGCCTTGTTTGGCTGCTCATTGTTTCATCTCCGGCAACAGCTTCCTTCACTTGCCGTTCCGGCGGAACCTGTGACGCCATTATTGACTACACTTTACCCAACGCCACCACCTATAACGCCGTTAAAAAACTGTTCCACGTCAAGAACCTCCGTTCCCTCCTCGGCGTTAACAATCTCCCTGTCGACACCCCTGCTGATCAAAAACTCCCTGCTAATCAAACCATCAAAATCCCCTTTCCTTGTCTCTGTAGAAACGGTACCGGAATATCCAACAAGCGACCCACTTACACCGTCGTCTCCGGCGACTTCCTTACACACATCGCTTTGGATATCTTCGCCGGTTTATTTACCGTTCAGGAACTCCAGACGGTTAACAATATAACCGACCCGAATGTGATACAACCCGGAGATAAGCTGTGGGTCCCACTGCCTTGCAGCTGCGATGACGTTGACGGTGAAAAGGTTGTTCATTATGGTCGCTTGGTGGCCACCGGCAACACCGTCGATGACATTGCTCAGCAGTACAATGTTTCCCAGGATACACTTTTGAAATTAAACGGTTTATCAGATCCTAAAGAACTTATAGCTGGCTCTGTTCTTGATGTTCCCCTTAAAGGTACTCCTTTTTTACTGCTATTGATTTGCCTTTTCATTTCCTGAGCCCCACTTTTATTAATTTGAGAGAGTTGAAGAAAGTAAGAACTTTTTACCTGAGAGTCAGTTTGCTGAAGAAAGGTAAAGACATATTTAACGTGTTTTCAACAACTGAGATAAGCTTCATTTGATTTTCAAAGTGCAATATTTTTTTTTCCAAGTATATTGCTACTGTGCTATTTAGCATTTATTGCCAAATCTAATTGGGAGATGCATGTTCTTCTATTTTATTTGTATTGATTTTGCTGTCTGTTGATATGGGGATAAAAGAATAAGCAAAATCATAAACGTACTTTTCACTTTGGAGGTTTGCTTTAAGTTCTGTGGTTGTCGTTGCATATGTTGGCTAATGTTTATTGCGATTTCTCACTAGTCACTGCCTTGTATTCCCGTAAACTCTGACCAACTCGTAATGTTGGATTGACATATGTAGTAGCAACACAGCTTAGTCATCCTTTTAGTCCCTAGGCTATAGATACTCCTGGACTCTGGAGTTCAAGAACATTGTGGGCTGGTGTCACAGGAGTGTTTCTGATCTGGAAGATCTGACTGACATTTCACATGGCCCATATTCTTAGAAGCATATGCCTAATGAATCATCAAGTATTTTCTGAATGATGGAATAAACTAGTTTGTGCTTTTATTAGTTTTGAAGATGCTTGTTTTCCTATACTTAAGTAATCATCATGCCTTGAAAAGCAGAATAACTGAGTTCAAAAGAAGATACCTATGCATGGATAGAAGACCACGACAAAATGATAAGAGAAGATTGATTATCAAGATTGCTAGTGCTAGTTTTTTATATCATTCATTAACCATATTTTGGAATTTTTTCTGGCTGGGTGCTGCTGCATAGCGGACTAATAGCACGTCTTGTTGAAACATGTTCTCAACAAGCAAATCATGACTCTGTCGAGCCGTAAGCTTAACCAAATCACGGATGTTCCAATAAGAGTATCATAAGACAATAAGTCACATAAGTCGACCCCTCTTTCAGATTGAAGCTATGATATACCGGCTCATTTAGTCAGTGTGTATTACAAGATGAGTACCCTTCTTTTAAGCAGAATTAGATAGTTTTCACGGAAGTGCTTGTGTATTGAAACTACTAATTTTCAACATGCTCATTTGAAAATGGCACACATTGGTCACACAGGGTTAGGTAGTTCTGGTTAAGATAAATAAATTCAGCAATATCTGACCAATTGAATGTTAGATATGCAAGGTTGCATAATAGAGGGAAAATAATGTAAATAAGGTACTTATAAGTTATAATAGCGAAATGAAAATTGCACTTTTCTCCAAGAGTAGAGTCAGGTATAAATCTACTTCCTTTCTGATTTGCAAATCCAAATTGGTCGATTTCAAAATTGTGTGGTTGTGTGTATATTTTCAAGTGTTTTCACTCTTTATTTTTTTTTTTTTACTCCTTTGGCCTATACCATGATTACCATGATGTTGAAGTGTTTGATTTGCAGCTTGCCAATCAATGGTGAGCAATACCTCACTGGACTATCCTTTGCTCGTCCCAAATGACACATATGTCTTCACTGCTGCCAATTGTGTAGCATGCAAGTGTGATGCTGCAAGCAACTGGACGTAAGTTGCTGAACTGATGATGTTGATTTTTCACTTCTTTTTACACTTCGACTCCCAGTGATCTAATCTTGTTGCATCATACGTCCTTTTTCCCAACCTGCTTGCTCAGCTTGCAATGCCAACCATCTCAGATAAAGTCCTCTCTTTGGAAATCATGCCCCTCTATGCAGTGCCAAGGTCTGGATAGCGTTAGCATTGGGAATGCCACGTCTTCAGATTGTAATTCCACAGCTTGTGCTTATGCTGGATACAGCAACCAGACCATTTTTACCACAAGCACTCAGTTCACTTGTCCTGGTGAGTTTATACAGTTTCTGAACTGCCCATGACAAACTAAAATTTGGTTCATAATAACACTTATGCGCTAAACTGAGAAATGCTTTTGTCGTTTGTACAGCCAATACTGCTTCTTATACGAGGTCAGGGACATGGAGGTGGAATATCATCCTGGTTGCTATCCATCTGGCGTTGCTATCTGCTTCTTATTTGAGATAACTCCCCGGTTTATAGGAGACTCTACATGGTGATGTCTGTGAAAGGGTGTAGTTTTTTTTAGCTTATAGTACTAGCATTTATGCTGCTGGGGACAAATCTTCAGTTCTTCCACGAACATAAGTAGTTCTTCTCTAGTAGACATTATTTAGACAAACCTTTCTCTTCTCCCTACTTTAGACATGGTTCTTCTGCTGTCATTTTGTCTGTCTTCTGGATTTTAACCGTTAAATTTGTCATTTTGTTGCACTAGTATAACTACACAGTTTGATTAAATTTTAAATGAAGTAATTATTAAAACTTAAAAGTTAATATAATAAATATATGTATTAACTCATATTTGACAAAATAAATTCATATTTATAAATATAATATCATAATATTATTCAAATATTTGACAAAATTAATCTATCAATTCTAATAAAAAATGAACAACATGCAATGTGAGCCAATGCTACTAAAAGAAATAAATTGGAACCAAGAATATAATACAATTTCAAAATCCCCCCCCCCCCCCCAAAAAAAATATTTTAACAAATGACAAATTCCAACCTAACTTTAAGATTAAGGAATATAGTAAGTTTATAATCACATTCAACAACGAAATTATATTTTAATTGCATCACTCATTATATGCCAAATTTATTAATGACTAATTATTTCTAATATTAAGAGGTGTAGTTTCAAAAACTAGAATAATAAAACAAATAACAACATCAACCCAGTAGAAATTCACTAGTGGGCTGGGGAGGGTAGAGTGTACGCAGACCTTACCCCTACCCCGTAGGTAGAGAAACTGTTTCCGGAAGACCCTCGAATCAGAGAGAATAATAAAACAAATAAGAAATTAATATAAGCAATTACATGAAATCACAAGAAGTGAAGGTAGAAAAATAAAAGATAAATAATGTAAAAAAATATACTCCATATTTTAACATTTCAAAAGAAATTTTAAAGTAAAAATAAAATAAGAAAAATATAATAATAGAAATAAAAAGTTATAAAGAAAATAAATTAAAATAAAAATAAAAAGAAAAAAAATTAAAAAGCAACCTTGTAATTACACAGTGTAATTACCGTCAATTATCACCTCCCCTTGAGAATTGGAGAATGTAATTGCACCCCTCTAATTACATCCAATTTTATGGACCAAGTAATTAGTTGGCCAGACAAACATGACAACTGTGTAATTACATCCAACTGCACCCAAATTCAATTTCTAGTGACTTTCCAAACTCTAAGATTTGTCTTTGTTGTTTCAAAATGATTCGATAGACCGTAGTAGGAAACAATTTCTTATTATCGAAGTAAATCGTTGTGTGGCATATACGTGTCTTCTTGAATTTTTTTCAAAACACAATTAGATAGTAACTCACTTTTATTTTCACCAAAAAGAGGAAAAATCAACTAAATGAGTTTGGTGGAAATATAAAATGAAAATTACTTAGTATATCCATATTTAGATAGCAATATTTTTAACATACCTTTTGTTTGAGGAAACTACAAATGAATGCGTGGGTTTTCTTTCTATGTTATTGGGGGAAAAAGAAAAAAGAAGAGGGCAACACTCCTTGTAATTCCCGTATTTCAGAGCTGAACTCAATGTATTAAACTTTTACCTGCTATTTGATCAATAATAATAGGAAAAAAGTATTTAACCTGTGAAATTAAACTAATCGAAGAGAGTGATATTATGATACTAGTAACAGTTGTGTTTTTTGAAAATATTTTGGAATGAAGAAATATATTTCTTTTGCTGAAATCTTTTTCAGTATATTTAAGTTTTTTTGTCATTGAAAATCTTTTTACAAGGAAAATAATTTCGGTCAAAAGGGAGAGAACAATTAATTACTCATCACTTGCATATGAAAGTAATTTTCGTTCATACATTTCTCCACTTATATTACATATCACTAATGTTACCTATTTTTATATCACCAAAACACTAATATATCATACATTATAGTCCACTATATGTTTATCAAACACCTGGAAAAAAGTACTCAAAAAATGAGAGATTTTATGAAAATAATTATATTGTGGATGTTTATTTATTACTCCGCTATAGATAATCTTCCTGAAGAAGATTATCCATTTAGTATTCAGTTGAAGTTTATCTACAAGCAGTTGATGCAGGCAGGTTGCAAGCAGCTCAATGAAATTATTTGCAGCAACTTCTTATTAAACATGCAGGTTGCAAGCAGCTCATACAGACAGCTTACAAGCATCTAAAGAAAAGCCTTGCAGCTGCTTCCTGAAAAGCCTCGCAGCTGCTTCCGTTATCAGCACGAGACTCTACCATCTCGAGAAAATACTTTGAAAGTATCAGAGGTACGAACTTTCTTTTTCTAAATAATGTCAAATCTTTTCTAAACTTGAGTTTGTAGTCCTGGATATATCGGGCAAAAGCTACATGTCTTGGGTGCTTGATGCCGAAATTCATCTTGATGTGATGGGTCTGGCAGACACCATCAAAGATAAAAATTAGGCATCAAACCAAGATCGTGCCAAAGCAATGATATTCCCACACCATCACCTTGATGAGGGCTTGAAAATGAAATATCTTACTGTTAAAGATCCAGTCATACTGTGGAATAATTTGAAAGATAGATATGACCACCTGAAGATGGTCGTTCTTCCACAGGCACGTTATGATTGGACTCATCTAAGGCTACAAGATTTTAAATCTATCAGTGAGTATAATTCTGCTATGTTCAGAATTATTTCTCAATTGAAACTATGTGGTGATAATATTACTGATCATGATATGTTGGAGAAAACTTTCACCACTTTTCATGCCTCGAATATGCTCATACAACAGCAATAACGAGAGATGAGATTCAAAAAGTATTCTGAACTTATCTCACATCTTTTTGTAGCCGAGCAACATAATGGGCTATTAGTGAAAACCCATGAAAACCGACCTACTGGTTCTTGTCTATTCCCTGAATTGAATGAGACAAACTTCCACCAAGCTAAGCGTGGAAGAGGACGTGGACCCAGTCGTGGTCATCGCCGTGGTCGGGGAGGAAACTCTAATCGTGGTAATAACAATACACCAAAGAACCCTCCTCACAACCAGCAGTGGAAAAGGAAGGAACAAAAGCATAAAGCGGTGCAAGCAGCAAAGCCAGAAAATGCATGCTATAGATGTGGAGGAAAAGGGCACTGGTCACGTACATGTTGTACGCCAAAGCACCTGGTAGAGCTGTATCAAGCCTCCCTGAAGAAGACAGAGAAAAATGCTGAAACAAATTTTATTTCTGAAGATAATTTAGACTTCATGCATTTGGATGTAGCTGATTATTTTGCACTCCCAGAAGGAGAAACAAGTCATGTGATCGGTAGTGAATCTGTAAAAATATAAATATTTTAATTTTTGTTGTTTGTAGTAGATAGTATGGTTATGTAATTGTTGTACATAAATAAAAGTTACGCTTTGATAATAATGTTTACTATCATATTTATTTTGTTTATATCATTTTGAAGAATATGAATAATCCTCAAATTATGTTTGGATCAAAGACCAATCATGAAGATATTTGTGTAATTGATAGTGGAACAACTCATGCTATATTCAAAGATCAGAAATACTTTTCTTATTTGCATAAGGAAAAAGCAAATATTTCTATAATTTCTGGTAATATAAGTTTGATTGAAGGCTCCGGAAGAGCTATTGTATTTCTGTCTAAGGGAACAAAACTTATTATAGATAATACATTATTCTCCTCCAAGTCCCGAAGAAACTTGCTGAGTTTTATAGATATCCGCTGAAATGGGTATCATGTTGAGACAATAGATGAAATGAACGTGGAATATCTTTATATTACAAAGAATATTTCTGGCCAAAAATGCATTATAGAAAAGTTACCAATTTTATCTTCTGGCTTATACTATTCAAAGATTAGTACAGTTGAAGCACACTCTATCATAAACCAGAAGTTTACTGATTCAAATTCTTTTGTGCTTTGCATGGCCGTTTGGGCCATCCTGGATCAATAATGATGAGACAAATTACTAAAAGTTCAAATGGGCATCCATTAAAGAACCTGAAGATTCTTACAAATGATGAATTTTCTTGTGATGCTTGTTATCAAGGCAAAATGATCACTAGACCATCACTAATGAAGGTTGACATTGAGTCCCCTGCCTTTTTAGAACGTATACATGGGGATATATGTGGACATATTCACCCACCAAGTGGATTGTTTAGATATTTTATGGTCCTAATAGATGCATCTTCAATATGGTCTCATGTGTGCCTACTATCATCTCGCAACCTGGCGTTTGCAAAGTTATTAGCCCAAATAATTCGATTAAGGGCACAATTCTCAGATTATTCTATAAAGGCTATTCGCCTTGATAATGCTGGAGAATTCTCATCTCAAGCTTTTGATAATTACTGTCTATCAGTTGGAATAAAAGTTGAACATCCTGTAGCTTATGTTCATACTCAAAATGGCTTTGCAAAGTCATTTATTAAACGACTGCAATTGATAGCAAGACCACTACTTATGAAAACAAATTTTTTCACTACTGTTTGGGGCCATGCTATCTTGCACGCATCATCACTTATCCGTCTCAGACCAGCACATTATAATAAATATTCTCTGTCACAATTAGTTTTTGGTCATGAAATAAATATTGTCCATCTATAAAATTTTGGATGTATTGTATACGTGCCAGTAGCACCACCACAACGCAGTAAGATCCCCCCCAAAGAAGGTTAGGAATATATATTGGGTTTGAATCATCCTCTATTATTCGCTATCTTGAACCATTAACGGGAGATTTATTTACTGCTCGATTTGCAGATTGTCGATTTGATGAAATAAATTTCCCACGATTAGGGGGAGAGAAAAAGGAAATCAAAAGAGAAATTATGTGAAAAGTTTCATCATTATCTCACTTTGATCCACGTATCCCTATATGTAATCAGGAGGTCCAGAAGATCATCCATTTATAAAATATAGCAAATCAAATGCCAGACGCATTTGCTGATTTGAAAAGGATAACTAAGTCGCATATCCCTGCAGAGAATGTGCCTATCCGAATTGATGTCTCAGCAGGACCATCTACTAGAATGAGAGCTAGTGAACCTAAAGCACGCCTGAAGCGTGGTAGACCTTTGGTTTCTAAGGATCGAAATCCTAGAAAAAGAAAATCGATAAATGATCAAAATGTTATTATGAAGGGATCTCTTGAAGAGACCCAAGATCTGATTAGTTCTGAGGTTTCTGAAAAAATCAATGAACCCGAGACTCAAGTGCGTGAGGAACTTTTAATAAGTTCTACTGGTGATGGGATTCATTTAAATAAATCGATCTGAAATAGTTGTGGATAATATTTTTGCATATAATATTGCACTTAACATTATACAAGATAGTGAGAATCTTGAACCCCGATCTGTCGAAGAATGTCGACAAAGATCCGATTGGCCAAAATAGTAAGAGTCAATTCAATTGGAATTGAAGTCACTTGCTAAAAGAGAGGTCTTTGGACCAGTAGTCCAAACACCTGCTGGTATAAAGCAGTTGGTCATAAATGAGTTTTTGTGCGAAAAAGGAATGATAAAAATGAAGTTGAAAGATACAAGGCTCGCCTTGTTGCACAATGATTCTCACAACGACCTGGAGTCTATTATGAAGAAACATATTTACCAGTTATGGATGCCATAATATTTCGATATCTCATTAGTTTAGCCTTACCTGAAAGGCTTGAAATACATCTAATGGATGTGGTTACAACTTATCTGTACGGGTCACTTGATAATGAAATTTACATGAAAATCCCTGAAGGATTTAAAATGCCTGAAGCATATTCAAAATCTCGGAAAATGTACTCAATCAGATTACAAAGATCTTTGTACTATTTAAAGCAATCTGGGCGCATGTGGTATAATCGCCTCAGTGAATATTTGCTGAAAGAGGGTTACATAAATGTTATTTGTCCATATATTTTTATAAAGAAAATGGCTTCAGAATTTGTTATACTCGCTGTTTATGTTGATGACATAAATCTTGTTGGAACTACAAAAGAGCTCCAAAAGACAATTGAATATCTTAAGAAAGAATTTGAGATGAAAGATCTTGGAAAGACAAAACTTTGTCTTGGTCTGCAAATTGAACATTTAGCAGACGGGATCTTTATTCATCAATCTGCCTATACAGAAAGGGTCTTAAAACGCTTTTACATGGACAAAGCGCACCCATTAAGTACACCAATGGTTGTTCGATCACTTGAAGTGAATACAGATTTGTTCCGACCTCCAGAAGAGGATGAGGAACTCCTTGGTCCCGAAGTACCCTATCTCAGTGCAATTGGTACACTAATGTATCTTGCTAATGCTATAAGGCCTGACATAATATTTTCTGTTAATTTACTTGCAAGATATAGTTGTTCTCCTACACGGAGACATTGGAACGAGATTAAGCATATATTGCGATATTTAAAGGGAACTCTTGATATGAGTTTATTTTATTCTAACAAAGGTAGTGCAGATCTTGTTGGTTATGCAGATGCAAGTTATTTATCTGATCCCCATAAAGCTAGATCTCAAACCGGGTACGTGTTTACATGTGGAGGTACTATCATATCATGGCGCTCCACAAAGCAATCTATTGTTGCTACTTCTTCAAATCATGCTGAAATAATTGCTATTCATGAAGCAAGTAGGGAATGCGTATGGTTAAGATCAATAATTCATTTTATTTGATAAAAATATAGTTTGGAATGTGAGAAAAGACCTACAATCTTATACGAAGACAATGCTACATGCATAGCCCAATTGAAGGGAGGATTTATAAAAGGAGATAGAAGGAAGCACATTTCACCCAAATTATTCTACACACACGATCTTTAGAAAAATGGTGACATTGATGTGCAACAGATCCGTTCAAGTGACAATGTGGCAGATTTATTCACTAAATCTTTACCAACTTCAACTTTTGAGAATATGGTATACAACATTGGAATGCGGAGACTCAAATATTTGAAACAAAATTTTTATCGGGAGGAGTAAAATATGCGATGTGCTCTTTTTTCATTACTAAGTTTTTTTTCCACAAGGTTTTCCTTATAATGCGTATTACTAAATATGTGTACTCTTTTTCCTTCACTAGGATTTTTTCCCATAGGGTTTTTTTCGAGTAAGGTTTTAACGAGGCACAATACCTTTTAATGAATATCCAAGGGGGAGTGTTATGAAAATAATTATATTGTGGATGTTCATTTATTACTTTGCTATAGATAATCTTCCTGAAAAAGATTATCTATTTTAAAGTTTATCTATAAGAAACTGATGCAGGCAGGTTGCAAACAGCTCAATGAAATGATTTGCAGCAGCTTCTTATTAAACAGGTAGGTTGCAAGCAGCTCATACAGACAGCTTAGTTAAAGAAAAATCTTGCAGTTGCTTCCTGAAAAGTCTCGCAACTGCTTTCTTTCTTCTATAAATAGAGAAATTTTCGATTCATTATGTACATAAATTTAAAGTTTGAATAATAAATCAGTTTATTCCTTTGCTCTCGAGTGTATTTTTACTTATACGAGGTTTCGTAAGAGGTTTCCCGTCATATCGACAAGGCAGTTAGAAAGCGGTAGGGGAATATTATGGCTACCTAGTACCTAGGCAAACTTGATTTTGCCGCCTCTGCTGCTTCTTTTCTTCTTCTTCTTCTTCTGTGCCACGTGTGCTACGGTACCCGCCTTCATTGCCTCGTTTTCCGGCGGCACCCCATCTCGCAACCGCCCGCCGACGCACCAGCTATCAGTAATTAATTTCACCTTTACTACTACTTTTTCTGTTTGTTACTGCCTTAACCATATCGGAAGTAATTCCCCCTTTCGCTACTTACTATTCCACTCACACTCGACTCTTTCTTCATACTGCCGTCTAGCTTTTATTATGGAGTATGGGCATAGCTGGGGGTGGTAGAATAAGAATTAGTACGAGTTTTTGTTGAGGGTTCGGTTCGCCTTTTGTTTCTCTGTTTCTTCTGATTACTGAATTTAAGGGGACAAAAAAAATACCCTTTTGCATTTTACTGAAGAAATCATCATAGTTTTTAATTATCACAAAGAAAGAAAAAAGTTGCCACCCTACATTTTTGTGATGGATATCATCCTAATTTGCAAGTCATCAAAAAGAAAAGTAAAAGTTAACATCTTGCTTAGAATTTTACGCTTTAGGGGCTTAGAGCTTCAGGTATCAGCTGTTTTTCAATGTTCTGAAAACTGTACCATTTGTCCTGTCCTTGCATATCAACCTGTTTTTTCCTTCTTATTCTGTTACTGTTGTTAGGTTATAAGGTTCTTCATAAGTTTCCTGATTGGAAAGAAAGGAAAAGCCAACAAAAAGATAGTGCATGTTTTAGGATTGAACACTTAACAATGTTTTTCTCAATTTTCCAAGTTAAAGTGCCCCCTCCCCCCTTCTATGTATTTCTCTCTCCAGTTGCTTATTCATTCTTAAATTTCTGTATGATTATCAGATTCATTGACATTGATAGTGAAGTGAGGGAGGCTAAGTGATAAAAATGACAGCTGCACAATTGACTAGTAAGGCGATATATAATGGGTTTGCTGAATTGGAAGTGAAAGAGGAAATATCCAAAATCTGCTCGTTAAGATATTCGCATCGGGGTCGTAATTCCTTTTCAAGAGTCAGTCAGAATAGCTTGGGATATGTTTATGGTAGCAACAATTGTTCATTATCTATTGAAAGAAGCAAACGTTTTTTAACTCCACCTGTCATTTGCCCAAGGACGCGGAAATTTTTAAGGTTCCGTAATAAGCTCAGTTCAGAGAGTGGTGCAGAAGCTTCTGATTCACGGGATACTACTGCTGTAAAGGGAAATGATTATCTTACAAGCTCGATCGGAGAAGTTTTGTAAGACCCTGGTCTCACTTCAGTTTTCTGCATTCTAGCTTTTTCCTGATGATAGGCAGAATTTAGGTATTGGTCGTATTAGCAGTCATTCCCCATTGTTGTGTGCATTTATAAGTTGTCTTTCACTGAATCCCTTGTCGGGGTCACTTCTTGAATATCTGTGTCTAACTCAGAGCGCGCGTTTCTGTGACTATTAAGTATTGTCTAATTAAGATGCTAGTTAGAATTTGAAAAAAAAATCTCAACTAGATATTTTCCTGAGGTAGATTCTTGCAAATGAGTATCTTAGTAGTCTCTGCCAATTACATTGTTAATAGTGTGAAATAGTTGATGCTTTACAAAGCTTCTTGACATTGAAGTGGGCTGCTCGGAAAAGAGAACTCGGTGCTTCCCCTGATGATGTGTCGCAGCACTAACAGAAGTGCACTTTGTTACATCTTATTAAACTTTCATATTACCAATATATCTAGCTTTGGGCTTTCCATTCATGCCGCATGAAAATATTTGCAGTGTTATAACAGGTTATTACCTGTCCAAGATCTTTGTACTTTTGTGAACTTTGGTATCTCAAGTAGTAGAAGGCTCTCCTAGAATGGGCAAGGACAGTGAGTTGTTTGGCTTAATTGCCTGGGTTTGGGAACTCTAGCATCTAAATAAAACATTGGAGTTATGCAGCTCTCACATTTCTTCTCTCTGTGCATACACAGTTTTTTTTTTGACAAAGGTAACAGTTATGTATTATAAAAAAAGAAACCCAGCACAAAGGTTGTGCTGGTAACCATTTACAGATTCCAAAAGAAGCAAAAACCTATCCTTGTTCTTCTTACAAGGATTCTATGATGTCTAAAATCGATTCTTCATCATTCACATAATTTTCTTTACACCAAAAATGAAACAACAAGATACAGTTCATCTTTAACTTCTGAATAGGACTGCTTCTGTCTTCAAAACACCTGGCATTCCTTTCCTTCCAAACTATCCACCATATGCACACTGGGATCAAATTCCACCAGG
This sequence comes from Nicotiana tabacum, assembly GCF_000715075.1. Lineage (NCBI taxonomy): Eukaryota > Viridiplantae > Streptophyta > Magnoliopsida > Solanales > Solanaceae > Nicotiana > Nicotiana tabacum. Next base: position 87,512,816 of record NC_134098.1, read on the forward strand.
TTTTTTGCCTTACACTGCCCTCCTGATTATGCCAGTATCTCAGTAAATCTGTTGTGGTTTTTGGCATAGTCCACCTAAGTCCAATCATGCTGAGAAAAAGTTGCCACAACTGGGAAGTAACTCTACAGTGCAGAAACAAATGGCTATTGCTTTCTGAATCTGTAGAGCACAGATAGCATCTGGAGCTCAGTTGAAATCCTCTTTTCATTAGGTTCTCATGAGTTAGACAGGCCTGCTTAGCAACTAACCATGAAAAGCATACCACTTTGAAGGAGCCTTGGTTTTCCAAATTTGTTTCCAAGGCCAATTGTTGTCTCCCTGTGATTGTTTCCCGATAGTAAGGTGTAAGCTGATTTGACTGTGATTGTCTTCTTGCTAGTCCCCTTCCATATCAAAGAGTCTGTTGTAGTTGTTGTGCCCTGAAATAACTCCAAATGCCTCAATAGCTCAGCTACTCTGTCCATTTCCTAGTCATTTAGAGACCTTCTGGGATTGAAGTTCCACCCCTGCTGACCCCACATCTCCCCAATTGTTGCTTCAGAACTGGATAGTAAGTTGTGTAAGTCAGGAAATAAATCTTTGAGAGGACCGTGCCCAATCCAATTGTCATGCCAGAAAGAAATTCTACTGCCATCACCAATATTGAAGCCACAGTGGATGATGAAATTGGGCCAAAGAGATCTGATAGCTCTCCAATTACTAATTCCAAAAGTAGCTTTCACATTTTTGGTGCACCAATGGGATAACTGGCCATACACAGTTTTTCCCCCCTAAATGTAACTATTGCAGAGGTTAGGTTCGTTGATGAAACTTAGAGATCTTAACTGAATCTAGTACGTATTCTAAACTTTGAATAGGCCATAATGTGGACTACATCCATTTTTTTATGTTTGTCTGCCACGGGGTGGGGCAAGAGGTGGGAGGGAGGGGTTTTAGAGTCTTTTCTATAAACAGATGTTTAGCATATTAATTGCCTTTGTAGATTTTATGGCTAGCTACAATACATATTTAGGTTATAAATTAATTCTTGGCAAAGTGGCTGCATTACTAATTTGCCTTTTCGATAATTTTCAAGTCAGATCAAGTTGCTACTCCTCATCGTTTTGGTGACGTCACGATCATAGTTTTTTTGTTTAATTTTGGTTGTACTGGCAAATATTGTGACAAGTATGAATATTTTACCCTCCACATCCCTTTGCTGATCTAGGTTTCTTTTCCCCCTTCCTTTTGTCACTTTCAGTGAGTTGAATGAGACTGTTCCCATAACAGAAAATGTCGAAAGTGACTCAACAGAGGCTCCTACAAGTTCATCTCGATCTTCCGAGGTCAGGCGTGAGCTTGTGATGCTGTCTTTACCAGCAATTGCTGGACAGGCCATTGACCCTTTGGTACAATTAATGGAGACTGCTTATATTGGGCGCCTGGGTAAGGTGGAAATTTTACACATTAAGCGTTTTTGGAACTTATGCTTATTTAATTGAATTTTACAATCTCCTGAGATCACAGATGAATTGGTATAAACAACCTCCTATTGTTGTGGGTGGGGTGGGGGGGTGGGGTGGGGTGGGGGGGGGACTACCTTTTAGTAGAGCCTGATATTTGAGGATCTTATGTTAGCAATGAGCCTTAATTCTGGTAGCTGGAGTTGATGGTGGTAGTTCAACATATTGGGATCAGTAGTTTGTCTAGCTAGTTGTCATGGTCCTGCATAATGCATTGTGTTTGAATCGATTTCACATATATATCTTAACTATCTATTGTGGCTTTCAGATGTACTTTAGTCTCTATACTGTTAAAATGCATGCCATCCTTCATCTTGTGGAGTAGAAGAAAATAATGTTTTCTTTGCTGTTTTCCTACTTAGAGTACTTTTAATATTTTTGTAGTGTATTATCTGAGTTCAGGTAATGTATATCAGTCGAAATCATCTTTCCTTCTCTTTTCCTTTCTTGATGGGACGGGGTGGGATAGAGTTTTCTTTTAATGTCTTTGTTCCCTCTCAGTGTTCTTTAAAAGGAATTTGATTTTCTTCACTATGTCCAGTTTTCACTGGACTTGGGTCTTTTGGTTTCTTCCAATTTTCCTTTTTGAGGGATACCATGATGGGGTGGAGGAAGTGTTGGTTTCTCTATGTTTACTGTTACTCTCGTGGAACTTAAGAATTGTTTTTGTTTTACAGGTTCAGTGGAGTTAGCTTCAGCGGGTGTCTCCATATCAGTTTTTAACATCATTTCAAAGCTATTTAATGTTCCTCTACTTAGTGTTGCTACATCTTTTGTGGCTGAAGACATTGCCAAGAATGCGACCAAAGTTTACATGTCAGGTAGATGTTGTATTATTTTGTTGTCATTCCTTGCATTGTAATTGCTTAGGCATTCAACTGACCTAGAGTTGAGGGTCCTACTAAGTGCTTTATGATTCGTGCTCTGACTTTTATCACACACATTTATCTTTATGTTGTGCAGAGGAGGCAGAAGGCACCAATGGTAGACTTCCCATAGGGGTAGCAGAAAGGCATCAGTTTTCTTCTGTGTCTACAGCATTATTTTTAGCAGTTGGCATTGGCATCATTGAAGCTTTGGCTTTGGCTTTGGGATCTGAACTACTTCTTGGTTTGATGGGCATATCATCTGTATGACGGCAAATTTATTTTGTCCCTTCCCTGTTTTCCCTCTGGGTTTCTTTGTTTTTGTGCTTGCTTTCATTCTATGAAGTATGTATCCAGAGCATCAGTACACATAGTATCATGAAGAAGGAAAAAAGCGTTAAAGTAAGGCTCATGAGAGGCCATTTCTAGATACATGCTTCTATAACGCCTCATCCTGGCTAATCTAGAACTGATATAACCTTTATGGTTATTTTTCAGTAACAGTATTTGTTTGTTTTTGTCTGTGTGACGTCTTTTTATTTTCATTTTTTTCCGGGAGGTATGGGCCCTTAATAGGGAAAGCAGAAGCAAAATGAGGGGCAGACCTTTATGAAATTTGTACTATACACCACTTGGGTGCAGAATGAAGATGCAATCATTAGGCTAGGTTGCAACTTCAATATCAACCTGTGCAACTTGATGATGTCTACTAATAATCTGATAGTGTGAACAATAATATTGAATTCCCTAATCAAGGAACATAATAATGTTGTCTCAGTTTTTCATTTAGTGAACTCACATTCGCAAATTGAGTTGTTTTTGTTATTTTGATAATCTTAGTTAGTACAACAGTTGTAATTCTTGACAAAGAGAGACCAGGTTTCTTCTTAGCATAACTAGATTCCCATATGGTTTGGAGGAGAAAAACTCCTGATGACCTCTAAAGCAATGTTTTGGGGTAGGAAACTGCGAAAACAGTTACTTGTGGGTTATAAAATATTTCATTGCAATTATCTTCTAGTGCATGCAAGCCCCTCAATGCACAGTTTTGTATGTGTACGTACATAAAGATTTTCCTATGAGTTCTTACTAAGAAAACTGTTTTGTTTATAGACTTCACCTATGAGAGCTCCAGCAAAAAGATTCCTTTCTCTGCGTGCTCTTGGTGCTCCTGCATTTGTAGTTTCCTTGGCCCTTCAAGGCATATTCCGTGGATTTAAGGATACAAAGACTCCAGTCTTCTGTTTAGGCAAGTCTTGAATCCGTTGCTGTTCAAGTGATAATAGTGCTTGCCAAAGATTCTTTCTGCTGGTTTGATTTTTGCAGTTTTGACATATATATTCCAGCTTCTAGGTATCAGTCCATAGAAGCTTCCCTAGTTAAGGGTGGTTCTTGCAGGAATAGGGAAGCAGACAGTTTATGAGTACCTATTTATCTTTTAAGTTGATAGTTGGATCATTATTAGTTAAATTGTATGGTTCTTTTGTGAACACTGCAAGTCGGGGTTATTCTCTCTTAAGAAATCTGCATGCCTGAGTTTCAGGAATTATACCAATTAGTGGAGTGAGTGCTACTACTTCACTGAGAGGATAAATAGACTACCCAATTTATCTCCAAAAGGAGCTATATAAAAACCAACAGGATTATCGTCCAGGCTGAGCTAATCTTTCTTGACAATATGATATAAACGGAGGGAGTAAAATCTAATGCAACGAGAAACTTATCGAGTCCCATATCTAGTCGCTCTTTTGATTGTGAAAGGAGTACTATCTAATCGATGTTTATAGTTACAGAAAGTAATTTGATAGTGAAAAAGGATCTTATGTAAGTGTCCTACGTGACAGATGTCAAAAAGATAAGGTTTCCACTCCTTAAAGTTGTTTGTTAATGCAATTTTATGAATTAACAGTGTGATTCTTTTGTCCTTCCTTGATATGTTAATGGAGCTAAAGTCATACCTTTGTATTGATGTTACATATTAATTTGTGCAGGCATTGGAAACTTTATAGCTATATTTTTGTTTCCCTTACTTATGTATCATTTCGGCTTGGGTGTATCCGGAGCTGCCATATCCACTGTCATTTCACAGTATGTACTTCTCATTGCTCGTTCTAATCATGTTTGCTTTTCTTGTCCACTCTCTATTAGTTTTTTATCAAGTCTCTATATCTTAATATGAATGAATTACTTATGTGCTTCGATTTTTCTAGATACCTGGTGGCCTTTTCTATGATCTGGTATTTAAATCAGAGAGTGATATTATTACCGCCACGATTTGGGGAGCTGCAATTTGGTGGCTATTTAAAATCTGGTGAGTGTTTATTCTTGAGATGGGTATTCCAGGATTAGTCCTATTTGAAACACAAACTCGCCTTTTTGCTTGTACCACAACAATCTCTCCATGCTTGTAGCATTTCATGTCTGTGTATTTTTCATGGCAGTTAAAGAGTTCATCTGATTTTGTAATTTGTATTTGTGTTGCCTTAGGTGGTTTCCTCATTGGAAGAACACTTTCTGTCCTTTTCACAATGACACTTGCTACATCAATGGCTGCCCGTCAAGGTGCTGTAGCGATGGCTGCTCATCAAATATGCTTACAAGTTTGGTTAGCTGTCTCCCTCCTCACAGATGCACTGGCTGCATCTGCACAGGTAAATTGGATATAAATGAAATTATTTTATCCCGTCTGATATGGTTCTGATTCTCCTCGTAACTTCTTTCTTCTCATGTATCTCCTATATCGGAACCTTTCTTGTTTTTGTGCATGTATGTTGCTTCACTGTACTTGCCTCTATTCTTTTTCTTGTTTAGCAAAAAAACCATGTTCGACTTGGCAACAACTTTGGGTGCTTATCGAAGCTTTCGAAGAATATATATCAGATGACATATTATTGGATTTGACCAGTTATAGTTGTCATACATCTTATCACGCTTTTCTCAATTTGACGCAACTATTCCTACTTTGTTTCCAGGCATTGATTGCTAGTTATTTATCAAAAGGCGATTACGTGGTAGTAACCGAAATTACACACTATGTGCTAAAGGTTTGTACTTCCTTTTTTTATCCTGCAAGTTGTGAGACGCTCTACGCTAATTTAATATCGGATTGGACCCATAATTTGCAGATAGGGCTACTTGCTGGTGTGTTTTTGGCAGCTGCATTAGGTGTTTCTTTTGGCTCTTTATCTACTTTATTTACCAAGGATGCTGAAGTGTTAGCTGTGGTTAGTACAGGTGTATTGGTATGTCTCTATACCATTTGGGGAATCTTTCGTTAAAATTGTCGATTTAACATATTTTTCTTATCTTTAACTGATTTTCTGAAGAGTGTGGTTATTGCTAATTAACTAAGTTCAAAACTTAAAATTGCTGCAGTTTGTCAGTGCCAGTCAACCAATAAATGCTCTTGCCTTTATCTTTGATGGCCTCCATTATGGTGTTTCAGACTTCCCTTATGCAGCTCGCTCCATGGTAAGTTTGTAGTGCATTATGATATTAATGCTTACCAAGTATATATTTACACCACGTAAAATCCCTCTTTTAATTCTGCATAAAGATGCTGGTGGGGGCAATATCATCGGGATTTCTGCTTTTTGCTCCTAGACATCTTGGTCTTCCTGGTGTTTGGTTGGGCTTGACCCTGTTCATGGGATTACGCATGATGGCTGGGATTATCAGGTAATGGATATCTTCCATCTTCCTCCCTTTCGCATGCAAACTAAAACTGCATTTTATGGATTTAAGTATGTGGGTCCATGTTTTTCCTGGACAAGATTCTTCTGATGCTCTGTATATTGTTCCTTGTTTGTGGTCTGAGAGGTATTTTCCATTGATTCAGCAATAAATGTTGTTGTTTTAATTGGAGTCTGGAGGTGCTTACTGTCAGATATCCATATTTGTTACAGGAATTCTAGATAAGCAGTGCTTTTGTTGGTGTGTTTGTAGTTTGAGTAACTGAAGTCTTTGAGATTCTTGTAATATTCTATACTTTATCACAAGGTATTTTTGCATTCAGGTTACTGTCAAAGAAAAGTCCTTGGTGGTTTCTGCATTGTGACATTAATGAAGCCAAGGTGAGTAGATTTCTCATTTCATAGGTATAACAACTAAGTTTTCCTTAAAAGTTTTTATGGAACTTCTTTATTCCCTGGAAAAACAGTTCCTAAATTATTGTCCCTGCATGACAATTCCTGTCTTATAATAGTTCCAAAACTAATCATTTAGGACACCCCTAAAAATATATGATAACCTTGCTTTCGGATGAATTGAACCTAGAACCTCGAAGCCATAGTAATGTCTGCCAAATGGCATAGTAGGTGCAGTTTTGAAGTGGTGGTCTGCTATTTTAGTGCTAAAGCAGTGAATATGTTTCCTGAAAAAGATGATGTGAATGTTTACCCGTGTTAATAATTTTAACTGAATACTTGGTAAATTGAAGTGAAGCAATAAGATGCTTTATATCTACTGGGAAAAAAACATTATTGTCAATTTTGAACTACAGAAATCCTCTTAGAATATAATAACCCATTGGCTTTTTTCATAATTTATTTTAGGTTTACCTTGTCCAAGATTATTAATATGAAATTTGTAAGATAGTCTAGTTCTGCTATTAAGTTGATAAAATTATTTGCTGGTTATTAATTATCTTATTCCGCATTCTCTTTCAGGTAATTAGTTGAGTGGATTCGATTTTCAGGCCTTCTTTGAAACTTATATAAACCTCCTTTTCATATGCTTGATCAACTATCGTTGTTGGATGAGCCTTTTCCTCTAAAAATAGGATTACTGAGCCTCTTTCCTTCAGGGATACTTGCTCACATAGTTATTGCTCTTTTTCTTTTGCTTCCACTATCTTTTTTTGTGGCTCCTATCTTTAGATAGGTTTATACAACTACGGAACAAGTGTACATTGAATTATTTACACTACTTCCCTATGTAAATATGTTGGGCAATATGTTGGATTCTATAATGTTGGGCATCTTGGTTTAAGGAGGCAGCTTGCTGGAACGGAAAGGAATGAAAAAGTTAATTAGCATATCTTGAATTTACTCTCTAGAGTCATTCCTTTAGTTTCTTGAGGTCAATCAATCCCTTTAAGGTCTTGCAAACTTTGTAGCGGAATTATCTTTTCTACAACTTTTTATTAGCAAGACTTTGGATGTATACAAGCTTCGGGGCGTTTTAATTTAATGTTTAAATGTCTGTGTTAGTCTAGCTTCTGATTCTTATACCAGCTGCTTGTCATAGATGCCGAGAGATGATTATTGTTGCATAATCTTTCTGCCGAGCTTCTTAAAGTTTTGCCTAGATTAAGAAGAAGAGTATGTATGAATGTCAAGCTGATGTATAAAGCTTTCAGCCCAAATTAGGAAGATCTATAGTGTTTCGAGCAAGTCTCACTTGTCAGCCTTAAATAAGAAAAATCACGCAGCAGAATGTAAGAAAAGCAACAAATTAAAGGGAAATCTTGAATTAGCCGGCGTAGTCCGACGGACCATAAGGTTCGAACCACTCCGCCACGAGACCCTTTATCCTCTTAGGATTCCAACCCATGTCCCAAATATGCAATGCACCAAAGCATGATCTCCTGTAGTACTTGTTGCTGTATCTTTTCTTGTATTTATCCCATTCTGCTATGTCTTTCTCCATCGCCTTGACATTAGGTAGTTTAAACTTCCCATCAAGAAGCTCTGCCAGCCATCGACACCTTATTTCTCAAGTGTATAGGTTTGCCACGCTTTCTGAGAATCCAATTATTGCCAGCTGTGGTGTTTTGGGATGAATGCATTCCCTGATAATAATAATAACAATCCAGAATGTTATATGACAATTAGACACATGGTTAGTTTAGTTCCAAATATACGAAACTAATACAACGTTTGATTTTCCTATTAACTAAATTTTGCATAAGTTATGTATACGGAATTTAATAATGAAAACTAAACTCTGTATTATTGGTTTTGATAAAACTAATCATATGCAAATTCATGTATTATTTTATAAGGGAAAGGTGTATACGTGGAATATGAGCATAGTGTTTAATTCAGGTCATGAGGTAACAATCCCGCTATTATTAGTCATCGCATAAACAAGTGCTACATTATTATTCACTGCATAAACAATCCTTTCATCCCAAAGAATATAAGGCTTTTAATTACGTACCTATAGAGAGGAATTGCAGAATGTATTCCTGAAAAACTGTCGATTCAAATACGTTTTTGAGCTTGTCAATTCCCTTCCAGCCAGTAGCGAGTATGACCAAGTCCGACTTAATTGGTTCACGATTCCTTCTTTAGTAAATCCAAAACTCTTTGCTTTCTTCAGCTTCAGATGCCCTTCCTCAACTCTGTCTTAGAAGCCCTCCGGCACCGTAGAAACTAAACATGCGCTCAATTCGTTTAAGAAACTATGCTCTGGAACCATTCCATTTTTTGAAAGCTTGAGCTTGTGTTTTATATGGCTTTCCACAAATTTTGAGAATCCCCATCTCTGTAAAATATGATAGTGAGAAATCGATTATGCATTCATGACTCCAACAGCCATATTAATTAGTAGTACTACTCATGATTTGTGAGTTTATTCCACACGTACGATATATACAGGGAGTAACAATTACCAGAGGTGAAAGAATAGTAGCCACGAGATACAAAAGAAGGCCTTCACTGGGCTTATGCACCATAAGTTCGGAGAATCGACTTAGATAGAGTTTTGCCAGAGGGAACCCCGACGGAAAATAATCTGGAAGGTTCCAGTGTGGCGTCCTGATTATTACTGTGCATGGACGTTCAATCCCTGCAAAATCATTAATTAGTGCAAACAACAACGGGATTTGTTAGGATCAGGAACTCGGGTAGTACGGAATTTAGCCAAACAATATTCTAATGATAATAATAAAGACAATGCAAGTTGATAGCAACGACAATTAAAGCATATAAAGAAGATACCAATTTAACGTGGTTCGGTCAGTGTGACCTACGTCCACAAGCGGAGAAGAGCAATTTCACCATAGCAACAAGAGTACAAAAGAGCATACAAAATTAGAGTAAATACTCGAATTAATTCCAAATACCCGCGAGAGAATAACCTCACAAGATCACTCCAAAGAAAGGGGATCACACAAGCGTTTCCTATAACTCAACTCTCTTACAAAATACTCTCAATTACTAGAGGAGAAGAAACAAGAAATGAAGACTCAAGTCTTGTTGGTGTGTTTCAAATGAAAAAAAGCCTTGCCCTCTTAGTTGTAAAAGAAAAGATACAACTTGTGCAAATAATATCCACCACACAATGCAATATTTTTGGATCCCAAAGAATATTGCTAACAAAGTCTACTTTGCAACTAGGCTTGAGATGGACTCCACTAGCCAAAATATTGACCATAATTACAAATCTCCACCTTGGCCTAATTTTGGCTGATATAGTAAATTTGCTTCACCTTCTCCGCAAAAGCCCAATGAACATATGTCAAAATTTAATGCCATCAAAATCAGACAAGTTGTCTGATACCGAAACTGTAGTAGGGCATATAACAGTGGATCCCAATAAAGTATACAACGAACCAGATCTGTGTGCTTTCATGATCACAAGAGCACCTTGAAATATTTTTAGAACTCCACATTCGCCAGTGAATTTGCACCCAAGGGATTCTAAAGTGCCCAAAGAGATGAGATTTTTCTTCAACTCAGGAACATGTCTAATATCGGTGAGAGTTCTCACCACACCATCGTGCATTCTGATCCGAATTGTACCTTTGCCAATAACGTTACAAGTAACATTATTACCCAGATGGACAACTCCACCTTCAACTGAATCATATGTAGAAAACAAGTCCCTGCTAGGACACATATGATATGAACAGCCGGAATCTAAAATCCACTCATTGTCTGATCTGAAGCTAGTTTCAGTTGCTAAAAATATAGTTCCCTCAATCTCATCAGTTGCTACACTAGCTTCAGCGGTGTCAGTATTTTTGTGCTCATTTTTTATTTCTTTATGTTTTTCTTTATTTTTTAGTTTATAGCATTAAGAGATAATGTGGCATTTCTTATGACAATAGCGACAATCTAAATTATTATTTCTGGATATGGAGTCGGATTTGCCCCTAACAAACAAGCCAACTTCCGCTTGAGTTCCACTAACTTCCCTAATAATATCAATATCTATCTGTTCTTTTGATTTTAAGATAGATTTAATATATTTATAAGAGATACTATCTTTTGCATAAAGAATAATATCTCTTATATGCTTAAAAGATGGGGGTATAGAACAAAGCAGTAACACGGTTTGATTCTCATCTTTAGTTTCAGCATCTATATTACTCAAATCCATAAGAATGGAATCAAAGGTGTCAAGATGAGAGAGAATAGAGGTACCTTCACCCATACAAATTGTATAAAGTTTCTCCTTCAAGTAAAGTCTATTTTCCACCGTTCTCTTCATATACAAGATTTTCAATTTTTTCCACATGCCTTTGGTTGTGGTTTCTATAGAAACTTCACGTAAAACCTTATTTAAGAGATTTAAGATGATACCTGATTGTAACGACCCGACTTGTCGTTATGAGAATTTACGTCCCGTTCAATGACTTAAGGTCTCGAACAACTTCATAATATGTGATATGACTTGCGTACAAGGTCGAGTTTGGAAATTCGGAAGTTCATAAGTTTCTTAGGCTTGAATCGATGCGCGATTCGTGATTCTAGTATTGTTGGAGGATGTGAGGCCCCTCGAATTTCCTATTAGTCTGAGGCCATAAGCACGCTCACAAGTCGCTTAAGTGTCGTCTTGCCTTTCCACGAGAGGTTAAGGACTGGAATAACTTAGATGATCATGATATTAAGTGTAGGAGGTGTATTGGATGTTGTTAGGGTCTAAGGAGATCCCTAGAACTAAGACAAGTTGAGAGCTATGCAATGAGCTAAAGTTTCAAATAAATTCGCACAAGATACGACTTCAAACGCATGAAACTACCAACATATAAAGGATTAGGTGGTGATATAACTATCAAATTAAAGACATTTGAGTCTAGTTTCCAATGCATCAAACCGTTTGTCATTTTGATGTTCCTATAAAAAGTTATAGGTGTTTTACTAAAGATTATCATGTCAGAAAAATAGGCCGTGTTTTGGGCACGCGAATCAAAACGATAAAGTCAGAAGTAAAATTTTTTTGGCGTTTTGGTTGGCGCTGGGCACGGACCGGGACGCCAAAGGTATGAAATTGAAATAAAAGGGATGGGGATAGAGAAATAGCCTCATTCTTTAAAGATTAAACCTCCCTTCTCATCCTCAAGTCATCCAAGAGTATTCATACTACCTAAGATGAGTTTTTAAGTGTGTTTTTCTGATGATTTCACCTCTCAATAACTAGTTACAACAAGGTTTTGATTGGATTCCATAGGATTTCTTCAAAATCTCAAGAACACCCCAAAAGTTGTCTTTCAAATTGGTCCACAAGAGGTATGTCTACCATCTCTAACTAATTCATGGTGATTATTTATGTACGAAATATGTGTTAGGACTTATGAGATGGTGATTGGAAGCAATAAGTGCCCAACCTAGGTGTATTGGTATTGTAGAGATTGTAAAATGAATTAATTGATAAGATTTGTGGGTTGGGAGTGAATTGTTGGACATACATATGCTAAGGGAAGTTGTGGATGACCTAAAGACGATTGTGAGGTCAATCATTTGTGTGGAAAGTGGTTGTTAGGTGAAGAAACTCCATTGAAGGAGGTTGTAGAAAAATATGCACATTACATGTTTGATAAAATGTCTAAATGATTTAAAGTATAGAAATTTTGCTAATATTGGTGTAATTGTGTTGCATTGTTGTAGATTGAAATTTGTCTAGTATGGTGGACTATCGTAGTTTTATTAAGGGGCGAATTTCAGATTTGGGCCGTCCAGAGGTGGCTTCACTCACGAAGATCATTTAAAGTATCGTTTTAATTTTGTCAAGGTAAGTATCTTGCCTAACCTTGGTTGGGGGAATTACCCCTTAGGCATTGAGTCTTATGTGGAAATTATGTAATTGAAAACCATGTACGCGAGGTGACGAGTACGTACTTGGTTTATATGCGCAAATTATATCGGTTGAAATTCGTAGAGATAATTTCATTATGGATTATTCATTTGCAAATAATTTATTAAATAAATTTAAAAGGAGGCATTAATCTATTTGCCAAAATTTTGGATTAAAGAAGGTGTTGTTCCTTGATGAATTACTTTCTAGTTCATATTGTTGAAGTTGGTATTGAGTTATAAATGCCGTAAATCATATTGAGGCAAAGTGTTAAATTGTGAAATATTATTTGGTTGAGTTGTTCACTCCCAGATATTTTGTTAAGATTTTGTGCTCATTATGGTCGAGCCATGGGCTCTTTATTTTGAAAAATAATGTATTGTTGATTTCTATGGCATGTTGTAATATTTGAGCACTTGTGGTGCAATATATGAGATGTCGTGATATTGTTGGGAGATTTGTTCGGGTGTTTGCACGAGGTTTTTGCCGTGCTATTGTTATTATTGATATATGCACATGCGGCATGATAAGGCGGGCTATATATATGTGTGTGGGTTTGCGCATGTGGCGAGACAAGGTGAGAATATTATTATGCACGTGCGGCGAGACAAGGCAGGCATTTACTTTATTATTGCGCACGTGGCGAGACAATGTGGGTTATGTTGGGGGATTGATTTGTGATGACTTGCGATGGCCTGAGGTCATTGTTGTTTGTTGAAATTTATTTATGATTTGGGACTACAAGGCGGTACCTCGGGAGTGCCCTTTTGTTGATATTTCTCTATGGCTGTATTTGCCTTTGGTTATTTTATTTTTCCATAATATGTAAATTTCTGTGTTCTCCATGATGTATTATTTGACTTAATATTAAGTGTTTTGTAATTCTTATAGTATTGTGTTGGCTTTAGCTTTTTCGTACGAAAATCTGAGTATTTGTATGTCTGGTTTGTACTTGTTCTTGATGATTGAGTTGTTTTAAATAAAAAAATTACTATTATGTTTTAATTTAATAAGTTGTACATCCAAATTAGTAGCTTATCTGATTCTTTATTTAAATTGAAATGTCATTTTCTTCACTTAAACTATTTCTAAAATAAACTCATTTCTTTATTGAATTCTTACTTGGTTTAAAATATGTAACCTTTCTTTATTGAAAATAAATTGATCGTGCGAATTATATATATTGACATATTTGGCACGAGAGTTGTCTGTGCGGTTGTAATAAAATATGGGAATGAGGTACCGTGAGAATATGAAAGAGGACTGAGACCCGTATTTTATGATTATGATATAAGATATTTATTTGAAAGAGTTTTATATTCGAAGTATATTGTCACGACCCAAAATCCAACTGGTCGTGATGGCACCTAACCCAACCCGCTAGGTAAGCCAACTTTCAACTATCCAATTCTAATAACAATTATTAAAGAAATTTAAGTAAATAATTATCTTAACCTTATACATTCCCCAAGAACTAGTAGTACAAATCATGAACCTCTAAGAATAGAGTATACAAAGCGAAAATGAAATAAATACATAGTCTGTCTGAATAGTACATAAACAGAGCTTTTATAAAATCTAAGGCTACCCTGAACAAGGGGCAGTTACAGCAGGAACGCAGGTACATCTTCAAGTCCCGCAACCATCGAGCACAACAACAACAACAGCCAACATCTGCACGCAATGTGCAGAAATGTAGTATCAGTACAACCGACCCCATGTACCGAGTAAGTAACAAACCAAGCCGTAGGTTGAAAGTAGTGACGAGCTTCTACCAAGGTCGGGTCCAAAACCAATAGTCCACAACAATCCATAATAACATAAAGTAAATAATACCAGAAGTAACTCAGGGATAAAATACTCAGCCAAATAATGATTTTAAAAAAATAGTAGTTCTTTCTTTCAAATACATCAGTGAAAATTCAAATCGTTTGCCGAAGTTGCCAATAATATGAATAGTTTGAAAATAATAAATTTCTCCAAAAATCTTCTCAATAATAAATAATATGTTTTATTTTCCTTCCGGATAACCCGTGTAAAACAAATGCATCACTATGCCCATCTGTCAAAATGTGTGAGAAATCATGAATGGTGTGATGTTGTACAACATGAGGAAAAAAAATACATCTTTATGCCTGTATGTCATGTGTGCATGCCAATGCGATGTAATTCAGTGATAAAATCATAAATGTCCCCTCGGGCAGAACATCACTCATATACAGCCCCTCGGACAAACCTCACAGTCACTCGTGCCACTCGGGCATACCTCACAATCACTCTTGCCACTCGAGCATACCTCACAATCACTCTTGCCACTCGGGCATACCTCACAATCACTCATGCCTCCCAGTCACTCAGCACTCGGCACTCGGCACTCAGTAGGTACATGCGCTCACTGGGGGTGTGTATAGACTCTGGAGGGGTTTCTTCATCTCAAGCGCTATAATCTGCATGGACAACTCACGTGCTATAATAATAAAGTATGCTGCAGGCGGGTAGCCTCGATCCACACTCATCCTCACAATCAGGCCCTCGGCCGATATCAAACATGCTGCGGCGTGCAGCCCGATCCCATAAATATGTAACATAAATCAGGCCCTCGGCCTCACTTAGTCATAAAACTCTCAAGCCACTCGGGCATTTCAGTAAAACAGGGCATTCGACCCAAAATATTTATATGCATCAAAATAGAGTCTTAAAACTGAGTTATGATATGCAATGAAATAAATATGACTGAGTATGAATTTTCAATTTAACACAATAATTCACAACAATATGACCTCTGAGGGTCCCAATAATACTGACACATAGCCTCAACATGATTTTTAATATGCTTTTCAGCTCAATTTCTTTAACACATAAAATCGCATGGAAAATGCCAAGATTATTTATCTATAAAGTTCTACAGAAATAATTATGTCACAATTTCTATAGTGCACGCCCACACGCTCGTCACCTAGCATGTGCGTCACCTCCCAAAATTCACAAAAATACATATATTCAGGGTTCATACCCTCAACTTCAAGATTAGAAGAGTTACTTACCTCGAACAAGCCGAATCCAATGTCGAGCAAGTTAAACGATGCTCCAGAAATCCCATAATGCACGTATCAACTCCTGAACGGCTCGAATCTACCACAATTAATTTGATTCAGTCCACACAATCCATAGGAATTAATTCCATATCAAAATGCTAATATTTTCCACAAAATCCGAAATTACGCCCCAAAAAATCACCCATGGGGCCCACATCTTGAAATTCGACGAAACTCACAAAATACGACAACCCATCCAATTACAAGTTCAACCATACTAATTTCACTCAAATCTGACTCCAAATCGGTATTCAAACTAGAAAAATTCATTTTGTGACATTTGAGAAATTTCCTTCTATTTCTCTTGAAGATTCAATAATCTTACACCAAAAATTAAGATTAATTCATGAAATATAATCACAAGGGAGTTAAGAATACTTACCCCAAGTTTTGTGAAAAATTTCCTCTCCAAAATCGCCCAAACCGTGCTCCAAAATTCAAAAATGAGAAAAATTCTCGGAACCCTCGTTTTAAACACTGGCCAGGCATTTCCGCACCTGCGGTGCCTGGGCTCGCACCTGCTCATCCGCTTTTGCGGACAAAAATGTGCGCCTGTGGAAACAGCCAGCCTCCCAAACCCTTCGCACCTGCGGGCTCGCAGATGCGCAAACCCTTCGCACCTGCGTTCGCCCCAGGCTAGCCCCAGTTCGCATCTGCGCCAACACTTTCGCACCTGCGGCCTCGCAGATGCGGCAAATTCCTCGCACCTGCGAGCACTGCCCAGTCCCACTCTTGGACCCTTCTGCGACTGATCTCGCACACATGCGGCTTCGCACCTGCGATCAAAAGCTTCGCAGGTGCGATCACACCAGTAGGCAGCAATTCCAGAAATGTTTCAAGTTGAATTTGATCCGTCAACCATCCGAAACTCACCCGAGCCACTCAGGACCCCGTCCAAATACACCAACAAGACCTAAAACACACCACGGACCTACTCGAGACCTCAAATCACATCAAACAACCTTAAAAATACGAACTACACACGGATTCAAGCCTAATAAATTTTAAAATTTCCAAATTCTGCAAACGACGTCGAAACCTATCAAATCACATCCGATTGATTTCAAATTTTGCATACAAGTCGCATTTCACATTATGGACCTATTCAAATTTCCAGAATAGGATTCCGACCCCGATATCAAAAAGTCAACCCCCCGGTCAAACTTCCCAAAAATTCAACTTTCGACAATTCAAGCCAAATTCCACTACGGACCTCCAAATAATTTTTCGGACACGTTCCTATGTCTAAAATCACCATACGGAGTTATTAGAATCATCAAAATTCAAATCCGAGATCGTTTACACCTAAGTCTGCATCCGGTCACTATTTTAACTTAAGCTTTAAACCTTGGAACTAAGTGTTCCAATTTCTTCAAAAATCTCACTGGACCCGAACCAATTACCCCGACAATTTACACAACAACTGTAAAGTACAATTCAAGCAGTAAAGGGGGAAGCGGGATTGTAATACTCAAAACGACCGGCCGGGTCGTTACATTCTCCCCCACTTAAACATACGTTCGTCCTCGAACGTTCCAAGAGTTGTTTCCAAGCCATCAAATCACTATTCCATCTTACCACACACGTACCCGGGGGTGAACCCACGTCACCCTATTCCATATAGGCTTGACTACACAATGCAACTGAAAATCATTAATTTAACATTAGCCCATAAACCTTTGGAATTAAATTTCCAACCTTTAGAATTTCTTTCAAGACACGAATCCTACATTTACACACTGTATGAGTCCGAACAAGTTGCATAGAGCTATAACTATAACCACGGATATAATCAACCAACATATTACACAACTCGCATGCTCGCAGCACCATTCCTGATCGCAGTGACTACTCCAAAACCAACCACATACTAGTATTAAACCCATATCGAGCCAAACCTCATCCTCAAAACCTTCGTACACTGTTGATAATAAAAGAAACATGCGAAATTTCATGACCACTTACCAGATCAACAAGTCACAGAACTCTCTCGCCCCAACCAGAACCATAATCGCTTTCTGAGCCGACTTTCAATATCATCCTTCCGAATATACCATAATCGAACCTGATAGTACCCATTTTAGGTCCAATGACCTTATATTACTAAACACAACTATTCCACGGACATGCCACACCAATATAACTCAGAGCCACAACCCATGCCATCCGTGCACCAATATGCAACAATTCAAATGTACTCAGTCATGAAAATGACTCAAATGAGAGAACTGCATCGCAAGATTAACAAGTGCCACCACAACGAAATACTGAAAATTCATCATATACCGTAGAACCATCACCCAATTCTAACACAAGGTTCATACCTTAACATAGCTCCGCTGCAATAGGTGTCCCCATGCAAACGTTGGTCCATATTATATACCCCGAGCCACCCTGCTCAAAATCAATAACCACGGAGAGGCAAATGACAAAAATGCCACACAAAACCTGAAAGAACATAACCATTACGCAATCGATCATGCAATACCCAAATAGTCATCACACTCAAATTCCACTATAAAGCTCAAATAGAACCGCACCATCTGTGCACATAACCAATGAATCGCAACTCCTCGTAGCATAAAAGAGTAACTCACAGATCATCTCAGAACATGAATAAGCTCAACATCAACCGAATGACACATCCCTCAACAATAGCAGTATCGAGCCAACCATTCCGGTTCGGTGTGGAATACACATCTTAATTGGGCCTACCAATGGACCGCCAAATCAACCCGGGTTACCCACAAATAGATAAAAATTCTTTCGAAAATCCGTAATGACTGAATCATAATACATTCTAT
The DNA here is from genome assembly GCF_000715075.1 of Nicotiana tabacum. NCBI lineage: Eukaryota > Viridiplantae > Streptophyta > Magnoliopsida > Solanales > Solanaceae > Nicotiana > Nicotiana tabacum. The sequence continues at coordinate 87,531,106 of NC_134098.1, forward strand.
CATCTGGCTAGCTCCGACCACAACTTCACAGTCCACAATCATGAAACAATCCGCTCTTGAGAACTCCCAATCTCCAAATCTATAGAACACACGAATCACCATATTTGATTCCATCTCCACCGCCCGAATGTCTAACACCTCTCTCATACACGATTATCCCACGAGAAATACTATAAAAATTCTTCTGTGCCACTTGACAAAATTTGAATATCAGCAGTCTATCAACCATGTGAGTACCGCAATACTAATTTATACATCCGTAAGTCAAAAATACAATGCACTTTTTGAAGTCCGCCCCCTTCTCATACAACACCAAGTAGTAATAGTTTTCATCTAGACATCGAAAAATGTTCATGCCTATAAGAATTTATGACCTCCCTTTCAAGGCTAAACCGTGACCTTGTACACGCCAACCTTATTCCCACACAACTCACCGCATCTATCACGCCATCATTTGAAAAAAAAAATGAGAACCTCATAATCATTCTGAGTCACAAGTAAAATACATATCTGATCAGCCAGAAGTCTTCCATTTGATCCCGTCCTGTATAAAATCACAATACTCAACATGATCCTCAGGCCGGTAGGAAAATACCCGTCTCAAACCGTGGTAGAAAACCTCGAGAATGCTTTGGAATCCATTTTCACATAATCAGGCCATCAGAGTTGAATCTCTATAAATCAACCAAGCCATGCAGGTCGCCAAGCCCAGGTATATTGGCACAAAGAACCTGTAGAATACCCCCACATCATAAGCACTCAAAGAACCGATCATATGCATTACCATACTGATCCAACCTATTACCAAGTTTTCCTATTTCTCCAAGTCCCTTCCGAATTTATCTTGAAATTGATACTTCTCCTTGCTAAAACACCACGATCTTTAACCACAACTCACTCCGCAAACCTAGCATAGAACCACAGTGCCCTACGACCCATAAGCAACTGTATTCTTCTTAAGCCCCTTCAAAAATACCACAACTATGACACTCACTTTGAGAATACCTTATGTGAATTTTAAATTGTTCTTCTTACCTTCCTTACACAAAAATGTAGAATCCATACTCAAGTCCGAAAATATTCTCAATTGCTATATATAATTCTCAAACCCACTTGAATTTTCTCGGGAGTCACCCACACTAATTGCACCGCTCAAATGGGTCAAAAGACACGTGCCCCATTAGCACAATAACACTCAAAGAAGTAACTCTACTCTAATACACCCAATCAAATTCATACTCCGTGCGCACTATTTCATTCACCAATAACAACTCACTCATCCCATGAATTTCATATACTCATACGTGCAATATAATCCTTAACCAGGAATTTCCTTATTTGAGTCATCCTCGATCTCAACTTCTGCAAGTCATAGCTAACCCACAAGTATGCCTCAGACCAAAATTAAAATTTAACACCTAACCATGAAATCAAATTGTCAATAGCAGACTCCCCCACTTGGCTCAAAGCATAAATTTAAACACTAGATAACTCGCAATATCCACACTCTATTACTGTTATAATACCGTAGTCGGTTCAACGAAAAATCTTTCTCAAGCTCATACAACGCCAACTATAAAATACCTCAATCATCCACTAAGCTCGCATTTATTCTCTTGACACTCAAGTCAACTTTATCAGCCAGATTCAAATTCAAATCTCCACCCATACACCCCGTCGGCAGAAAAGAAACTCTCTACTCACATCATAAGGAATACACCTACGTAGATTACTCCGCAGGGGATAATCCACCTGCTTAGCCTCAATCTGGTATCTTGTTATACCCTTTCGCATTCACAATTACTATGCAATCACTTATTCTATCTGAGTCCAAACTCATTAACCAGACGTGAGAATTTAGTTTTACCCCAAAATTTAACAATGTGAAAGATCCTTCAAAACATTCATACTGGAGACTGTACGCCACATCAATTCGAAAATCAAGCACCCAATGGCCTTTCCTTTACATTTCAAGGAAACACTTCTCGTCATATTCAAATCGTCTTAACACATCTCGCATTTACATCGTACTCATCACAAAGCCATTCTGCCGCTCATCGAGCCACAACTTCCCCCCATAGGGACATTACCGGACATATGAGTCCAAATGTACAGGTTACAACTGAAGCTACCGAGCCTAAGCTGCGGTCTAAACCTGGCCTCAAGTCCTCTAGACTGGACCATCACCAAAACACAGAATACACATCTTGAACCTCGTTCATAAAATCACAAGCCGGCGATGCACAGCTGATACCGAGCGCTCATGTGCGCATACGAATACGTGGAAGGAATTCAAAGAGTTATATCTCAAGCTGAATCAATCTCGCACGATAAGGAAAGAAATATGGGAAGTATATATCCTAAATGCCCTATAGCCTCTCGAAGATAAGTATGGACGTTATCATACCGATCCGCAAGACTCTACTAGACACTTTCTCATGACTTGTAGAACCTATGAACCTAGAGCTCTGATACCACCTTGTCATGACCCAAAATCTAACTAGTCGTGATGGCACCTAACCCAACCCGCTAGGTAAGCCAACTTTCAACTATCCAATTCCAATAACAATTATTAAAGAAATTTAAGTAAATAATTATCTTAACCTTATACATTCCCAAGAACTAGTAGTACAAATGCGCTCACTAGGGGTGTGTACAGACTCCGGAGGGGCTTCTTCATCCCAAGTACTATAATCTGCATGGACAACTCACGTGCTATAATAATAAAGTATGCTGCAGGCGGGTAGCCTCGATCCACACTCATCCTCACAATCAGGCCCTCGGCCGATATCAAACATGCTGCGGCGTGCAGCCCGATCCCATAAATATGTAACATAAATCAGGCCCTCGGCCTCACTTAGTCATAAAACTCTCAAGCCACTCGGGCATTTCAGTAAAACAGGGCATTCGACCCAAAATATTTATATGCATCAAAATAGAGTCTTAAAACTGAGTTATGATATGCAATGAAATAAATATGACTGAGTATGAATTTTCAATTTAACACAATAATTCACAACAATATGACCTCTGAGGGTCCCAATAATACTGACGCATAGCCTCAACATGATTTTTAATATGCTTTTCAGCTCAATTTCTTTAACACATAAAATCGCATGGAAAATGCCAAGATTATTTAACTATAAAATTCCATAGAAACAATTATGTCACAATTTCTATAGTGCACGCCCACACGCCCGTCACCTAGCATGTACGTAACCTCCCAAAATTCACAAAATACATATATTCAGGGTTCATACCCTCAACTCCAAGATTAGAAGAGTTACTTACCCCGAACTAGCCGAATCCAATGTCGAGCAAGCTAAACAATGCTCCAGAAATCCCATAATGCGCGTATCAACTCCTGAACGGCTCGAATCTACCATAATTAATTTGATTCAGTCCACACAATCCATAGGAATTAATTCCATATCAAAATGCTAATATTTTCCACAAAATCCGAAATTACGCCCCAAAAAATTACCCGTGGGACCCACGTCTCGAAATACGATGAAACTCACAAAATACGACAACCCATACAATTACAAGTTCAACCATACTAATTTCACTCAAATCCGACTCCAAATCGGTATTCAAACTAGAAAAAATCGTTTTGTGACATTTGAGAAATTTCCTTCTATTTCTCTTGAAGATTCAATAATCTTACACCAAAAATTAAGATTAATTCATGAAATATAATCACAAGGGAGTTAAGAACACTTACCCCAAGTTTTGTGAAAAATTTCCTCTCCAAAATCGCCCAAACCGTGCTCCAAAATTCGAAAATGAGAAAAATTCTCGGAACCCTCATTTTAAACACTGCCTAGGCATTTTCGCACCTGCGGTGCCTGGGCTCGCACCTGCTCATCCGCTTTTGCGGACAAAAATGCGCGCCTGCGGAAATAGCCAGCCTCCCAAACCCTTCGCACCTGCGGGCTCGCAGATGCGCAAACCCTTCGCACCTGCGTTCGCCCCAGGCTAGCCCCAGTTCGCATCTGCGCCAACACCTTCGCACCTGCGGCCTCGCAGATGCGGCAAATTCCTCGCACCTGCGAGCACTGCCCAGTCCCACTCTTGGCCCCTTCTGCAACTGATCTCGCGCACATGCGGCTTCGCACCTGTGATCAAAATCTTCGCAGGTGCGATCACACCAGTAGGCAGCAATTCTAGAAATGTTTCAAGTTGAATTTGATTCGTCAACCATCCGAAACTCACCCGAGCCACTCAGGACCCCGTCCAAATACACCAACAATTCCTAAAACACACCACTGACCTACTCGAGGCCTCAAATCACATCAAACAACCTTAAAAATACGAACTACACATAGATTCAAGCCTAATAAATTTTAAAATTTTCAAATTCTACAAACGACGCCGAAACCTATCAAATCACATCCGATTAACTTCAAATTTTGCACACAAGTCACATTTCACATTACGGACCTATTCAAATTTCCAGAATCGTATTCCAACCCCGATATCAAAAAGTCAACCCCCCGATCAAACTTTCCAAAAATTCAACTTTCGGTAATTCAAGCCAAATTCTACTACGGACCTTCAAATAATTTTCCGGACACGCTCCTAAGTCCAAAATCACCATACGGAGATATTGGAATCATCAAAATTTGAATCCGAGGTTGTTTAGACCTAAGTCCGCATCCGGTTACTATTTTAACTTAAGCTTTAAACCTTGGAACTAAGTGTTCTAATTCCTTCAAAAACCTCACTGGACCCGAACCAATTACCCCGGCAATTTACACAATAACTGTAAAGTACAATTCAAGCAGTAAAGGGGGAAGCAGGGTTGTAATACTCAAAACGACCGGCCGAGTCGTTACATTTATTTGAAGAAATATATTTGGAGGGTATTTATTCCTAAGACTAGGTGCCATCACGATACCCAAACGAAGGGAAAATTGGGTCGTGACAGAGTTGGTACAAGAGCTCTAGGTTCATAGGTGCTACGAGTCATAAGTGAGTTTAGTAGAGTCTTGCGGATCGGTACAGAGACGTCTGTACTTATCTTCGAGAGGCTACTGAACTATTCAGACAATATCACTTCTTTCATTCCTATCGTGCGAGTTTATTGATCTTAGAGTTTGAACTTTTATCATTCTATTCTCTCATAAATGGTGAGGACACGAGGTGTAGTTATCGACGACACTACTCCCGGAGTAGGTATCGCTAGAGGCAGAGGCCGACAAGGAGTAAGTGCCGCAGTCAGAGAACCTACCAGAGCAGCAGTTGAAGAGCCGCCAGTAGTTTCAGTTGGGGAGCAGGTACCAAAGGCACCTGTTGTTACCCCCGGACTTCAGGAGACTTTAGCACAGTTCCTGCGCATGTTTGGTACATTGGCTCAGGCGGGGTTGATTTTGGTTGCACCAGCTATTTCACAGACCGGGGGAGAAACCCAGACTCTCGCCGCCCATACTCTAGAGCAACGAGTTCATATTGGTCAGGTTCCAGGTGTCATGGCGACACAGGCTGTGATTCCAGTTCAGCCCGTGGTCAGGGCAGTAGCATCTGAGGGAGAGCAGCTTAGACTTGCAAGGTTCAAGAAATAAGACCCTCCTACATTCAGTGGTTTGGCTTCAGAGACTGCACATGGTTTTCTGGATGAGTGTCACCACATTCTCCGTACTATTGGTATTGTGGAGACGAGCGGGGTTGCTTTTACTTCGTTCCAGCTCAGGGGAGCGGCTTATCAGTGGTGGAGGGCATATGAGTTGGGTAGCCCAGTCGAGTTAGCTTCACTTACGTGGGTTTAGTTCTCAGAGATATTCCTGAGAGAGTTTGTACCTCAGTCTCTTCGAGATGCCTGGCGCGCGGAGTTTGAGTGGTTGCGCTAGGGCACTATGTCAGTGTTAGAGTATGTCGTTAAATTCAGTGATTTGGCCAGACATGCACCTATTTTGGTCGCCACAGTTTGAGAACGTGTCCGTAGATTCATCGAGGGACTCAGGCATGATATTCGGTTCAGCATGTCTCGGGTGTTAGAGTCAGATGTTTCATGCAAATACCCGAACATAACTCCCACAATATAATGTGCCAACATCACATCTCATAAACTGCACCTCAAGTGTTCAAATATTATAACATAGCATAGATTGCACATCAAATGCTCAATTATTACAACTTAACTCAGATTGCACATCAAGTACTCAAATATTACAAATTATCACAGATTGCACATCAAGTGCTCAAATATTATAACTTATCACAAAAATCAACAATACCTTATTTTCCACAATAAGGAGCCCATGGCTCGACCATAATATGCACAAAGAATCTTAACAAAATATCCGGAAGTGAACAACTCAACAAAATAATATTTTACATAAAAATCAAGGTAGAAATCACACCAAATCATCATGTAAAAATAATTTCAACAAACAAGGATCTAGGCATGACAAATAGAGGATTTAATAAGTGCCAATAATTTTTAATTTAATACATAAGGGCGTCTAAGGATTTTTAATCAATAAAATTTGCACATATAAACCAAGTACGTACTCATCACCTCGCGTACATGGTTTTCAATTACACAAATTGCACATAAGACTCAATGCCTAAGGGAAAATTTCCCCACTCGAGGTTAAGCAAGACACTTACCTATTTGAAGTTAGGCCGATATTCCAAAATAGCCTTCTTGTTTGAATTGACCTCCGGACAGCTCAAATCTATCCAAATTAATTGCATAACTTCATTAAAATTCATCGGAAACAATTTCGGATAATAATACGTCGACTTAAAATTTTATTCCAAAAAGTCAACAAAAGTCAACGCGGGACCCGCCCCTCGGAACCCGACAAAATTTTCATGAAATTCGAATACCCATTCCGATACGAGTTCAACCATACCAATTTTATCGAATTCCAATAACAACTCGACTTCCAAATCTTAACTTTTTGTTTTTGGAAGATTTTACAAAAATCTTGATTTTTCCTCCATTAAATCCGAATTAAATGATGGATTCAAAGACATAATCATGTAAATTAATTAAAACTAGTTAAGAATCACTTACTCCAAATACCCACGCAAGAATCTCTCCAAAAATCGCCTTCTACCGAGCTCCCAATTTGATTTTGAGTTATGAACTCAAACCCCCATTTTTGGGACTTTTAATTCTGCCGAGATACACCTTCTTCGCGTTCGCGATCATTCCTTCGCGTTCGCGAAGGCCAAAAATCCAGCTGCCTCCAATCCTTCTTCGCGTTCGCATGACAAGCGTCGTATTCGCGAAGGCCAACTGCTTCTGCCCCATTATTTTCTCTTCGCGTTCGCGAAGTCCTCGTCGCGTTTGTGATGACCAGCTGACTAACTCCTTCGCATTCGTGTTCCAAGCTTCGCGTTCGCGAAGGCCAAATGACCTCAGGCCCCTATCTTCCTTTTCTTCTTCGCGTTCGCGTTGCCTGGGCCGCGTTCGCGAAGGCTTGCCCTGCTCCTTCTTCGCGTTCGCGTCAAATCATCTGCCCCTCAAACTCCTCTTCGCGAACGCGGGACTTCCTTCGTGTTCGCGAAGAAGGAAACCATAATTCAGCAACAACAGTCCAAACAGCTCCAATTTGGTCCGAAACCACTCCGAAACACACCCGAGCTCCTCGGGACCCCGTCCAATCATGCTAACCAGTCCCATAACATATCACGAACTCGCTCGAGGTTTCAAATCACATCAAATTACCCCGAAAATATAAATCGCACCACAAATCGAACTTATGAACTTCAAAACTTTCAACTTCTAAAACTCGTGCCGAAACTTATCAGACCAACCCGGAATGACGTTAAATTTTGCAGGCAAGTCCAAAATAACATAACGGAGCTGTTCCAACTCTCGGAATTGCATTCCGACCCCGATATCAAAAAGTCAACCCCCGGTCAAACTTTCCAAAATTTTGAGTTTTGCCATTTCAAGTTTAATTCCATTACGGACCTCCAATTAATTTTCCGGACACGCTCCTAAGTCCAAAATCATCATATGGAGCTAACGGAACCGACAGAACTTCATTCCGGAGTCGTCTTCATACAGTTCCGACTACGGTCAAAATTCTAAGACTTAAGCTCCCTTTTTAGGAACTAAGTGTCCCAAATCACTCCGAATCATCCGTAATTCAAATTCGACCACACACACGGGTCATAATATATATTGCGAGGCTGCTCGAAACCTTAAGTCACTGAATGAGACGTAAATTCTTAAAACGACAAGTCGGGTCGTTACAAGTTCGCAGTAAACTAAATAATTATTTAATTATTATCCTAATATTTAAGCCTTCTTACCATTTCTTTTAAGTTAAGGAGTCCTTTTTTCCTTTGGTAGCATAATATTTTACTTAACCAAAAATGGAATTCTAAATAAACCTTGCCTTATTTGTGAACAATTTCAATACAAATATAACTCCTATCAACTCGACAAAAATTTACTGTATATTTCTTACCGCCTTGTAGTCGTAATGGGATTCATAGAGCTATTGTTGAGTCCAAATCAAAATCTAGCTAACATGTAAATTATTACAAGTATTTTTAGTGCAAGTTAAAGTTGGCCTCCGGCCAAATCGTCGCTACTTATGCGTTCTTGGTCAGCTTCGTAAAGTTCGGATCTTTATTTTATTTATCTTTGTTTGTTTTGTACTTTTTGGTCTCCTGTGTTATGGTATAAAAGCTGGTTTTTGTCTATGTGAAGTTCTTGTATATTTTTCATATAGAACTTTTGTGACTACCAAATATTGATATGTGAAAACGTCTTGATTATGGAATCGATTTGTTGGTTGATTTTCTATTATTTATGATCTATTAAATATATTAACGCTTATATGTTCTCCAGATTCTTTGGAGCACTAGAGTAAAGATAGCATGAGTATCTTTTAGAGTGAAGATAGCATGAGTACCTTTTTTCTTTTTCTTTCTTGAATGGGTATGAATTATTCAGTGTGTTCTTCTATTTTTTATTTTGTAATGACTAAGGAATTTTTAATTTTATATGTCCTGTTTAATTTGTGTATCCTATAACTCGAGCAAAGGTCTAGTCAAAAGATAGGCTCAATTAGTCTGGTCAATAGATAGGCTCAATTATTAATTTTCCTTCGTAAATATGCTATATAGACTAAATTGGTAAGAAAACAATAATAGATCACGAAATTTTAAATGGACTTGAGAATTCTCTGAGTACTTTTAGTGAAGTTCATATTGATTCATCCATATTCATCGTGGCAACAGTTTTATTTGGAGCTTGATTATATTTTATTTTGGGCAAAATAGAATGAGTCATATTAAAACTTTTAGTTATGTTTTTCACACCTTGTTACCATTTTTTTTAATCTTATATATAACTTATTTTCTTAGACATTTTGAAAAAATAAACTTGAACTATCCCACATGTATTTAATCATTAATTTTTAACAATCTGATCTTTGTGTGCAACACATAGTATCAGGAGATTTTGTATGTAGGTATATTAGACTATGGATACTTTGTACATATGCAGTAAGAGACTACAGAAATTGAAGAGGACTATAAAACATGGTCAAAGTGTTTGCATTTGTTTGTTCATAGATTATGTGTTGTCGTTGAGTGTCTTTCTATTTTCCCTGCATAAGATTCAACCCATAAAGATCTTTTGAATCAGATTGTATGCAATCATATGCTCATTGATTTTGTAATTTTTAGGGTACCGATGAATATTTTAGCTTAATCTAGCGTTTGTTATTATCGTGAATTGTTTTGTTTAATGATTAGAGAATGAGTTTTTGCTTTTAGAAGAAATCTACCCGTGGACCAACTGTGGTACCTTTTAAAAATAGAGTTACAAACTTGTAATTTAATTTTTTCTTAATTTAGGATTTTAAAATCAATTAATACTTTGCTTATTATATCTTTCTTTATTTGAACTACTAGATGACGTCTTCTTTTTTTTTTTGGAAAAATGACATTGTATAGCCACTCTTAAAACAATAATCGGAAAAATATATATTCTTTGTATATTTTATATATGTGTGTGTGTGTGTGTGTATATATTCTGTACGTTATATACAAAAAATATATAAATTTTATGCACTTTTTCGGCTACCGAATATAATTATGGCGCGGGCTAAAACTGGAAAAAGCCCCTCATTTTTCTTGTTTTCTTCCTTTTATTATTTCTTGGTTTATTTCTAATTACACACTTTATTCGTCTTTAAGAAAGAAGAAAGAAAATAGACTTTTGTGTGATAACATATAAAGTCATGTTTACCTGTTTTATTTTTTATCTTTTGCGTTATGTGTATTTTCAATTTTTCTGAAATCGTATTATTATACCAATCACTTTGTAATACTTGTCGAAATCTGACACTTTATTATAACAAAGATTATACAATACTTCAAGTACAAGCTATAATATTTCTACATAGGTTCTACAGTTTTTTATTTTAAAAAATAGTTCCGCACCACCAAACTTAAAATTAATTATAAATAAATAAATAAAAAATCAGTTGAAAAATAAGTCATGATGTACTTTCTCATTGTTTTAATTGAATAATATATAGTTGTACTCTTTTAGTATTTTCAATTGTGTTAATGTATTGCTTTTTCTTGTTATATTAATCAAAATTTGAATAATTAAATATATTCATTTTATTTCCAAATAGTTGTTGCAAAAATAATTTTTTTGTTCTTTGAAATAATAGTCGTGATTTTGAATTATTGTGTGATAAATCGGGAAAATTTTCTCATCATGAATACAAGAATTCAGGATACCTTGATACTACTAGGCCTCAAATATCGAGCCCGGAACCCATATGTAAATATTTAATAATTAAATTTTGTATATTTATAAAAATTAATTATTTAATTTTATTATAGTCAAAAATAAGTGGTCATAAACAAAAATATATAATAATAAAACTAACATATAAAATAATAAAACTAACATATAAATTAATAAAACAAACATATACAATATTAAACTAACATACAAATAATAAACTAACATTTAAAATAACAGACCTATTGAGTGATAAATCGGAAATATTTTCTCATCATGAACACAAGAATTCAGGATACCTTGGTGCTACTGGGCCTTAAATATCGAGCCCGGAATTCATATGTGAATATTTAATAATTAAATCTTGTATAATTATAAAAATTAATTATTTAATTTTATTATAGTCAAAAATAGGTGAGTAACAAACAAACATATAAAATAATAAAACTAACATGTAAAACAATAAAACAAACACATTAAAGTAAAATAATGTAATTAATATTGTTCAATTTACAGTAGGCGACATGGAGGTTCTGCCTTTGCATCCCGGACCTGCCACGCTAGAGCTACTATTGCTACAGGGCGAGCATAGGTCGTCCTACATATGGGAGGGAAAGTTACTGGCCCAGACGTTCTGCGCCAGGAGAGTAGACGATATGTGGGACTTTCTTAGGGCCCACCCTCTCCATCCCCGTATAGTCAGACGCCTCCAGGATATGGATTTTTATAGGATTGTGGAGATCGATCGGCTGCAGCTGGATTGGTCGTTGATCACGGCCTTGATAGAGTGGTAGCGACCGGAGACGCACACATTCCATTTGTCCATTGGCGAGGCCACTATCACGCTTCAGGACGTGAGGTCCTGTATAGGCTGCCCGTTGATGGACACCCTATTGCTTTGCCGAATGCCATCAGAGAGTATACTGGTTTGCAGTACATGGAGATGATGCAGCAACTCACCGGTTTTCAGCCACCGAATGAGACTGCATTGATTGGGGCTAGTTGTCTGCAGTTGACGCCCGTCCGTCAGCATTTGGAGGCGATGCACACTGACATCACAGATGATACACCGGAGCTTCATATTCACCGGTACACGAGGATGCTGTTGCTGTTGCTGCTTATGTTTAGAGGGGTTTTGTTCCTGAACACTTCAGGGAACCTAGTTAGCTTGAGATTTCTTTATCATCTTGAGCGGCTAGATGGTTTATATCATTACATATGGGGTGTTGCTGTTCTCGGTTACTTGTACAGGCAGATGTGCCGGGCGAGCATGGGCGCCCAGCAAGACGTTGCAGGATTTTTGCCGCTGCTGCAGGTGAAAACATAGTCGAATACTCTCTTCATTATAACATGCCTAGTAAAAATATACCTTAAATTTTACGTCCAAGTTGTATATTAGGTTTGGGCCTGGGAGCGGTTCCTGCAGTTGCAGCCACCTCTACCACCCTTAGCTCCGGATGCACCACCTCCATTTCTCCCTTTAAATAGGAGGTGGGTTGATAGGCGAGGATATGGACGGGAGTACGAGGCTCGACATAATCACCCCTATTGCAGAGATTTGTTGGATTTGCTGGAGGGTGCACAGGTAAATGTATACCTAAGTTTACTTGGCGTGGCTTTATATATGTTGCGTATACTCACGTTTCCTGTTTTTACTTAATAGTTCATTTGGAGGCCATAGAACGACGAGCTAATAGCTGGTTTGACCGATTATTTCTCGACCGACCGAATTATGTGGAGCTCTTCTGTCCCGTTGATGTGTCTCGATATTGTCGAGCATTATGCCACCGAGCGAGTACTTTGCCAGTTTGGTTGCCCGTAGCTTGTACCGCCACCGCCCGCAGTTTTTACTTAATAGTTCATTTGGAGGCCTAGAACGACGAGCTAATAGCTAGTTTGCTCGACCGGCCGAATTATGTGGAGTTCTTCTGTCTCGTTGATGTGTCTCGATATTGTCGAGCATCATGCCACCGAGCGAGTACTTCGCCAGTTTGGTTGCCCGCAGCTTGTACCGCCACCGCCCGCTTGGCATATGTCACATTACCAGCGGGATGATCATTCCAGGGTTGACCAGACATATGTGGCATGGCTAGAGGCGCAGATCGATATTTGGGACCAACGGCATGACCTGATTCCGCCACCCCCTCTACCTGACCGTATGGATGGTGAGCATGAGTATATGGGCTGGTACCGCAGCGTTACCCGACTTTTCGTCGGGAATCCCGTTTATTGCAATGGCGGTCGGTACGTTCCATACGCCAGGAAACACGCGGCATTGGTATGTTATTTGATATACTTACTTATAACATTAACCTAGCGTTCCGTAATTTATATTTTACATGTTGTGTAGGCTATTAGCCTACATCTGTTCCACTAGTTGGGACAGCAAATTTAGCAGCATACCGGCGTGGGAGCAACCGCTTTGCACGAGTATGGCCGGCAGGTCACCGATCTGGCTTCCCGGACATTGAGGCGAGACCAAAATGATGAGCGATTAGGATACGAGGCTGAGTATGTGGCGCCAGAGCAGTACCATCATAGGCCACCAGTGGAGCAAGAACGTGGTCTATGTGGCAGGCGTGCCGAGAGAGGTAGGGATGTGCCACGAGGTCGTGGGTGTCGATGAGGAGGTGGTCCCCAGCAAGGGGCCGTTGAGGCACCTGTTGAGGATATTGGAGTTGATCAGCCGGGTGACCATCATGAGCCAGACCATTCTCCCTGAGATATGCCGTCATTCAGCCTTCAGCTTATTCCAAGGACTTCGCATGTGACCCCGTCAGCTCCATTATTGATCGCGGGCATGACCATTACGCGACAGAAGTGGGATTAGTATTTTCCTAACCCATCGACCGTCGTTGATGATCGTCCAACACGAGATGTGGATAGTGGGTGCTGCCTGAGTTATGGCTCATCATCGAGGGATGCTGAGGATCTTTCACAGGCACAAGATTATTTGTATTACTATTATTTATATTTCTTTTAATCTCATTGATTAGTCATAAATATCTAAATATTTTCTTTAAGGCTTCATTCTCGCCCGTCACGGAGGCCACCTTGTGCGATACTGACATGGCTGCGACGGATGATTATATTCAGGAGCCTGACGAGACCATGGTAAGATAATTTAAATTTATGTGACTTAAGACGTACATTACTAATACATATTTCATATACTAAAATATCTTATTATTCTGTAGGTATCATACTGCAGCACATCCTCCGATAAAGAGACGACATGATGATGGTGATCCTGATAATGTAGCCGGCAGGATGGGATGCGCCTCAGGCCAACGACTGCTTTAAAGCATACAGGATGTGGGACACATTGATTTTTTATTTTATTTTATGTACATATGACATTCAGTAAATAATAGCAAGAATTTTTATTGTTTATATTATATGAGCATTATATTTTTATTTCTTCGGTTCTTCGTTATTTTAATACTACAACACAAACACAAACACAAACATAGCAATTTAGCATAATTTAAATTCAGTACAACTAATGAAAACATATGACATGGAAAACATAAAGATAAAATACTACACTCAATACATACATGTGTTTGTTTAGTCACTACTGCCTATTATTCTCTGCTTCAATCACTTAAATTTCTCTTTTAGCCTATTTTTTTCTTCATCCGCCTCTTTTAGTTTCTCCTGCACTGCCGCAATTTCTCATTGCATTTCAGAGATCTGACGTTGGTATTCACCGTTCATATTCCAAACATACTGCAAACATGATATGTAGTATTCCTGGTTAATGGGGTATGATCGTTGGTATTCACCGTTCATATTCCAAACATACTGCAAACATGATATGTAGTATTACTGATTAATGGGTTCATCATACCATTCCTCAAACATACATTGATTTTCGTCATTGCATCCAAACAATTGTTGACATATCCAGTATTTGCGCCCAACTTGCCTTCAAAATCGCACGTTTGCCACAATAACACCTTGGTTGGTCATTGCGTCCAGACATTTGTTAATGCAAGAGAAATGAAAAATTTATGGAAAGTTTTGCTATTTGTTTTGGTTAAGCGCAAATAATAACTAAAATGCGCTAGTTATTTATAGGCAAGACAATACACATAACATAGTATTTTACCGCGCTATACTTCGCGTGTTAAATATTCTTTCGGGTATAAAATAGCTTTTCCAGAAGATAGCTTTTGCAGGCGAGCAACTTTTTAGGTCGACAAAACAACACACATAACGTAGTATTTTACTGTGCTATGCTTCGCATGTTAAAGATTCTTTCGGGTACAATACAACTTTTCCAGAAGATAGCTTCTGCAGGCAAGCAGTTTTTCAGGTCGACAAGACATTTGTTTTTTTTAAATGGGTTTATGTTAGATTGTTGTACTGAAATATTAATGTTAAATATTAATAAGATTTAACAGCAATGGAAACATAATTTTATTTCATACATTCTGCAAGATAAACAAGTACATACACGTATTACAACCACATTACAGAAACAAAATACTACGTGTATCCTTGATAGTTGGGCACGTTAGATGAAATTCCACCAGGAGTTGGATTACCACGGCCACTCAAACCAACTGAAGGACATTTACGATGATCGTGTCCTGTTTGCGAGCATATGCTACATTTGCGCGCATAAACAATATCACCAACATCCATTTGGTTCTGTATATGCATTTTTTCCACTTATCGTTGACGTACATAGTCCTTGTTACACACCATTTTAAATAGTTCCGGCAGCCAATAATGCTCAGCACCCACTGGTTGCAACTGCCCACTATAGGTGTTTAAGTATGCAGCAACACTATATTCTTTATGAACGTAGTTGGTTGCCCATAAATCTGTATGTTGAAAGCACTTGATGGCATGTGAGCACGACAGGTGGTAGATGGACCATTTCCTACAAGAGCATAACCTTCTGGCTTCATTTATGGTCTGTGTATTATTCCCCTGATTTTGATGGATAGAGGTGCGAACTTCAAAAATATTTTGCTCGTTGCAATACTGTAAATATGAATGTCAATGTGCTCGCCGCCTGTATTTCTCAAATCTTTTCATTGGTATTGGCATAAATTCAACACCCCTTTCCATCAATGACGATGTACCTCTAGCCCTTTCAACAAACCTCTCCACCATCTGGTTGAATGACATCCGTACCATGGCAGTGACAAGCAATCCACGTGCAGACTTCAATAACCCGTTGAAAGACTCTGACACATTTGTAGTCAGAATTCCACATCTTCTGCCACCATCCACATGCAAAGTCCACTTGTCAAGCTCATGTCGCATCAACCAACGATAGGCTCCCTCGTCTTCCTGCCTGATAGATTCCATACGCCTCCTAAATTTACACTCTTGGTGATCTATTGCAGTCATCCACATTAAATCATGCAAATCTTTGTTGGGATATGCCTTTTGGAAATTGACCTTGAGGTGCCTCACACAGTAATGGTGGTAGGCGTACGGTTCCTGCCATGTATGCAAATTTAGTACAGAACTTAAAATACCATAATTGTTACACCCTATATTTTCGTACGTAAAAATGCGTCGTAAGCAAACTAATGTAGGACCAAAAATGAGATAATATTTAAAAGTATATAAAGTAAGTTAATCATGTTACCTCTGAGGTTACAAATATTGAAGATCATGAATAACAAGTACAAAGAGGGTTGGACAGTTCAGAAGCTAAAGCAATTAAATAAAATAATATTTCGTCGAAAGTCGACAAATTGGGAATGTTATAACATGTACCTTTGGGGTGAGACTAGGGTGATTAACATGATAAGGAGATTATGTTATGATTTATATTAGTCGTATGACATCCGTGTATTATGTTTTGAAGTCAAGCGAGTTGTGGAACAAAAGTCGATGAAAGTCATCACAAGTTACATTCATAAGTTTTACTGAAACTTTGGGTCAAATGTAACTGCAATTTTTTCCCAATATACTTAGAGTTATGGGGTGTTCCACCCATAAAATTAAATATCTATGAGTCTATTTTCCAACGCATTAAACCGTTTGTCAATACGACATCGGAGTAGAGAGATATGGGCATTTTTGCGATACTGCACAAGCTGCTAGGTGACAAGTAGGTGTGTCACCTACTTGCTTAAATGAAAGCCCAAAAATGGGCCATTTCGGGTCGTCCAAAGAGGCCTTTTAAAGGCCTATTTTCTTCATATATTAGACTTAAAATAGAGCATAATAACCAGACATAAGCTCTGCAAAGAATCCTCCCAAATATTTCCCACAAACCCTAATTGATTTTCTCTCCCTTTCAAGTTCTAATTGGAGGTAAAACCTAAAGTTTGAAGAACCAAGATAGGAGCTGAGTTATCCAACAAATAAAGTGAGTTTACTGATCTCTTTCATCCATTTTTTTTGCTGTAAATTCATGGTAAGTCGTTCTATACTTGTAAGAACTCACGGGACGGTGATCGGAAGTTGTGAGTTCGAGTTATTCACTTGTAGCGGACTGTTTTGTGGACTGTTTTGTGTTGCTGTTGGGCTGCATGTTTTACTACTGTTTTTAGAGTTTTGGAGGATGAAGGGGGTGTAGAAACACCATATAAATGTAGGGTGGTTGGCTAGTCGTTCGTCATAACATTTCTGGGTCGTTTGACACTACTACGGTGGTCGTTTTGTGTATGAAGAGATTGGGGTGTGTTGGGCTGTTTTGTAGTATTTGATGGTGTATATAGGGCTGGAAAATGATGTATATATGTTTTTATTGTTCTGTTCTTGTATTGTTGGTGTTATCTTGAATTTGGAGGAAGTAAGGATTATAGGGGAGATGCTGCCCGTTTTAATACAAAATAAGTTTGTCGTTCGTTGTGCGATAGTTGTACCTTTCGTAACTTAACGATAGTATTATTATCATTCTTGTAGATTAAGGTGCGAAGAAGGTGAGTTCAACTTGGTGATTGGAAAGATTATGATAAGGTATGTTAAGGCTAAGCCCTTCCTTCATTTTGGCATGATCTCGTAGCTACATGTGTTAATAATGAGACATAAAGAGAAGTTCGTATTCATGAATTTATTCACATTATTCTAGTCTCATAAGTTACAATATTATTCCTTATCGAGACTTCATATTCAGTTTAGTTTTGTCTTTATTCAGTCAAGAGAGCAGAGGGTCTATATATATATATATATATATATATATATACAGTATTACACTATTTTCACCACCATCGAGCTATAATCGGTGGGCAGGCCCCTATTGGGCAACCTCTGATCAGATGGTAAGTTATATATACCGAGCCTACTGTGGCCGAGCGCCTATGAGCGAGCCCAGGATGGCCGAGGTACAGAGCCCAGTATGGCCGAGCGCCTATGAGCGAGCCTACTACGGCCGAGCAGTTACACGTACCGAGCCTTATAGGGCCGGACATTTATTTTACTTACTATATTAAAGGAGTTTAGTCACTATCAGCAGGTAAGTATATCTCCAGACCATCTTTGACTCCAAGTTAATTTCAGTTATCATATTATCAGTTCAGTTTTAGATTTCAGTTATTTTATTGCCTTACATACTCGGTACATTATTTCGTACTGACGTCCCTTTTCTGGGGGCGCTGCATTTTATGCGTGCAGGTTCAGACAGACAGACGGGTAGACCTCCTCGGTAGGTGTTTCCCGAGTTCAGCCTGATCGGTAAGCTCCACGTCTTTCGGAGTTGCCAGGTCTAGAGTTTTGTGTACATCTTATGTATATCTGTATATATGTTATGGGTAGGTCGTGGCCCTGTTCCGATCACAATATATCTATCAGTAGAGGCTTGTAGACATATCCTGTTGGTTAGTGCAGTATGTTGGGTTTGTAGGCCTGGTATGTATATTTGATGGTTTGTCATCTGTAGTAGCTATGACGGCCTTGTCGGCCTAGCTTTATATTGATGTTTAGTTAGCGCTAGTTTCCATTCAGTTTTATATTTTGCTTCGCAAATTGTCTTGCAAGGTGGCCCCATGGCCAAAGTATGACATTATATGTTCAGAGTCCTTTAGTCGCAATTTGGTACGCCAGGTTAGGTGATGCACCGGGTGCTGGTCTCGCTCCTAGGTTCGGGGCATGACAAACTTGGTATCAGAGCAGTTCTGTCCTAGGGAGTCTACAAGCCGTGTCTAGTAGGGTCTTATTTATAGATGTGTTATGCATCACATTATATAAGCAGGGAACTACAGGGCATTTAGGAGTTGGTTACCCTTCTTTGAAATCTAAATCGTGCTATAGAACTGAGTTATAGGGAACTACAGGGCATTTGGTGTTTGCATGCACAGATGACGGTGACTAGGAAGACTACGGCTAGCCAGAGGAGAGATACAGCAGTAGGTGAGGGGACCAGCAGAGGGCCCAGTCTGAGGCTCAAGGAGAGACCCCTACTCAGCCATTATCGGCTCCTCCACCAACTACGGAGATTCCTAGGGAAACTGCATATACAGTTCCCCCCCCCCACTTCCATCAGATCAGGACTTGAGAAGTGCGGTGCATTTGTTGACACAGTTGGTAACTACCCAACAACAGGCTAGGGCATCAGCTAGTGCAGGAACTTCTGAGGGGTGTGGGAGTTCAAGGGTCCGAGAGTTTATTGCTTTGAGTCCCCCAGAGTTCACGGGGACAGATCAATTTGAGTCCCGCAGGATTTCATAGATCAACTTCACAAGATCTTTCATGTTATGCATGCCACGGAGAAAGAGGCACTTGAGCTAGCAGCTTTTCGACTCCGAAATATAGCCATCCTTTGGTACGAGGGATGGGAGAGGTCCAGGGGACGTGATGCACCTCCAGCTATTTGGGAGAATTTTTCAGATGCCTTCCTTGACCAGTACTTACCGCGAGAGATCCGACAGGCTTGAGTCGATCAGTTTCTAGCCCTCAAGCAGGGTAATATGAGTGTTCGAGAGTATAGTCTCCGTTTTGACTCATTGGCCAGATATGCACCATCCATAGTTACTACTATGCGAGACAAGATTCACAGGTTTATAGCAGGGTTAGCCCCAGAGTTAACCGAGGCATGTGCCACCGCTGCATTGTAGGATAGTATGGATATCTCCCGGATTCAGGCATTCGCCCAGAATATAGAAAGGGGTAGGCGTCGGCAGCAGGGTACAGAGAGGGCTGAGCAAGGGCAACGTAAGAGGATGAGATTTCCCAGGTCTCAGGAGCAATATCAGGGTAGTTATAGGACCCAGTACTTCGGATGGCCACCTAGGCTTCCACCACCTAAGTTACAGGGTTACAGGTATGACCGCTATACTCAGTCAGGACCAGGTGAGAGCTTACGGGCGTCGGGTTTGCAGCGACAGCGAGGTTCTGCGCAGACATGGTCATTTCCTCCACGGTGTGACATCTGTGGTAGAGGACACTTGGGCCAATGCCGAGCAGGTTCTGATGCTTGTTATACATGTGGGCGTCCGGGGCATATGATGCGAGATTGCCCAAATAGAGATTCTGGGGGAATGGCACAACCAACGAGTTCAGCAACAGGATCATCTATGTCCGTGCATCCTTCAGGGCACGAGTCTCAGTCTTCGGCTGGTAGAGGTCGAGGCAGAGGTAGAGGTTCCAGTTTAGGTAGTAATCAGAACCGTATTTATGCTTTAGCGGGTCGACAGGACCAGGAGTCTTCACCAGACGTTGTGACAGGTATATTAACCATTTGCTCTCACGATGCTTATGTTTTGATAGACCCAGGATCTACTTTATCGTATATTACCCCATTTGTCGCGAGGAAGTTTGGTATAGTGCCTGAAATACTAAGTGATCCTTTTGCGGTATCTACACCAGTCGGAGAATCGATTATTGCTAGACGGGTTTACCGAGGTTGTACGGTGACAATTTGTAGTCATCAGACCTCAGCTGACCTAGTTGAGCTAGAGATGATAGATTTTGATGCTATCATGGGCATGGACTGGTTGGCAGCTTGCTATGCCACAGTTGATTACCGAGCAAAGGCAGTCAGATTTCATTTTTCGGGTGAGCCAGTCCTTGAATGGGTAGGTAATACAGCAACACCCAGAGGTAGGTTTATTTCCTATATGAAGACGAGGAAAATGATCGCAAAAGGGTGCATTTATCATATTGTGTGAGTTAGAGATGCAGATGCTGAGATACCTACACTTCAGTCTATTCCCGTAGTCAAAGAGTATGCAGATGTGTTTCCATATGAGCTTCCAGGTATTTCTCCAGAGCGAGAGATTGATTTTAGCATCGATTTGCTTCCAAGAACTCAACCAATATCCATCCCTCCATATAGAATGGCACCTGCCGAATTGAAAGAGTTGAAGGAGCAGTTAAAAGATTTGCTGGAGAAAGGTTACATCAGGCCCAGTACCTCACCTTGGGGTACACCGGTACTATTTGTGCGGAAGAAAGATGGCCCGCTGAGGATGTGTATCGATTATAGGCAGCTGAACAAGGTAACTATTAAGAATAAGTATCCACTTCCAAGGATCGATGACTTGTTTGATCAGTTGCAGGGGGCTATATGCTTTTCAAAGATAGATTTGAGGTCGGGGTACCACCAGGTCAGAGTTCGGGAAAAAGATATTCCGAAGACAGCCTTCAGGACCCGATATGGCCACTTCGAGTTCCTTGTCATGTCCTTCGGGTTGACTAATGCACCCGCCATATTTATGGACTTGATGAATAGCCTATTCCGGCCATTTTTAGATCTGTTCGTGATAGTATTTATTGATGATATTCTGGTTTATTCCCGTTCAGAGGATGAGCATGCGGACCACCTGCAAGCGGTACTCCAAACCCTCCGTGATCATAAGTTGTATGCTAAGTTTTCTAAATGTGAGTTCTGGTTGAAGTCTGTAGCATTCTTGGGGCATATTGTATCAGATGAAGGTATAAAGGTGGACACTCAAAAGATTGAGGCCGTGAAATCTTGGCCTAGACCTATCACTCCGACAGAGGTTCGTAGCTTTCTAGGCTTAGCAGGATACTATCGGAGGTTCGTAGAGGGTTTTTCTTCCCTTTCGGCACCATTGACGAAGTTGACACAGAAAGTAACTAAGTTTCAATGGACAGAGGCTTGTGAGCAGAGTTTCCAAGAGCTTAAGAATAGGTTGACCTCAACTCCAGTTCTAACACTTCCAGAGGGTCTAGAGGGTTATGCCGTGTGTTGTGATGCATCAGGTGTCGGGTTAGGATGTGTCCTGATGCAACATAGGAAGGTAATTGCATATGCTTCAAGGCAGTTGAGGAAGCACGAGAGGAATTATCCGACCCACGACCTCGAGTTAGCTGCGGTTGTCCATGCACTTAAGATATGGCGGCATTATTTATATGGTGTTCATGTTGATGTATTTACTGATCATAAAAGCCTACAATATATCTTCAAGCAGAAAGAGTTGAATTTGCGACAGAGGCGATGGCTTGAGTTATTGAAAGATTACGATGTTAACATTCTCTACCATCCAGGGAAAGCTAATGTTGTAGCAGATGCCTTAAGTCGCCGATCTATGGGTAGCTTAGCACATGTAGAGCCCGAGAAAAGACAATTAGCTAGAGAGATTCATCAATTGGCTTCGTTGGGGGTTCAGTTAGTAGATTTTGAGGATGGTGGAGTTGTACTCCAAAACACTGCAAAATCATCCCTCATAGCTGAAGTCAAGGAAAGGCAGTACGAGGACCCAGAGTTGGTCGAGTTGAGAGAGCGAGTTCCGCAGTAGAAGAAGCCATTGTTAGAGCTCAAGGGAGATGGGGTTCTCAGATACAGGGGTCGTTTGTGTGTTCCAGATGTAGCAGGGCTACGAGATAAGATTATGTCAGAGGCACATTATTCATAATATTCCATCTATCCTGGATCGACGAAGATGTATCATGACATTAAGGATATGTACTGGTGGAATGATATGAAGAAGAACATTGCTGAGTTTGTCGCCCAATGTACTAGTTGCCAGCAAGTGAAGGTAGAGCACCAGAAGCCCGGAGGGCTAATGCAGACTATAGAGATCCCGACATGGAAATGGGAGGCGATAAACATGGACTTTATCACGGGTTTACCTCGTTCTAATCGTAAGTTCGATTCCATATGGGTGATAGTCGATAGGCTCACGAAATCAGCTCACTTCCTACCGGTCAGATCTACATATACAGCAGAAGATTATGCAAAGTTATATATTAAGGAGATAGTGCGGCTACACAGAGTACCGGTTTCTATTATATCTGACCGTGGGGCTTAGTTTACAACACATTTTTGGAGGTCATTTCAGAGAGGTCTAGGGACTCAGGTGAATCTCAGCACAGCTTTTCATCCACAGACTGATGGACAAGCCGAGCGCACAATTCAGACGCTCGAGGATATGTTACGAGTATGTGTGTTGGATTTTAAAAGAAGTTGGGATGAACATCTACCTCTTATCGAGTTTGCATATAATAACAGTTACCACTCCAGTATCCAGATGGCTCCGTACGAGGCTTTGTATAGGCGTAAGTGCAGATCTCCTATAGGGTGGTTTGATGTTGGAGAATCTGGGTTACATGGGCCAGACCTGGTTCAGCAGGCCATAGAGAAAGTAAAGCTTATCCGGGAGCGACTGTTGATAGCTCAGAGTCGTCAGAAGTCATATTCTGACGTGCGGCGACGAGACTTAGAGTTCAGGATTAATGACTGGGTATTCTTAAAGGTATCACCTATGAAGGGCGTGATGAGGTTTGGCAAGAAAGGCAAGCTTAGCCCACAGTATATTGGGCCTTATAGGATCATTCGGAGAGTGGTCTAAGTAGCTTATGAGTTAGATTTGCCCTCAGAATTGGAGTCTGTCCATCCGGTTTTTCACGTATCTATGCTACGGAAGTGCATTGGCGATCCTACCCGACTGGTGCCTACGGATGATGTACATATTACAGAGGACTTGTCATACGAGAAAATTCCAGTTGCCATCCTAGACCGACAAATCCGCAAGCTGTGAAATAAGGAGGTAGCTTCCGTGAAGGTTTTATGGACGAGCAAGAATGTAGAAGAGATGACGTGGGAATCAGAGGGAGAAATGAAGTCTAAATACCCCCACCTATTTCAAACTGAAGATATGGTTCGAGATGGGACGCTACAACATAGCTCTATGTAGGCTAGCAGGTTATCAGGTAAGCTTTTATTTTTCACTTTCAATATTTATGATTTACGGTCGGTGAGACAAATTGCTGCTATTTATAAAGATTGGCCATGTGTGGCATGCATAGTATATTTTCTGGCTGCGTGCAGGTTGGTTTTAACCTAGTGTACAAAGGATACTCTGGCAAAATTTTCCAAAGTCTCTAAGAGTAAACATTCGAGGACGAATGTTCCCAAGGGGGGAGTGATGTTACACCCTATATTTTCGTACGTAAAAATACGTCGTAAGCAAACTAATGTAGGACCAAAAATGAGATAATATTTAAAAGTATATAAAGTAAGTTAATCATGTTACCTCTGAAGTTACAAATATTGAAGATCATGAACAACAAGTACAAAGAGGGTTGGACAGTTCAGAAGCTAAAGCAATTAAATAAAACAATGTTTCGTCGAAAGTCGACAAGTTGGGAATGTTATAACATGTACCTTTAGGGTGATACTAGGGTGATTAACATGATAAGGAAATTATGTTATGATTTATATTAGTCGTATGACATCCGTGTGTTATGTTTTGAAGTCAAGCGAGTTGTGGAACAAAAGTCGATGAAAGTCATCACAAGTTACATTCATAAGTTTTACTGAAACTTTGGGTCAAATGTAACTGCAATTTTCTCCCAATATACTTAGATTTATAGGGTGTTCCACCCATCAAATTAAAGATCTATGAGTCTATTTTCCAACGCATTAAACCGTTTGTCAATACGATATCGGAGTAGAGAGATATGGGCTTTTTTGCGATACTGCACAAGCTGCTAGGTGACAAGTAGGTGTGTCACCTACTTGCTTAAATGAAAGCCCAAAAATGGGCCATTTCGGGTCGTACAAAGAGGCCTTTTAAAGGCCTATTTTCTTCATATATTAGACTTAAAATAGAGCATAATAACCAGACATAAGCTCTGCAAAGAATCCTCCTAAATATTTCCCACAAACCCTAATTGATTTTCTCTCCCTTTCAAGTTCTAATTGGAGGTAAAACCTAGAGTTTGAAGAACCAAGATAGGAGCTGAGTTATCCAACAAATAAGGTGAGTTTACTGATCTCTTTCATCCATTTTTTCCGCTGTAAATTCATGATAAGTCGTTCTATACTTGTAAGAACTCATGGGACGGTGATCGGAAGCCGTGAGTTCGAGTTATTCACTTGTAGCGGACTGTTTTGTGGACGGTTTTGTGTTGCTGTTGGGCTGCATATTTTACTACTGTTTTTAGAGTTTTGGAGGAGGAAGGGGGTGTAGAAACACCATATAAATATAGGGTGGTTAGTTGGTCGTTCGTCATAACATTTTCGGGTCGTTTGACACTACTACGGTGGTCGTTTTGTGTATGAAGAGATTGGGGTGTGTTGGGCTGTTTTGTAGTATTTGATGGCGTATATAGGGCTGAAAATTGGTGTATATATGTTGTTATTGTTCTGTTCTTGTATTGTTGGTGTTATCTTGAATTTGGAGGAAGTAAGGATTATAGGGGAGATGCTGCCTGTTTTAATACAAAATAAGTTTGTCGTTCGTTGTGCGATAGTTGTACCTTTCGTAACTTAACGATAGTATTATTATCATTCTTGTAGATTAAGGTGCGAAGAGGTGAGTTCAATTTGGTGATTGGAAAGATTGTGATAAGGTATGTTAAGGCTAAGCCCTTCCTTCATTTTGGCATGATCTCTTAGCTACATGTGTTAATAATGAGACATAAAGAGAAGTTCGTATTCATGAATTTATTCACATTATTCTAGTCTCATAAGTTACAATATTATTCCTTATCGAGACTTCATATTCAGTTTAGTTTTGTCTTTATTCAGTCAAGAGAGCAGAGGGTCTATATATATATATATATATATATATATATATATATATATAGAGAGCAGAGGGTCTATATATATATATATACAGTATTACACTATTTTCACCACCATCGAGCTATAATCGGTGGGCAGGCCCCTATTGGGCAACCTCTGATCAGATGGTAAGTTATATATACCGAGCCTACTGTGGCCGAGCGCCTATGAGCGAGCCCAGGATGGCCGAGGTACAGATGCCCAGTATGGCCGAGCGCCTATGAGCGAGCCTACTACGGCCGAGCAGTTACACGTAC
The DNA here is from genome assembly GCF_000715075.1 of Nicotiana tabacum. Classification (NCBI taxonomy): domain Eukaryota; kingdom Viridiplantae; phylum Streptophyta; class Magnoliopsida; order Solanales; family Solanaceae; genus Nicotiana; species Nicotiana tabacum. Next base: position 87,557,045 of record NC_134098.1, read on the forward strand.
CGAGCCTTATAGGGCCGGACATTTATTTTACTTACTATATTGAAGGAGTTTAGTCACTATCAGCAGGTAAGTATATCTCCAGACCATCTTTGACTCCCAGTTAATTTCAGTTATCATATTATCAGTTCAGTTTTAGATTTCAGTTATTTTATTGCCTTACATACTCGGTACATTATTTCGTACTGACGTCCCTTTTCTGGGGGCGCTGCATTTCATGCGTGCAGGTTCAGATAGACAGACAGGTAGACCTCCTCAGTAGGTGTTTCCCGAGTTCAGCCTGATCGGTAAGCTCCACGTCTTTCGGAGTTGCCAGGTCTAGAGTTTTGTGTACATCTTATGTATATCTGTATATATGTTATGGGTAGGTCGGGGCCCTGTTCCGATCACAATATATCTATCAGTAGAGGCTTGTAGACATATCCTGTTGGTTAGTGCAGTATGTTGGGTTTGTAGGCCTGGTATGTATATTTGATGGTTTGTCAGCTGTAGTAGCTATGACGGCCTTGTCGGCCTAGCTTTATATTGATGTTTAGTTAGCGCTAGTTTCCATTCAGTTTTATATTTTGCTTCGCAAATTGTCTTGCAAGGTGGCCCCATGGCCAAAGTATGACATTATATGTTCAGAGTCCCTTAGTCGCAATTTGGTACGCCAAGTTAGGTGAGGCACCGGGTGCTGGTCTCGCTCCTAGGTTCGGGGCGTGACAATAATGCTATCAGATATTAGACAAATACCTGAACGTTGTTTGATAACATGCTTTTTCAAGTGGTTCAAACATAGTTCCCACGTCTCTTGGCTTTCATTGGTACAAATAGCAAAAGCTAAGGGAAATATACTTCCATTAGCATCTACTGCAACGACGATCAACAACTTAATATCATACTTTCCATAGACATGAGTGTCGTCTATGGATATTACCGGCTGACAATGCAGAAAATCATCAATTGCTAGTTTAAATGCTAGAACACATATTTGAATATATGTTCTGGTATTCCCGGACTCCGCTCAAGCTTCCATTCAATAACAATCCCGTGGTTAAAGTGCTCCAATGCAGCCATGTACCTGAGTAGAGATGCAAAGGATTTATCCCAATTACCATAAATAATTTCAAATGCACGTTTGCGCCCGAGAAATGCCTTTCTTTTGGTAATGGTGCACCCATATTCCTGGTGGACGGATGTTATACACTCTTTGATCTTGTACCTTATGGACGTTTCAATATGTGAAATCAAGACAAGAGAAATAAAGTCAACACTCAAGTTAAAATAATTCCCACTGAATGTGTCCATTTCATAATTGTGGGTGCCAATGTATTTACCCACAACGTACATATTTGTTTTCTTCTTCCTCGCACGCAGCATCCAATTACAACTCGTAAACCATCTACGGCAGACTACCTTATATATATCTGGAGATGACTCGCGTACCGTGGTCTCACGACACTCTTTTACGCTGTACATTAGCGCCATCCTGGTTAGGCGCGCTTTATCGGGAAAAAGTATGCCCTTTGACAGCACCGTTGCTCTAGATTCATCCCACATTGTTGTCCGAATTTCGTTAATATCCCTTGTGAGGGCATACATATCCGACATACTTGGCAAATGATCAAGGTTGGGAATCTCCCTTGAATGAAACAACACGTGGGACTCGTACACTCTTAGTCTAACGGGGGGTGGAGCATGCACCCTCGTCAAATCAGGTCCAGCATTCTCTTCCTCCTCATCATCACCCTCATCAGGGAAGGGTATGTCATCTGCAGACTAATCGGCATTGTTGTTATAATCACTATCCTCTTCCTGACTCTGTGCATCTGCCAGATCTTGATTAAATATATCGTATTCGCGCAATTGAGTAAGGACAGGACCGCCAGAACTAGGCATATTCCAACTGGGCGTTGGTTCATAACTTGTAAAATTCATATATGGTCGGTACCCTCTGTGGAATATATGAGTGTTAATACAAATTCAATACAGCAAAAATAAATATCGTAATACAAAGGAAAATTGAAGTTTACCACTCGTCTTGTGGATTATGTAAACTAGGAGAGAAATTATTTCATCGCTCCTTATTCGCCCGTGGAGATAAGTTTAGATCAGGCCAAACTCTTTCAGTCGGAATCTGTTCGGCTAAAACTACTCCAAAATAACCACTCGATGACTGAAGGATATTCCTACTTTGCGCAACCACATTATTGCGAACTTCTTCGACTTTGACGTACATTTCCAACATTTTTATCACAAGAAATACCCGGTATTCATCCGAAGTCCTCAAAAAATCTCTCAGAGTTTCATCGTCCTCGATGTTAAACTCGGCATAACAAGCAACCCTTTGCAGAGTGAAAGAATACAGATATCTTCCGGTTACTTTAAGGTTCACCGAACGTTTGCTCACACTCTTTTTTTTTTTTACATAACAACGATATCAATGTATCGTACTCCATTGTAAGTGGCAACTTAACATGACACTGTGGAGATAAACTATATGTTACTGAGTTATTCGCCATCACAACCTCACCCCCTCTCCCCCCTCCAATATAATGAAATCATTATTCTTCGCTCTTTAGACATTATGACAAAATACAAAATAACTTAACGAAGAAATATTTTAGAAGACTTGAGAATATTTGTGAATGAATTTTTAGAAAATCCTTAACCTCTTTAAATAAGGCAAAAACCAATGACGGGGTACAATTGTTTTAGGTATAGCGCTTTAAATAAGGGCGTTATACCCAGTTAAATTATTGTTATGTCAGTTAAGCCCAAAAGAATTATTGGTGGGCCCACATAATATGTATAGCGCGGTAAGGAAAGGCGTTATATATATAGTACCTTTTAAAAGAGCGTTATACTTTAACGAGCAAACAACCGTTAAGGAATAACGCACTTTAAAAGGGCGTTATATATATTTTGGTCACTATATTTATTTTTCACACATTTTTGTTCTTTAACTCCAAAAGAACCACATTTTGGTTCGAGACTCCGCGCCAAAGGGGGTATTTAAACATATCTAGTCGTCCTCGTGATCGAATTTTTTAATTTATAGGGGGGTGCTGGGGTTACATAGGTAATAGGAATTAAAGACTCCTACTGCACAACGAAAGCAACACTTTAATGATTTCTGAAGCATGCATTCAAAAGCACGACCTATAAGATCTGACAGCTGTAGTATATATATATATGCTTTGGGAAGGAAAACTCAGAATCTTATATAATCACATCAGCTTTAGATTACTGGACGGTTGAAGATTAGTTTAATAATAGTTGATGTCTAGATCAGTTTATTCCAGTGAGTACATGTTAACACATATCAATGGAGGTACTGATAACTATGTCCAACAAAACTTAGGCAAATTAAATTGGAAGAAATTTTAGCGTTTTTGTCTCAACTGAAATTCTACCTCAATCTTCACTTTGTTTAAGCTAAATCACTCTTTTGTGTGCTTGATAGCAACCTTTGTGTTGAGACGTCCTAACCTTCTAACTCCTAACTAGCCTTGAGATTACTTGCAAATTGCAATTAGTGCCACACATCCAAGAGGCTATCTGGTCTTAAACAATAAAACCCATTTAATTTACACTGGGCCTAACACAATTGAACTCCAAATGTACGTACCTACCCCAAACTTGGACGTACGCACACAAGTGTCGCAACTTCAAAGGAATTTAGAGGAAAGATTTGGACAAGTGTCTGAACTTTTTTAATGTTTTGATGTCTATGCCAACCCTCAATGTTTATACCAAAATTATCATATAGTGAAACCTCACTGGTGACTTGTCATATGATAACTCATACTACGTAGTACGTATTAATATATATCACTCAGTAGAGATTCATAAAGCTGAGCCACTATGACCGTCAAGCTACTATAAATATATAAATGAAGGGCTTCCAAAGATGGATCGATCACAAGCTTATTTAATTTGCGAAAGCAATGATAAAAGAGCGACAATTAAGCTTAAGGCACCGGGCCATCAACGCGAAGGAAAAGAAGAAAAGTACAGTAGGATTTTGAATACAAACGAGAAACAGATGAAAGAAGACCTCGAGGATACTCTTATACTATATGTTAGCCGGCGTAATCCATTGGTCCATAAGGATGGAACCACTCAGCTAAAATACCCTTTTTCCTTTTAGGATTCCATCCCATGTCTCTGCACAATTGGTCATTGTACCAAATATGCATGATCTCCTGTACCTGTAGTTGTTCAAATATGAATATCTCTTCTTGTATTTATCCCATTCTGCTATGTCTTTCTCCATTATCTTAATGTTAGGTACCTTAAATGTTTCGTCAAGAAGCTCTCCCAGCCAACGGCACTTTATTTCCGAGGTGTATAGATTTGATACGCTTTCTGAGAATCCAATTATTGCCAGTTGTGGTATTCGGGGATGAATGCATTCCCTGAAAATATATAAGAATTCTAATTACCGCTGCACAAGCCTTTTTAATTTAATTTATTACTCACCTATAGAGGAGAAGTGCAGAATATTCATCTGAGCCGGTTAAGAATTCCTGAAATTTTGGTGATTCAAAAATGTGTTTGAACTTATCAATTCCCTTGAAGCCAGTAGCGAGTATGACTAAGTCGGATTTTATTGGTTCAGCCTGACCCTCGACCTCGAGAACGATACCTTCTTTAGAGAATCCAAAATTCTCTTCTTGATGAGTTTGATACTTCCTTCCTCAACTCTGTCGTAGAAGCCCTCTGGCACTTTAGAAACTGAACATGAACTCAATTCGCTTAAGAAACTATGATCTGGTACCATTCCATGTTTTGCAAGCCCCAGTTTGTGTTTTATATGGCTTTCTACAAATTTTGAGAAGGCCCACCTCTGTAAAATATGATAGTGAAATCGACTAATTAGTTAGTTTTGTCACTTTGTGAGAGGAAGAGCAGGAATCGTACAAGTAAATTAACATCTGATTAGTAATCTTTATACGACTTGTAGTTAATCTTAACATTTTTTTCTTTCAATTTTTTCAAAAACAAAATATCAAGTGACTCCAAATAAAATCAGAATCAAATTGTTCTTTACATCCACTAAAATGGAGTCAAATGTTATATACATGCATGACATGTGTTTGCACTTACATTTTTTTCCACTTAATTATGATTATTTAATTTTCACATTATTAATCACTTAATCGTGATAAGTACATAAAATTTGATATAAACACTCGGATGCTGATAAGTTTCTACTAATGGATCTTCTACTCTTTTTTGCCCTTTCCTTTTTCTTTCTTCAAGTCTGTCCAATAAGAAAGAACGCTAATCTGTCTAGACTAGAGCTGAAGAAAAAACTATTGTATACAGCAGTAACCCATCCTACAGATGGCTAATTGACCAACAGTTTTGTTCTTATATACCTATCAAAATCAAATAACTAACATTTTAAATTAAACTTCATATATCCGGTAGAATAATATCACAATAGGTCAAGAGTGGTATTTCAACAAACTTGGCAGGAGGATCAGCCAACAACACGGCTATACATGGACTCCCATTTTATAGTTTGTTTGGTCAAACTTCTGGGCGTCAAAAGTATTTTTCCTGAAAAAATAATTTTTTTGGATATTGAGGTGTCCGGCCAAGACGGAAAAGTGCTTTTTAGCATAATCAAAAGCAATTCTAGTTTTTTTCGAAGAAACAGAATAAGTTGAAGTAGAAAACTAACTTTTTAAAGACAAAATATCTATTTTCAAAATTATCTTTCATTAATTTAACCTTTTTATTTTCCTTTTTTTTATTTATGCCATCCTCTTTTCTTCTCTTTTTGTTTTCACCGTATTATTGTCCTTCTCCTACTCTTCTTTGTAATAGTCTTTGTACTATAAATAGATTTTTGGCCAAATACATAGACAACCCATTAAACTTGGCCCAATTTTTTATTTTGGTACTATAACTCAATCTTGTTCCATTTTGGCCCTCCAACCCCATTTCTTATGTTTCACTTTAACACAAAAACTATTATCCGACGTAAAAATGCAGCGCGTATACATACTTGCTTGGCCAAATACATAGACAACCCATTGAACTTAGCTTCATTTTTTATTTTGGCACTCTATCTCAACCTTGTTCCATTTTGGCCCTCCAACTCTATTTCTTATGTTTCATTTTGGCACTCTATCTCAATCTTGTTCAATTTTAGCCCTCCAACTCTATTTCTTATGTTTCATTTTGGCACTCTATCTCAACCTTGTTCCATTACGGGTTCGAAAGTTTACGGTTTCGAAAATTTAGCGATTCAAAAGTTTATGAAATTTGTGGGTAATTCAGGATATGCATGCACACATGTTTCACAAAATATAAAATTTATTTCAAAATATTTTATTTTTTAATTTTTTTTACGAAATCGACCAACTTCGGTCGTTTTTTCTTTTGCGCAAAAATATAGGAAACTCTTTTAGTGTCCCGCAAAATTTATTTTTTAAGAAACCGACTGAAATCGGTTGGTTTTTATATAAACAGTAAATGAGGAAGGAAATAATGAAGTTGAAATATGGGGGAAGGAAGTTAGGAGATTAAAAATGGGGCCAACAATTATTTTATTACTGTTGGGAAGGAATTTTGTCATAAACAATCTGTCTCACGCACTTATCATGTGAGCCAATTCACACTATGTGACTAGTCAGCTTTCGTGTTAAAATGAAACATAAGAAATAGAGTTGGAGGGCCAAAATGAAACAAGGTTGAGATAGAGTGTCAAAATGAAAAAATGGAGCCAAGTTCAATGGGTTGGAGAAGGAAATTTGCCCAAAAAAATCTCCCTCACGCGCCTACAGGGTGAGACAACTCACACTCTGAATCTAGTCAGCTTTTGTGTTAAAGTGAAACATAAGAAATGAGGTTAGAGGGCCAAAATGAAACAAGATTGGATTAGAGTGCCAAAATGAAAAATTAAGCCAAGTTTAATGGGATGCCTATGTATTTGGCCTAGATTTTTTTTCCTGTCTTTTTCCTTTTCATCCTCTCCTATTTCTACTCCCATTCCTTTTTTGAAATAACTAAGCTAATCACCACATTTAAACACTTTTTTCATAAGGTATGATTCTTTTTGTTTCTTTTGTAATATACCAGATGTGAAATATTATTAATTTGGTATAACCATATTTTATATTGATTAAAATATTTAATTTTTATTATTAGTTTATATTTTATATTTTAATTAAATAGAAATAAAAACTTAATTAAATAATAGTAAACTGAACCTTGATAGTAATTTAATACTCAAAAGCACTTTTTATAAAGATTGGTTTTGCTTCTCAAATAATGTAAAAAACAATTCTCAAAGGGATTGGCCAAACACAAACTGTTACGCTCCAAAATTTACTATTTTGAAAATCCATTTTGGTAAAAGTGAATTGCAAAAGAAGCATTTTTTGGCAGTTTGGCCAATCTCTTAGACGAGCTAGAAATGTAAATTGTCAGCAGTAATTGTGCTTGGGAGCATTTGCAATGATACATTGACTACAGTTTCTAGAGAACAGAATAGTGGAAAAGATGTACTGAGAAAGAGGATCTGGCATACTTTTTTCCCTTGGTTCATTGTACTGGATGTCTCAAGGAAAATGAACACTTCCCTTTTCCAACCAAATGAACACTGTTTAGATTGACCAGAAATGGAAGGAAGACACTTTTCGGAACAAAAAGTATAGCAAATTTAAAATGCTAGCCTTATTGTTCAAGGTTAATGAACAAGAATACAACACACCGTTTCGTAGATCCATCTGATATTCTTGTGCCATTGAATCTACACAAACTGCTTGTCATTCAGTAGAGATTCATAAAGCTGAGCCAGCATGAACGTCAAGCTAGTATAAATCAGGGCTTCCACAGGTGGATCACAAGCTTATTGTGCGAATGCTATGATAAAAGAGTGACAAGCTAAGGCACCCGGCCATCAACACGAAGGAAAATACGAAACATACAATAGTATTTTGAGTACAAGCGAGAACAAAGAAAAGGAGACCTCTCTGAAGCTGTCAGAAGAGGACCTGATGATACTCTCATACTCGTTAGCCGGTGTAATCCATTGGTCCATAAGGATCGAACCACTCAGCCAAAAGACCCTTTTTCCTTTTAGGATTCCATCCCATGTCCTTGCACAGTTGGTCGTTGTACCAAATATGCAATGCACCGATGCATGATCTCCTGTAGTTCTTCAAATATGAATATCTCTTCTTGTATGTATCCCATTCTGCTATGTCTTCTTCCATGACCTTAATGCTAGGTAGCTTAAATTTTCCATCCAGAAGTTCTGCCAGCCATCGGCATCTTATTTCCGAGGTGTATAGATTTGCTATGCTTTCTGAGAATCCAATTATTGCCAGTTGTGGAATTCGGGGATGAATGCATTCCCTGAAATCATCCGGAATGACATTACTTTCACATGAGATGAGGTTATATACATTTGGATGAATATGATGAATGTATGCAAAAGAATTCCCACCACTGCACAAGGCTTTTAATACTCACCTATAGAGAGGAACTGCAGAATCATCTGTGCCTGCAATGAAGTCCTGAAATCTTGGTGATTCAAAAATGTGTTTGAGCTTATCAATTCCCTTGAAGCCAGTAGCGAGTATGACTAAGTCGGATTTTATTGGTTCAGCCTGACCCTCGAGAACGATACCTTCTTTCGAGAATCCAAAGCTCTTTGCTTTCTTCAGCTTGATACTTCCTTCCCCAACTCTATCGTAGAAGCCCTCAGGCACTAAAGAAATTAAACATGAACTCAATTCATTTAAGAAACTATGCTCTGGCACTATTCCATGTTTTGCAATCCCGAGTTTGTGTTGTATATGACTTTCTACAAATTTTGAGAAGGCCCACCTCTGTAAAATATGATAGATTTCGATTAGTACTGCATGTTAGTTTTGTGAAAGGAAGAATAGAAATCACATTGTTGTAACTTCGAGCATATAAGTAGTAACTTTAAGACAGATTTCTAGTAACTTTGGGATGGATTCTGATATTTTGAGAAGGAATAGTAGTTAACTTTGTCGACACATACTGCTCCGTTGTTGCTTCAGCAGCAATTGTATTTATTTTTCTTATTTCTTCACTTAACTTGCACACTTGCATGTATCTGTGTTACGTAACAGTCATGTATTTTGATTCTTATGATCTAAATAGCTGACATATAACCTTAAATTTGTAACTATCCAGTTAAACTCCGCTTATTTACTTGTTTTATCCTTTTGGATTCCCTAGTGGTGTCATGTAAAGAGTCTTTGCTTTTTTCCTTTTTCCATAACAGTTGGTGGAATAACTTTTCATCTCCAAATTCAAGATCTTTCCAATTTAGAAAGCTACTCAGATTCTCAGTCTTTGGTTATTGAAATTCAGGTATATAACTTAGAGTATATTTAGCCCGGTTTCTCTACAATGCTGAAGTTTTGAGCGAGATGTACAGTCCACGGCCAGAAATGAAAAGTACTTGTTTCCTAATATGTTCATCTCAGATAAAGAAACCTCTAGTCAACCTCAAAGTATTTGGCTTTGCTTTTAGATACATTTGTTAGTTTCAATGAGAAAGTATGACTAATCATTGCTGCACATAGTTCAGTTTTTTTATGAGTCAAATTAGTCAGGAAGAAAATAATTACCATAGGTGAAAGAGTTGTGGCGAGGAGACTTAGAAGAAGGCCTTCACCGGGTTTATGCACCATAAGTTCGGAGAATCGATTTAGGTAGAGATATGCCAAAGGGAATCCCCATGGAAAATAATCGGGAATGTTCCAATGCGGTGTCCTGGTTACTACTGTACATGGACGTTCAATCCCTGCAAAATTAGTGCAAACAGAATCAAGCTGATGTTTATAAACAAACAATAAAGAGGTCCAGGGAATGAAGGTATATGAAAGATCAGTAGCAGTACTTACCATTAACTGTGGAGCACTCCATGGCAATGTCCATTCCTGATTTCTGGGACCCAATGACGACTACATGTTTTCCTTTGACCAAGTTGGTTGCAGTTGTTGAATCCATTTTGGAATAGTCCATTGAATGGATTACTTCACCGTCGAAAGCTTGTGGACCTTTGTTTAGAGGGAATTGAGGGATATTTGGAACTTGGCTGAATCTTCCCAGGCAAACTACTACAAAATCAACTTGGTATACCTGCAGCCATGAGAGATATGCTTATCCTCCATTTGATTCTAAAAATCAACTTTATGGAGATACATATCAAGTAGGAGTCAACTCAGATATTAACCCAACAATAAATACTGAATTGAACTTGTAAAAATAATTTGTAGAAGTTTTTGAAATAGCACTCTGTCATACAGTTACAGAGAACCGTTTATGCAGCTCTCTTTGGGTTACAAACAATCATATTACACACTGCATTAGATTAGCTATTCTAGTAATTATTGGGGAATTATATTAAAACAGTGTTAGTAATACTAGCTTATCAGCTCTTCTACTCTTACTAATGAAGTATTGGCCTGGTGGTCAATATATAGGACAAGTTCGGTTAGATACAAATCCTACAAGGCATGAAGCTGAGTCATGCGTTAATGTATTAGCTAGTATATGCTAGAGAATGCCTAGTTACGTTGTAAATACTATTAATTGACCCAAAAATATGATGCCAAACAAGCTAAACAGAATAAGTATATTTCAGCATAATTTATTTGATCTTTAGACGATACTACTCAAATGTCATCATCGGACATTGACACCGACACAAATCTCCAATGCGTGAGAACATTTTAAAATAGGAGATAAAGAAAGTGGCATAGTAATTAATTAATTACTTGTGTGGAGAGGGTTCGAGTGTCGTGTACAGTGACATTCCACTTCCCTTTAGTGCTAAGAGGCTCGCCGGTGCCGCCCCACAAATTCCATTCTCCGTCGGAGTCGTCACCAGATTCATAGCTGAGGCTCAACACTTTGCTATTGAACTGAATGTGACGGAGCAAATCAAAGTGATGAGCGTAGGATTCAATGTAGTTCAGCACAGTTTGTTGGTCGGGAAACACATCGGTTACAGAATCAGGCCATGGAAAATCAGAGAACTGGTAAACAGGTCTTGGAGTCTGCAGCTTGGTACTCTCAATTGTCTTAGTCCACACACCTCCGATGCTACCCTCGGACTCAAACACTATGGGATCGAAACCTTTTGAAAGGCTGTATTTGCAGGACAATAGGCCGCTTATACCAGCTCCGATTATTGCTATCACCTGCTTCTTTCTGCGATCATTATTTGCCATTGTTATTGCGATAGGATGAATAACTAGATTTCTCTACTTCACCAAGTCCACACAAACTTTGATAGTCCTATAAGTAGTAATTTATTGGTAGTGGGTGTACCTTTCCTCTAATTGTATGATTTAAAAATCTTAATTACCCCTAGTACTATACAACAACATAAAAATATCTGAGTTATGCAATACACAGCACGACAATAAGGTCGCTTTCCAAGGTCCCTGTATTACCAGATTTCGATGCTAATCAGGAGTAACTACTTAAACGTGAGGGATTGCATTACTTAATCAGAACACGCAATCCTCTATCAGTGGCTTTTGCCAAGTCCCTCCCTGATCATTTTTACATCTCTCCGTCTCCACGTGATTGATTTTCTGTTGAGAATATCACTGTGTGGTATCAAAGTTAGAAAAGTTTGTAAAACGGTTATATAGTACTGATAGCTACATTTGTCTTGATAATCACATGTCCTAAGAGGACATGGGCCATACAACTGAATAACATTGCTCAATAATATGCAGGTCTTAATTAACTAGGCCCCGCTATTGAGCTTCCAAATGCATCGTGTTTCGTGAAAAAATAAAAAATAGAATAATTTTCAGAAATCACTATTGTTTAGTAGTTATTAACTTTCTATAGTTATCATATACATAATTACTTCCTACAGCTACTATTAAATTGTTACGGTAGTGTATTCGTTGTATTCGCGTTGCTGTATTGATGAATACAGCAGCAAAAAGCACCAAAAATCAGGGTAGTCCAGCTGTACGCGCATTTATTCACATATATTCGCGCCATGTATTCATGAGGGCTTAAAATCAAGGCACTACAGTTGTACGAGCATGTATTCACATGTATTCGGGACATGTATTCATGAATATAGCAGCAAAAAATACCTAAAATCAGGGCAGTCCAGCGGTACACACATATATTCGCGCTGCTGTAATCAAAATGGGCCTAAAATCAGGGCAGTCCAGTTATATGCGCATGTATTCACATGTATTCGCGCCATGTATTCATGAATACAGCAGCAAAAAGCGCCTAAAATCAGGGCAGTCCAGCTGTACGCGCATGTATTCGCGCTGTTGTATTAATGAAGGGCCTAAAATCAAGGCAGTCTACATGTACGCGCATGTATTCACATGTATTCGCGTAATGTATTCATGAATATAGTAACATAAATCACCTTAAAATAGGTATGTTCGACTGTCTAATAACTGAAATAATATCAATTAGTGTGATACACTCCTAATATAACTCAACAAAATCAATTCTAACATGCCTCATTATCAACCCAATTAATTAGAATCATTTTTGAGTTGTATATAACTTTTGTATTTAGTGTGTTTTAATTTATTAATTTTTATTGTTGCATTCATTAGATTCAATGTTTGTATTTACTGTATTCGCTATTTTATATACAGTGTATTCAAATATATTTGTATTAACAGTATTTTAGTTATTCCTAATACATGTTATTACTGATGTATTCAGTATATTTTATTGGTTGTATTCACTGTATTTCTACTTGTATTCACTGTATTTTACTGTATTTCACTGTATTTTAAAATTAAATGTATTCATTGTTTATATTTTGTTTTATTTTAATATTTGTATTCAGTATATTTTAATGTTTATATCCCGTATTCATGCATGAACACATATGTATTCGACTGTATTGAAAAACTACAAACCTTCGAAATACATAAATACAAGCAAACAAAATGTATTTATGCAAAAATACAATGTATTTGAGTGAATTTGTACAAAATATAATATATTTGTATCATTGTATGTGACTAAATAACAAAGAAGAGAAAAAAGTTTGTTGGAGATGGTGTTTTCCGGCCAAGAAAAATATATATGCATTGTATTAAAACTAAAAATGGAGACGAACAAAAACCCTGACCCTCGAATCTTCTCTGGCGTAAAGAATATTGCAGTATCCGTGTAGAGGAATCCATTGCAATATCCGACATAGAAGAAAGTCACAGTGGCCCTCTTGTTTCAAAGTTGTTGAATCAACCATTGAATAGGAAATTTGAAGTTTTCTGCTGAAAATCTAACAATGGTGAAGATTTAAAAAAAATGAAGAGAAATGAAGAAGCTTGAACCGACCAAAAACCCAAAAACTTTAACACTTACCACGAATTTTTGGAGCAAAAACGTTGAAAGTGAGAGAGAATCGTGCTTCAAAAATCGCGAATACAATCTTGTTGTGAGAGAGAGATCGTGGAGAGAGAAAGAAGAAATATTTTCCTGTGATTTTGGGAGAGAATAATCGAAAGAATGAGAGAGAAAAATGGTACATAGCGTATTTAATGCCTTAATGGTAGTCTATACCATAAATACCTATTTTGCTATAAAAAATAAAAGATAGCTATAGAAAATAATATTTTAAAAGGGTTTTGGTTTATAATAAATAGAGTATAAACCTTTGCTATATAATGTAAAATTTCCTAAAAAATAACTACAAAGATCAAACTGATTATTCTTGCCTACCCATTTACTTTCTACCAATCAAACTAATTATCTTTTCTACCACTGTAGCTTTTGTGGGTAATTCTCTTTTCTTTTTCTTTTTTTATTTCACTGCTTTTTTTCTCCTTTTCTGTTCATTTTTTCCCCCAAATCATATTATTCTTTATTTTCCTTTTCACCATAATCTCATTCTATACTCAATTTTGGCTAGTTTCTTTTCTTTTTTTATATTTCCCTTTTCTTTCCTTTTGTTCATTTCCTTTATTTCTTGTTCTTTTTCTAATTTCTTTAACTCTTTTTTCTTTTATTTCCTTTTTTCTCCATAATCCAATTTCATTCACTTATTATTTTATTTTATTTTTTTCCTTTTCTTTATTCTTTTTTTATATACAATAAGAAAAGATAATTGATATAGTAAATATTCATTCACCTTTTTTTAAATAGCTGGTATAATATACCTTTTGCCTTTCTTTCTCTTAGTTTTTGTTCTCTCAATCAGTTATTAGAACAACTTAAATATTATACGTGTTTTCTCTTCCCCTTATTTCATTGCATATTTCTTATTTTTCTCATAATCTAAATCTACACCTCATTGGCTCTTACTTTCTATTTTTTTACTATATTAATAAAAAAAAGATAACTGATATAGTATATCTTTTTATTTTTTTTTATTTTTTTCTATATTAATTATCAATAAACAACTTATTCTAACATATAGTATACCAAAAATAATATATTAGTAACAATTAAAGTATATTGTTGCATCATAGAATGATACCCATATGGTATATTATCATATATTGATAGGGTATCATAGAGGCTTGGTTCATTCCTTCAGAAACACATTCAGTTCTCTATGATGTGTATATGGTATATATCACATATTGATAGGGTATCATAGTGTCCAGTTCATTCCTTCCATAAAAATACCCAGTCTTGATGATACTTAACCTGGTATATATCTAGCAGTGTATCATATAAGACTGGTTCATTCCTTCAACAAAAAAAATATATTTTCAGTCCGCTATGATATCCACATGGTATATATGTCATATACTAATATGATATATGTCTAGTTCATTCCTTCAAAAAAAAAGAGCTCAATTCTTTATGATATCAAACTGGTATACAAGTATACTATTTTGGTATACGGTACAAATTCATTTTTTTCGCTAGCTAAACTTAATTTCAGCCCAAAGTTTACAATTTTAGTGCAAAATCTTCACCAAATTGGCGCAAAATTTAGCCACAACCTCCATTCAATAATTCAAACTAAATATTTTTGTTTAAGAAAAAATAAATTAAAAAGGCATGAAAACTGTATTGAAACATTGAAAAAGGTTCAAATGAAAAGGATACCAACCTGGTATATATTACTCCCTCCGGTCCACTTTTTGGCTTTTTTTGTGGTCCACAATATTTGATTTTTCAGATATCAAGAAGGAATTAATTTCTTCTTTCTAAAGTTGTCCTTGGAGCAAAGAACCTAGGAGTTGTTTGTTATATTTCCAATGAGCAAATTAAGGTTAATACGGTCAATTTCATTATTAATTAATGCTAAAAGGTGAATTTTTTAATATGTATGAAAAGAGCCAAAAAATCACTTAAAGTGAACCGGAGGGAGTATATACTAACAGGATATCATAGAGAACTGATTCATTCCTTTAACAAAAAAAACCCGTTAGTATTTTATGATACCTACATGTTATATATCATATACTAACAGAATAGAGGTTTGGTTCATTCATTCAAAAAAGAGCCCAGTCCTCTATTATGATACCAAACTGGTATACAGATATACCATTTTGGTATACAGTACAAATTCGTCTTCTTCACTAGTTTAACTCAATTTCAACCCAAATTTCACAACTCTAGTACAGAATCTCCACTAAATTGGCTCAAACTTTAGCCACAATCTCCATTCAACATTTAAAAGTAAATATTTTTGTTTAAGAAATATTTTTAAAAGGCATGAAAACTCCATTGAAACATTAAGAAAGATTCCAATGAAAATTTCCAACAAATTAAAAAAAGACCAAATTGTAACGATATATTATTACACTATATTGTATATTACAACAGTATATTATTGGAATAAACTATATACTGCTAAATTAAAAACTATATAAATCCATCTTCTTCATTAGTTCAACTAAATTTCAACTCAAATATCACAAGTTTACTACAAAATCTCCACCAAATTGGCTCAAACTTTTGTCACAACCTCTAATCAACATTTCAAACAAACCCCAAGCAGAATCAGATCAAAACAACTACAAACTCAAGAAACCCAATATATGAGTTTTAAGTTTCAAGGTCCTTCAATGGTGGATTTAATTCTTCTAATAACAAATCTCTAAAAATCTCATGTATGAACTTTCTAAAGGTACTGTAAATAGATATGTTAAAATATCTATTTTGAGTCAAGCAACAAATCTTAAAGTTGAACTTTCAATTCTAGAGCTTCAAGCTCAACAATGGTTAGTCTTTAAAAATTCAATCCCAAGCACCTCAAACTAGCTCCAAATGAAATCAAATTTTAGTATGAACTTCTCAAAGATACTAGAAATAGTTATTAACACCCATTTCGAATCAACAAAAAATCTTTAAGTTGATATTTTAAATTGGCAGAATGGCCTAGGAGACAATTGTACTTGTTCCGGATTGTCATCCCGGTCTCTACACTCCATAAAGTATCATCTAGACACCTCAGCTTAATCAAAACAAGACTTTTTAAACCCCTTCGGATTCGTGTGATGCTCACTTGCTTGATGTGAATGACAAATCAGCATCCACATCATATTCAATGCTAAAATAATATTATTTAACAAAATTTTAATTTCATAAATAAAAAATAAAAAAAGAAAAGAAAAAAATTAAAATTAAAGAAAACCCCCTCCTCCCTTCTTCAAACCCACCCACTCAACCTTCTTAAAAAAATAATGCCACCTTCCATGGCTCTTCCACCATGAGTACCACCACTTCCCATATCAATTCTTATTTCTTATAATCTTACCTTCACTCCTCTTTTAAAGAAAGTTATCTATCCATGAAAAATCCTCTTGAAAAATACATGAGCAGAGAATTAATTCTTTTGAATTTTGACTTATTCCTCTACCCAAATTTGGAAGGAGGCTGTGAAAAAATTGAAAGCTTAGACCATCAGAAAAAATGAAGGAGCCATAGAGAAGGGGAATATGACATGATGGAAGAAGAAATACACACTAAAGAGAAAATCTAATGGAAGAAGGGATGAAGAAAAATGAAGAAAAAGGGGAAGGGAGGGGATCTAAAGAAGAATGGGGGAACGAAGGGTAGGGGATCTGAAGAAGAAGAAGAAGAAGAGGAGAAGAATAGGCCGGGGAGAGGGGGGACAGAACGAAGGGGGAGGGTAAATATGAAGAAGACCAATTGAAGCATTAAAAGAGGAAAGGGTTGGGAAGTTAATGGGTTTTCATGCGATAGAAAGGGCTTTGAAAATAGGTAGTCGGGTAAATAATTTGGATTGAATATACACATATTGTAAGACAAACAGAATGGGCAAGAATAAGTAATAAAAATGACTTGAATGGGCATTTAGCATAGATTTTAGCCTATAAGATAGAAGCATATAACTTCCTTAAGACGTGATAATCTTTTTTTCAAAAAAAAATAATATACTTTAAATAAAAGAAGAATCGTATTCGTTTTGTTATTACATCCACTAAAATAGATGTTACTCGAGACATCTTGCAAGAGAGCGCATAACTCGGATTACACAATGAGTTCAATTGAATCATCTTCATCGAAATTTTTTAATGAGCAAATAAGGAAAAAACGATTGCAATATTCCACTACATACTGGCTAGTGTAAGGGTTTAAGTTACCCATTTAACTAGGGGACAAGATTTATATTGGAATGATATTCATAGATCTTGTTGGGCACGTTATGAATCTCCTAGAAATAAGGGACTATTCAAGCACAGTAGCAACGAAGGTTCATAAATTCCTTAAGCTACTTGTTTGAATGCAAGATTCTTCAAGGAGTACTAAATGGACATCCCACTGTATTCATAACAGAAATGTTGTTTGAACAAACTTGGTAGGAGGATTACCCAACAGCAAGGCCAATGTGCTTGCTTTAATAATTACTTCTTTCATTCCATATCAACTGCTTTTGGTTGACTTGACATGATTATTCAGACAAGTTAAAAATGTGAATTGTTAAACATTGGCGCATGCATCGACTAATAGTAGCAAACATGTTATTGTATGTGAAAGAAAGAAAAGTGGACAAAACAAAAGAAAGAAAAATCAAAAAGAGATGAACTTATGATGTAAGCGCTTACATCGGCATTCTTATGATATATTCGCTTACATCGGCAATCGTATGATGTAAGCGCTTACATCGGCATTCCTATGATGTAAGCGCTTACCTCGGCAGGGCATTCAAATGCCTATAAAACGGGTATGCATTTTCATTTACAAATCATCCCTCAACTTCTTCTTTCTTTTTTCAATTAATAAAGAGTTATTCTTTGTGTGACCGTGGAGTAGGCAAAATTATCGAACCACGTAAGTTTTGTCTTATCTTATCTTGTGCAATTTATTTCTTCTCTTTTAAATATTTTTTCCTTATATTAGCCTGACACGTTTTACAACAACTGGTATCAGAGTACAGACAGTGTAATTCTGATAGAAAAATACGGTACTGGTGCATGTACTATTCACAAAAATAGTGTGACATTATTGATCATCGTTACTATTCACAGGCAATATTCACATAAATATTTTTGTAAAAAATGGCATCGGAAGAAGGGAAGGTTAAGATTGACAAGTTCAATGGCAAAGATTTTGGATTCTGAAAAATGCAAATAGAGAATTATTTGTACCAGAAAAAATTACACTTACCTCTAACCGAGGTAAAACCAGAGAATATGGCCAAAGTGGATTGGGATCTATTAGATCGCCAAACTTTTGGTGTGATCCGTTTGACGCTAACACAAAATGTGGCGTTTAACATCATTAACGAGAAGACCACTGCAGGCCTGATGAAGGCCTTATCAAATATGTACGATAAGCCATCTGCTTCAAATAAAGTTTATTTGATGCGTCGATTGTTCAACTTAAAGATGACAGAAGGTGAATCGGTTACATAACATATCAATGAGTTTAATGTAATATTAACTCAGCTGAGTTCTGTCAATATAATATTCGATGACGAAGTCAGGGCATTGATTCTACTATCATATCTACCGGAGAGTTGGTCTGCAACAGTAACTGTAGTTAGCAGTTCATCAGGAAGTACCAAAATCAAATTGGATGATATTAGAGACTTGGTTCTAAGCGAAGATATTCGCCGGAGAGAATCAAGTAATTCCCTAGGATCTGCTTTGAATACCGAAAGCAGGGGGAGAAACAGCTAAAGAGGACAAAGTCATGGTCGTGGCAGATCAAAGTCAAGGAGAAGAGGGCAATTCAAAAATCGCAAAGACATTATGTGTTGGAATTGCGATAAAAAGGGTCACTACAGTAGTTAGTGTAGAGAGCCAATGAAGAAGAAGAACGATCAATACAAGGATGATAATTCAGCAAATGCAATTGCTGAGCAAGTCGGTGATGCACTAATTTGTTGTGCAGACAGTCCAGTCGAATCTTGGATTCTCGACTCAGGTGCATCCTTTCACTCTACATCATGCAAAGAATTATTGCATAATTAAATTGCTGGAAAATTTGGGAAAGTTTATCTAGCAGACGGCGAACCTCTGGACATTGTCAGGAAAGGTGAAGTTCATATAAAGACTTCACAAGGCACGCTATGGAAATTACAAAATGTCCGACATGTTCCCGGCCTCAAGAAAAAACTGATATCTATGGGTCAGATTGACAGTGAAGGATATACAATAACATTCGGTAACGGATCGTGGAAGATAACTAAAGGAAATTTGGTTGTGGCATGAGGCTTCAAAAGGGGAACACTGTATGCAACTGCAATACAACGAGATACTATAGCAACAGTTGATCATGGTCGTGATACAACATTGTGGCACCAGAGGCTCAGGCATATGAGTGAAAGGAATGCAGTTGTTGGCATCCAAAGAAAAGTTGCCAAACCTAAAGCATGTTGAATTAGGTTTGTACGAAGATTGTATCTACGAGAAACAAAAGAGAGTTAGTTTCTCAAAGGCGGGAAGGACGCCAAAGAAAGAGAAGCTGGAACTAGTGCATACAGATGTGTGGGGACCAACTCCTGTAACTTCTCCGGGAGGCTCACGCTAGTATGTCATCTTCATTGATGATTCCATAAGAAAGGTATGGGCTTATTTTTTGAAAAATAAATCTAATGTGTTTGTTACCTTTAAAAAATGGAAAGCTGAAGTTGAAAATTAGACAAGTCTAAAGTTAAAATGTCTGAAGTCTGACAATGGAAGAGAGTATGATAGACAAGAGTTTAAAGCATTCTGCTCTGAGAATGGGATCAGAATGATCAAGACAGTCCTTGGAACACCGGAACAAAATGGCGTTGTAGATAGGATGAACAGAACTCTGAATGAACGAGCCAGAAGTATGAAAATACATTCTGGATTGCCGAAGTATTTTTGGGCCGAGGCTGTTAACACAACAACTTACCTCGTAAAGATGGGACCCTCTGTACCGCTGAATTTTGAAATTCCTGAGGAGGTATGGACAGGAAAGGAGGTAACTCTCTCACATATGAAATTTTTTGGTTGTGTTGCTTATGTGCATGTAAACTCTAATGATAGAGATAAGCTTGATCCTAAAGCCAAGAAATGTTTCTTTCTTGGCTATGGTGATGATAATTTTGGTTATCGATTTTGGGATGATCAGAATAGAAAGATCCTAAGACACAAGAATGTCACATTCAATGAAAATGTGATGTACAAAGACAAGCTTGAAGTAGAACCAAACAGAACCAGCATACAGACATCTAAAATATTTGAGTTAGAAGAAATCTCAGAAAATAAAGTGGCTAGAGAGCCTACAACTGGATCTGAAATTGAAGATGCCGAACCAAAAGCCGAATCTGGATCAGAATTAGAACCAGAACCAGAGATAGAATCAGATGAAGAACTAGATCTGGATTCGGGACTTGAATCAAATTCGGGATAAGTTAATACTGAACCTACATTAAGGAGATCTAAAAGAGTCACGAATGCTCCAAATAGGTTAACTCTCTCTCTCTTCACTATTTACTTCTGACTGATGCTGGAGAACCAGAGCATTTTGTTGAAGCAATGCAGGTGATAAGCTCTGATAAGTGGAAGTTAGCCATGAAAGAAAAGATGAATTCTCTTCAAAAGAATAAAACATGGATACTTACAGAGTTAGCAAAAGGAAAGAAGGCATTGCAAAACAAGTGGGTGTACAGGGTCAAGGAAGAGCATGATGGTAAGAAGAGATACAAAGCACAATTAGTAGTAAAAGGCTTTCAGCAGAAGGAATGGATTGACTACACCGAGATCTTCTCTCCTGTAGTCAAATTAACTACTATCAGGTTGGTGCTAAGTATCGTAGCTGCAGAAAATATGCATTTAGAGCAGCTAGATGTTAAAACTGCTTTCTTGCATGGCGACCTTGAAGAAGACATCTACATGAAGCAACCTGAAAGTTTTCAAATTTTTAGTAAAGAAAACCTTATGTGTAAGTTGCAGAAGAGTTTGTATGGTTTGAAACAAGCACCCTGACAATGGTACAAGAAATTTGACGGATTCATGCATAATAATGGTTTCACGCGATGTGAGATGGACCATTGCTGTTATATCAAAAATCATGATAAATCCTATATCATTTTACTATTGTACGTTGATGATATGCTAATTGCAGGATCTAACACAAATGAGATCAACAGGGTTAAGCAACAACTGGCGAAGGAGTTTGAAATGAAAGACTTAGGACCAGCTAAGCAAATGCTTAGGATAAGGATTAGCAGAAACAGGTCTGAAGGAACCTTAAAATTGTCTCAAAAAAAGTACATACAGAAGGTACTAAGCAGGTTCAGTCTTCATGATGCAAAGACCAGAAGCACTCCACTCGGAAGCCATCTTAATCTGTCGAAGGACCAATCACTTAAGACAGATGAAGCATGAAAGTACATGTCCAAAGTTCCATATGCTTCAGCAGTGGAAAGTTTAATGTATGTTATGGTTTGCACTAGACCTGACATATCCCATGCAGTTGGAGTTGTCAGTAAATACATGTCAAATCCAGGAAAGGAGCTTTGGGAAGGTGTAAAATGGATATTGCGATGTCTCAAAGGCACCTAAGGTATGGCACTTTGTTTTAAAATGAGCAATATTATCTTACAAGGTTTTGCTGATACAAATTTAGGCGGCGATCTGGATAGTCGAAAAAGTACCACAGGCTACGTATTCATCTTGGGTGGTACTATTGTTAGCTGGATGTCTAAACTTCAGAAAAATATTGCCCTATCTACCACTGAAGCAGAGTATATGGCAATCTCAGAAGCTGGAAAAGAGATGACTTGGCTTAAGAATTTTCTTAAAGAGCTAGGTAAAGAGCAAGACAATTGTGAGCTTTTCAGCGATAGCCAGAATGCAATTCATCTTGCCAAGAATCCAGTGTTTCATGCAAGATTGAAGCATATCCAGTTGAGGTATCATCATATCCGAGAGTTGATAAGTGAAGAAACTCTTTCCCTGCAGAAGATACCAGGATCAAAGAACCTGTCAGACATGCTGACCAAAGTTGTTGGTGTTGACAAACTGAGGTTGTGCACTGCCTCAGTTAGTCTTCAAGACTGATAGGGTGAAGGCGCCACCAGAGAATAGCACATCTTTATTTTAATTTCTTTCTTAATGTAACATAGGTTTGAGGGAGAGATTGATAGTAGCAAACCTGTTATTGTATGTGAAAGAAAGAAAAGTGGACAAAACAAAAGAAAGAAAAATCAAAAAGAGATGAACTTATAATGTAAGCGCTTACATCGGCATTCTTATGATATATGCGTTTACATCGGCATTCGTATGATGTAAGCGCTTACATCGGTATTCCTATGATGTAAGCGCTTACCTCGGCAGGTCATTCAAATGCCTATAAAAGGGATATGCATTTTCATTTGCAAATCATCCATCAACTTCTTCTTTGTTTCTTCAATTAATAAAGAGTTATTCTTTGTATGACCGTGGAGTAGGCAAAATTGTCGAACCAAATAAATCTTGTCTTGTCTTATCTTGTGCAATTTATTGTTTTTCTCTTTCAAATATTTTTTCCTTCTATTAGCCTTACACGTTTTCCAACATTGACTATAGCATACCTTCTATCTCCATATACATTGTATTGGAACTGTCTTAATATGGAAAATAAACACTGTATAGATTAACCAAAAATTCGAGGAAAAAATGCTTTTTGGAACGAAGAAGAGCAGCGAATGTAAAATGCTAGCCTTATTGTTCAAGGTCCAATTAAATGAACTAGAATACAACGCCCAGCTTAGAAAATCCATCTGATATGCTTGTGCAAGTGAAACTACACAAACTGTTTTTGGAGATTATACCTCAAAGACCTGTCTCGAGAGCTTCAAAGAACACACGAGGAGATCACTCTCGAAATTCAGTCCAGATTTGCTATGACGGCATCCACAACTTCTTGGGTGGTACTATCTCCGCCAACATCCTTGGTCCTACCTTCTGACTTCTGCGATTACAAGCTTCACTGCAGTCTCTAGTCTATCTGCAAATGAAGGGAACTGCAAATGTCTCAACATCATGGCGGATGAAAGAAGCAAGGCAACAGGATTTGCCTTTTTTTGCTCCACTATCTTCTCATTTCCTACATTTCCTGCTGAAGCACCTTGCTCGACATTACCTGACACACAAAGTCCATTCTTCATTCATGTAATAAACACATTAATCATCTTAGGCATACCCCAAACGTTAAAGCTGCTCTGAAGATGAATGGCACTTTAAATGACACAAACCAAATTAGCAAGGAGAGAAATGAAAGAGGATGCAGAAAACCAACTTTTGAAAAGTATCCAAGTTAACTTGGAGAGAAAGCTGACTGCCAATGATACACACCTCCTGGCATTACACCCGTGCCTCCAGCAATACCAGCTGCTGTATTTGCCACCAGATTGCCATATTAGGGGTGACCTGTAACATACAATTTCAAAGTAACATCCACACGGGAAGATATAGTGACAATGAAATTCAGAAGAAGAATGAAAGAACACAAAGGTAAGCGCACACATGCTATACAATACACACACACATCATACATGCATACTACCATAACACAAGCACCCACACATATAATGTGTGTGTGCGTGTGTGTATTCACCTGATCAAACACATAAATCACGAGTTATTGATTTGCAACAGCACTGCTACAAACTCCAACAAAATGAAAACGTCAGCTCTATTTCCCATGTCAGCAACCTCAAGTTCAAACTTCATCTTATGAGTATACTTATCATCACCCATCACCTCTTCCCCACCCTCCATTGTTTGAAAAAGAGAATACTAAAATTTAACGTCGGCAAACTATCACATGCTCATTCAACTACTGTATAAGGAGAGAAAATGCTTCAAATAGTGATGAAAGTGAACATAGTGTGAGCATCATGCACAAGGCAACCAGTGGTGGAGGCAGGATCTCCACGAAGGGGTTCAAAAAAAATAAATTGTAGCTAGTGGGTTGAACCTTTCAAAGATTTTGAACTTCCTTGACCACTAAGCTACACTTTTGGGTTGTGTCAAGGGGGTTCAAAACTTAATATATAAAGGTAAAAAAATAGATATTGTCTTATATATACCGTGTAATTTTTCGGCGAAGAGGGTTCGGGTGAACCCTTTTCGCCCCTAAATCCGCCCGTGAAGGCAACTATTTCCGGAACCAAAAAGTAATCATGGATCAAAATTAAATGACTGATATTTGCACCAAATCCTTACCATAACGTCAAATTGCTTTGGCTTCGATACAAGTTGCATGCAGCAGTTATCCACAATGATCTCATTGTACTTGATACCAGGGTACTTGCTAGCAACCTAGCGACAAGACTCCAGAAATAAACCATCAGCGAGTTTCATGATGTTTGCTTTGCGTATAGCGGTCACTCTCTTGCGATTGTTGAGATATGCATATCAAAGGCATATTTTGCAATGCGTTCAGAGCAAAACTTTGTGATCACCTAGCAGTTAGTTTATAAAAATAACAATTACAAGACTCAGACTCCTCCAGGAGAAGCCATTACAAACTTCTCGAAGTTGAAATGTAAGTGCTGAACACAAAGTATAAAGCAACCAGCGAAGAACTCATGACTCCTAACCAGAGTGGTCAAAAATTCAAAAAGAAAATGGAACCCCGACACATTTCCTAGTGCCAAAAGACCAAGGAAAACAGAACACAGAAGAAATTCCCCAGGGACTATCTGTGTACGGTCAAAATCGATTCTCAATCATAAAGATCGGTCGAGACAATAACGTTTCAATCGAAGGGTATCCACATGACAAGCTCAGACGAATCCCGAAGTAGGGACGTCGAGCTTCGAGCTATAAGACCAATCAACGGCAAAACTCGATATCATTATCGAGCCCGTGTCCGAATCGGACTACGGGGCAACACCGATCGACACAGACCCCGAATATCGATGCCCCAAGGCAGAACCGAGCTCGAACCAAGACTGGGGGTTCGATCTAACACCGAGCTCGAGCCAGTGCCAAGCTCGCAGACAAGAGCCGTTACAACCGCACCGAGGGAGAGAATCTTGGCGAGAATCAAGGAAGAGACAAACCATCATGGGTCCTCCACTATATGTATTATTTTATTATGTTGTTATAGATAAAACAGTGACCCTCTACTATAAAAAAGGGGATAGACTGCAATAGACGCAGGTCCTCCAAGATACATTAAGATTTCATTGTGCTTGTTTTTCTAACTCATTTCAGTCTTCCCGTCCATCATTCCCATTTTATAGCAAAAATATCTGTATTGTCATTTTGTATCAAAGGAATTTGCATACCCTTAGAACCATATCTAAATTTAACGTTATCCGATTTTTCGGGTAAACAGTTTGGCGCCCACCGTGGGGCTAAAGGTAACAGTGATTGTTTGATATAAATCTACAGTATACTCCAGCTTACAACTTCAAATCAGCAATGGCTCTATCTATCAACCTCGAAGCCAGCCTTCAAGATGAAACCAACAACTTGGCGCCCGGGACTGGAAGGCTACCTGACGACGGCAACGAGGCTCGAATCGAAGAACCCGAAATTCGAGCCGAAGTACCATTGGATATCAATTCACAAATAGCTCTAGAAGCGAATCAGCGTTCTGAACCGGAAAGAAGCGTTTAGGGCGGTGCTCGGCCCATAACTCAAGACACCTACAGCACGGGGGAAATCGGGGTCAGCTTGCATATGATTTTCGAAATATTACAAGCCCAACAAGCAGCGATAGCTCAGTTGCAAAGCCGAACTCATATGCAAAGCGGGCCGAACTCCAATCCGCTTCTTCGAGAAGTCACCCCCAGAACGGAGCCCGCCGTAGTGAAATCAAACGAGTAGGAATCGGGGACCACTCCTGAAACTGCTAAATTGCTCGAGGAACTCACAAAACGAGTCGAAGCCAACGACAAAACAGTGAAAACGTATAACGCTAGGGTCGATCAAATCCCGGGGGCTCCGCTAATGATAAAAGGGCTCGATTCGAAAAAATTCATACAAAAGCCTTTTCTCTCGAGCGCGGCCCCAAAACCAATCCCCAAAAAATTTTGTATGTCCGAAATTCTCAAATATAACGGTACGACCGATCCTAACGAACACGTCACCTCCTACACATGTGCCATCAAAGGCAACGATTTGGAGGATGATGAGATCGAATCCGTGTTGTTGAAAAAGTTCGGAGAGACCCTCGCAAAGGGAGAAATGATCTGGTATCACAACTTACCACCAAATTCCATTGATTCTTTTGCCATGTTAGCAGATTCGTTCGTAAAAGCACATACTGGTACCATAAAGGTTGCAACAAGGAAATCAGACCTCTTCAAATTAAAACAAAGGGGTAACTAAATGCTGAGGGAATTCGTATCCCGATTTCAAATGGAACGTATGGACTTGCCACCGGTCACAGACGATTGGGCCGTACAAGCTTTCACCCAAAGACTGAACGGGCTAAGTTCGATAGCATCACGTAGGCTAAAACAAAATTTGATCGAGTACCCAGCAATAACTTGGGCAGATGTACACAACCGGTACCAATCAAAAATCAGGGTCGAAGATGATCAATTGGGAGCTCCGTATGGGCCCGTACGTCAGAACCACACAACCACTAAAAATCAGAGGGAAATCAACAGAGAACAAAGGTCGAACAGAGACCGATACCAACCGTACGACACAGATCGGATGAACAACGGTTCAGCACGTGATACGGTTCGGAACAACCGAAAGACTGATCGAGGGCGAAATTCTCGGGGACTTATGAGCAAGAGCGGCTTTGATAAATATGACGATCCTATAGAAGTCCCTCGATTATCGGAGTATAACTTCAACATTGATACATCCGCCATCGTGTCGGCCATCGGACGCATCAAAGACACCAGATAGCCTCGACCCATGCAGACCGATCCTGCCCAAAGGAATCCCAATCAAATGTACGAATATCATGGCACCCATGGCCACAAAACGGAAGATTGCAGGCAACTAAGAGAGGAAGTGACCCGCTTATTTAACAAAGGACACCTTCGAGAATTTCTGAGTGATAGGGCGAAGAACCATTTTAGGAACAAGGAATTCGGCAAGCAAAACGAGCCAAAAAAATCGCAACACGTCATTCACATGATCATCAACGGCGTCGATGCCCCTCAGGGACCAATGCTTAAACGCACTAAAACATCGATTGTGAGGAAAAATCGATCTCGAACTCAAGATTATACACCCATAGGGACTTTGTCCTTCAGTGATGAAGATACAGAGGGAATCATCCAACCCCATAACGATGCACTAGTAATATCCGTATTCATGAATAAAACTAAGATTAAGCGTGTGTTAATTGATCCAGGTAGCTCGGCCAATATCATCAGATCGAGGGTCGTAGAACAGCTCGGCCTGCAAGATCAGGTCGTACCTGTAACTCTGGTTCTAAACGGATTCAATATGGCATGTGAAACCACCAAAGTAGAGATTACCCTACCAATAAACGTGGCCGGAACCATCCAGGAAATAAAGTTTCACGTGATCGAAGGTGATATGAGATATAACGCCCTTTTCGAAAGGCCGTGGATCCACAACATGAGAGCTGTAACCTCGATCCTACACCAGGTCCTCAAATTCCCAACATCGGGAGGTGTCAAAATAGTGTACGGAGAACAACCGTCCGCAAAGGAAATGTTCTCCGTCGAAGAAGCAAAATCAATATCCTCGTCTTCGCCGATAAAAGGATCAGGTTCAGAAGGAGACACAATCGGAGAGCAAAGCGCCAAATTGCTACAGACATCAGCTTCGACCCAGCCAGGTAAGCAGAGCATTGAAGAAGATGATGATGATCGATGGATCCCTCGATCCTTCGTAACCCCTGAAGATTTCAATGCCACCAAATCAACAATTAAGGAACTGGAGCAAATCATACTGATCGAACACTGGCCCGAACGAAAGGTATACCTAGAAACGGGTTTGAGCCCCGAACTCAGGAAGAAACTCATTCAATTTTTTATCAATAACATCGACTTTTTTGCCTGGTCCCATCTAGATATAACAGGGATCCCGCCGGACATAACGGCGCACCAGCTAAGCTTGAACCCTAGGTTCAGACCGGTGAAGCAAAAAAGAAGGCCCCAGTCCGAGAAAAAGCACGCATTCATAAAGGACGAGGTAACCAAACTTCTCAAGATAGGGTCCATTCGGGAGGTAAAATACACCGAATGGATAGCCAATGTGGTTGTAGTACCTAAAAAAGGGAACAAACTTAGAATGTGTATGGACTATAAGGATTTGAACAAAGCATGCCCCAAAGATTCCTTTCCACTACCCAACATCGATCGTATGATCGATGCCACGGCCGGTCATGAGATCCTCACCTTTCTCGACGCCTATTCCGGGTATAATCAAATTCAGATGAACCCGGACGACCGGGAAAAGACTTTATTTGTGACCCGATATGGAACATATTGTTATAACATAATGCCCTTCGGGCTAAAAAATGCAGGAGCTACTTATCAACGCCTAGTAAACAGAATGTTCGAAGAACAAATAGGTAAAACAATGAAAGTCTATATTGATGACATGCTAGTTAAGTCCCTGCGCGCAGAGGACTATTTGGCCCATTTGCAGGAAACGTTCGAGATTCTGAGGAAATACAACATGAAGCTCAACCCCGAAAAATATGCTTTCGAGGTCGGTTCGGGAAAGTTCCTCGGCTTCATGGTATCAAATCGGGGAATTGAGATCAACCCCAACAAAATCAAGGCCATCGAAGACATCACCATCGTGGACAGCGTGAAAGCTGTACAAAGGTTAACGGGAAGAATTGCAGCCTTAGGCCGGTTCATTTCAAGATCATCAGAACGAAGTCACAAATTTTTCTCCCTACTCAAAAAGAAGAACGATTTCGCCTGGACACCGGAATGCCAACAAGCATTACAAGAATTGAAACGATATCTTTCGAGCCCACTACTGCTTCACACTCCAAAAACCAACGAAAAACTATACTTGTACTTATCGGTATCGGAAGTCGCCGTAAGCAGTGTCCTAGTTCGAGAAGAGCAAGGTACGCAATTTCCCGTTTATTACGTAAGTCGGACCTTAGGAGAAGCGAAAACTAAGTATCCGCACTTAGAAAAATTAGCACTTGCGCTGGTAAGCGCATCTAGAAAGTTAAGGTCATACTTTCAATGTCACCCCATAAGCATATTAACCACCTGCCCACTCCATAATATTTTACATAGGCCCGAACTATCAGGCCGATTGGCCAAATGGGCCATCGAACTCAGTGGCTACGATATCAGATATCAACCCCGTACGGCCATCAAGTCTCAAATTTTAGCAGACTTCATGGCCGACTTCATGCCAACCCCCATACCCGAAGTCGAAAAGGAACTCCCTTTGAAATCAAGTATATCGTCCCGGGTATGGATCCTTTTTACGGACGGTGCTTCGAATATAAAGGGGTCCGGGTTAGGCATAGTTTTGAAACCCCCCATGGGTAACATTATTAGGCAAGCTATTAAAACTATCAGGTTAAATAACAACGAGGCCCGAGTATGAAGCCATGATTACAGGTCTCGAACTAGCTAGAAACTTTGGAGCAGAAGTCATTGAGGCGCATTGTGACTCTTTGCTGGTGGTGAGTCAAGTAAATAAAACCTTTGAAGTCCGAGAAGGTAGGATGCAAAGGTATTTGGACAAACTGCTTATCACTTTACACCATTTCAAACAATGGACCCTACGGCATGTTCCACGAGAACGGAATAATGAGGCTGATGCTCTTGCAAATTTGGGATCTTCGGTCGAGGTAGATGATTTGAGCTCGGGGACTGTCGTTCAACTTTCAATATTGGTAATCGAAGATGGGCACGCCGAAATAAATTCTACTAGCTTAACCTGGGATTGGAGAAACAAGTATATTGAATACTTAAAAAACTGAAAGCTCCCTTCAGACCCTAAAGATTCCAGGGCCTTACGGACTAAAGCTGCTCGATTTACGTTGGCTGCGGACGGAATACTATATCGAAGAACATTCGATGGACCGATGGCGGTATGCGTGGGTCCGGGAGATACCAATTACATCCTCCGGGAAGTACACGAGGGCACTTGTGGCAATCACTCTGGTGCCGACACATTAGTTCGAAAAGTGATCAGAGCGGGGTATTATTGGATCGATATGGGCAAAGATGTGAAAGAATTTATTCGTAAATATGATAAATGTCAAAGGTTTGCGCCAATGATCCTTCAACCCGGAGAGCAACTTCACTCGGTCCTATCCCCATGGCCATTCATGAAATGGGGAATGGACATCGTCGACCCTCTGCCATCGACCCCAGGTAAAGCCAAATTTATTTTATTTATGACTGACTATTTTTTTAAATGGGTTGAAGCGCAGGCGTTCGAGAAAATAAGAGAGAAAGAAGTTATAGACTTTATTTGGGATCATATCATATGCCGATTCGGGATACCCGCCGAAATAGTATGCGACAATGGGAAGCAATTCATTGGCAGCAAAATCACAAAATTCTTCGAAGATCACAAAATAAGAAGGATATTATCAACACCATACCACCCCAGTGGGAACAGTCAGGCCGATTAACGAACAAGACTATTCTTCAAAACCTGAAGAAAAGATTGAACGACGCGAAGGGAAAATGGAGAGAAATCCTGCCCGAAGTCCTTTGGGCATACCGAACAACGTCAAAATCCAGTACGGGGGCGACCCCATTCCCCTTAGTATATGGTTCTAAAGCATTGATACCAGTCGAAGTCGGTGAACCTAGTCCCAGATTTCGATTCTTGACGGAAGAATCAAATAACGAGGCTATGAACACCAGCCTTGAATTATTGGACGAAGGACGAGAAGCTGCCCTCATCCGATTGGCCGCCCAAAAGCAACGAATCGAAAGGTATTATAATCGCAGAACTAAACTTCACCATTTCAAGCCCGGGGACTTATTGATAAGAAAAGTCACCATCAATACTCGGAATCTAAACGAAGGAAAATTAGGACCAAATTGGGAAGGACCATACCATGTGCTCGAGAACGTTGGAAAAGAATCATACAGGCTCGGCATCATAAACGGCAAACAGCTATCAAGCAGTTGGAATGTATCACATCTAAAACGGTACTACTGCTAAGGTACGACCTTTCCATATTCATCTAACTGACCCATGCAGAAGTCCGAACAAGAGCTGAAGAAGATCTTTCGCTTAAAAGCATGCGTTGCACTCTTTTTCCCTTAGACCGGTTTTCTCCCAAATGGGTTTTTCGGTAAGGTTTTTAATGAGGCAACCATCGATCGTGCTGCACTTTTAACAATATCCGAGGCCTCTTTCCAACCGACCTCGAATATCGGGGGGCATCAGGGCCCTCAAATACATCGAGTTCAGATGCAAGAAAGTCATCTCACAACAATAGGGTTCCAACAGGAAAAATTGTAAGAGCCAAATGGTCAAAATGAACCATGCTCATATAGATTGGCCCAAATATAAACACATGTGCAATGACTTGAGATTTATTGTGCAACCAGAATTAAGATTCACTCAACTATTAAGCCTACGGGCTACTTACATTCCGAGTTCAAAATAATCACTCGAATATTAAGCCTACGGGCTACTGTTATTCCGAGTTCGAGCAAGCACTCACTCGACCATTATGCCTACGGGCTACTTTCATTCCGAGTTCGAAATAATCATTCGACTATTAAGCCTACGGGCTACCTTTATCTCGAGTTCAAAACACTCACTCGACCATTGCGCCTACGGGCCACATTATCTCGAGTTCTTTACTCGACTATTAAGCCTACGGGCCATATTATCTCGAGTTCGAAATATTCACTCGACTATTAAGCCTACGGGCTACTGTTATTCCGAGTTCGAGCAAGCACTCACTCGACCATTACGCCTACGGGATACGATATTTCAAGTTTGGAACAATCATTCGACTATTAAGCCTACCGGCTACCTTTATCTTGAGTTCAAAACACTCACTCGACCATTGCGCCTACGGGCCACATTATCTCGAGTTCGAGAAACACTCACTCGACCATTATGCCTACGGGATACAATATTTCAAGTTCGAAACATTCACTCGACTATTAAGCCTACGGGCTACTGTTATTCCGAGTTCGAGCAAGCACTCACTCGACCATTACGCCTACGGGCTACAATATTTCAAGTTCAAAACATTCACTCGACGGCTAATAAGCTACTTTTACTCTGAGTTTACATTAACTCAACCATTACATTACACCTACGAATTATGTTCCATCAAAGTTTGAATCATCGACTCAACAAGCAAACACAGGGGCTACAAATCTGATCGATCAGAGAGACTACAAGTTCAACATTCGATTAAAAGTCTTCACAAAACAAAAACAAGTCGACCTCATTATACGTATATATACAAAAATTGCCTACGTGATTAATTTACAAACATGAAGAATTAGAAGCTAAGCTTCCTGGTCGAGCTCTTCCCCGTCCTCGGATCCGCTTTTGCTACCATCATCATCATCATCATCAGAAGCCAAGGCTTCAGCTTTCGCTTCGAGCTCTTTTGCCTTTTTTACCTCTTCGGTAAGGTCGAAACCTCGAGCGTGTATCTCCTCGAGGGTCTCCCTCCGAGACCTACACTTAGCAAGTTCGGCAACCCAATGAGCTCGAGTATAGGCGGTCTTCGCCGCTTCCCAGGCCTCCATCTGAGCAGCCTCAGCATCAGCCCGATATACAGCAATGGACTTATCCGCCAAGACTTTCGACGACTCAACCTCTGCCTTAGCCTCAGCAAGTCGTGTTTCAAGCTCCTCGATCTTCTTAGCTTGAACCGACCCCTTTTGCTTGACACTTCGAAGTTGAACGTCGGTCGATAATAATTTTGTTAAGATGGTTTCTTTTTTCGCTGCCAGGCGGTCGAGGGTCTCCTTCCACCGATTGTATTCAGCTCGGATTTGATCGACTTCTTCTCGAAGTAACCCGATCTTTTCGATCTTTTGCTGCAACTGAGACAACAAAGGGTTAACTTCCACGGTTGAGTCAGACCCATACTTTAACAGAACGAGGCTCACTTGCTTATCGAGCTCGACCCCTTCTTCACGGACCTTAGCCAAATCCGCTTGGAGGTCCTTTATAGCCTCGTCCTTTTGGCTGCAAAGAAGCCGCAGGGCATCTCTCTCACCTGAGACCTTCCGGAGCTCGGCCTCACACCGGCTAAGATCGACTCGAAACCTACTAATGGCATGCACAGTAAGAAACACAAGTCAAGTATGGAAAAGAACAAAGAAACCAAGTATGAAAGAATCATTACCTGAGTAATGAAACGTTGAGCCTCCTCTAATAAAAGAGAAGCGTCACCGATATCGGAACCATCATCGACTCCAGTATAACAATCCCTAAAAGGATCCCCTGCACCAGAGCCTGCGCCGATATCGGGAGTCTTCAACTCTCGAGCTTCCTTCAATGCCTCCTCAGAAAAAGATGGAAGAGAAGGCGAATGACCCATTGTCATAGCCCCGAGCAAATCACTCGGAGTACTCCGGTCGAGACTCAGGTCTTCGGAAACAACCCTGACAGGCACAACCGCCATCGGCTCGGGAGCTCTGGCAACCTCGATGGCCTCCATAGATCGGACTATGAAAGCCGAGGAGCTATTTTCTTCTTCTTCTTCTTCTCTCAGTCGTTGGACCGAGTCAATCGAAAGGGCAATTACTTTTCTCCTCACCCTTCGAGTTTTGGGCTTGGGGTCCTCTGACCGAGAGGAAGCTCTTCGCTTCTTATCTTCCCCCTGTTTAGGGACTATGGACTTGTTTCCTTCTTCACCGCTCGAAGGCCTCAAAGCGGCATCCCTGGTTACGCCTCCACAAAAGGAAATCGGTAACGAATAGAATGCAAAGAATACTTCGAAGGAAACAAGAAGCAAACCTCACCATGGTTCTTGGCCTCCCATATGCCTTTTGCCAAATCACGCCAAGCGCGCTCGGCGTAAGAGGAGGTCGAGGCTAACTTCCGAACCCAGTCCTCGAGGTCATGCACCGCTTGTGGCATCCAAGGGGCAGCTGAACATCAGGGAGGGACATCAGAAAAAATCGGAAAAGGACATGAAAAGTGAACAAAAATCACTTACGATCAAAATTCCATTCTTCAGGGAACGACATCTTCTCCTCCGGAATGAGATCACGGGTCCTCACTCGAATATAACGACCCATCCAACCCCGATCCTTGTCTTTATTGATGCTCGACATCAAAGCCTTCGATGCCCGACGATGAAGTCTGATTAGTCCTCGAAAGATCTGAGACCGATACAGTCGTATGAGGTGGTTCAGAGAAAAATCCAACCCCCGGCTTTGATAGAGAAGAAGCGCAATAAGATCACTATACGCCATAAAGAGGTATGAATTTGGGCAAGGGTGACTTGATACCTTTTGCAGAAATCAATAATCACTGGGTCGACGGGTCCCAGTGTGAAGAGATAAGTATAAACACTTAAAAACCCCTTCACGTAAGTGGTAACACTCTCATCGGAAGATGGAATTTGCAACACGACCTCCGAACCCCAGTTGCAATCTTTTATGACGGCCTCGAGGTGATCCTCCATTATAGAGCACGTATACATCGATACGTGTTCACATCGACCCAGAACGGAGGAAGGATTCTCCACCTTAAAATCGGTCTTCAAAGTGCACGGGCTAGGAACATAGTCATGAACTGACGACTCCACCGGCGCCTTATCATCAGACGGCTGTGAGGAAGAAGTTTTCTCCTTCTGAGGTACGGTTTTGGAAGTTTTCGCCATTGATATGAAAGGAAAGAGTGCAAAGGAAGGTGAAGAAATAGACAGCACCAAAATTATGGTATGGGCGGCCCCGTAGCAGCGAAATAGAGAGGATAAATAAGAAAGTTTGGAAGAAGAGAAGGCGCAAAAGTGGTAAAGGTTGTATGGAAAGACTATTTATAGACTAAGGCATGACGGTTCGGTATCAGCAGTGGCCGACCACCGTCTGACACACATTAAATGCTTCGGTAAAATCGAGCCGATAGGACAGCTATCATATACGTCAAGATCGGGTTTGATAGAAACGTCAGCATAAATTTGATCGAGCCACAGGAAAATCATATCGTTCTTCGCCACATCCTTTCCGAGAAATGAGGGGACTATTCCGAAGTAGGGACGTCGAGCTTCGAGCTATAAGATCAATCAACAGCAAAACTCGATATCATTATCGAGCTAGTGTCCGAATCGGACTACGGGGCAACACCGATCGACACAGGCCCCGAATATCGATGCCCCAAGGCAGAACCGAGCTTGAACCAAGACTGGGGGTTCGATCTAACACCGAGCTCGAGCCAGTGCCAAGCTCGCAGACAAGAGTCGTTACAACCGCACCGAGGGAGAGAATCTTGGCGAGAATCAAGGAAGATACAAACCATCATGTGTCCTCCACTAAATGTATTATTTTATTATATTGTTATAGATAAAACAGTGACCCTCTACTATAAAAAGGGGATAGACTGCAATAGACGCGGGTCCTCCAAGATACATTAAGATTTCATTGTGCTTGTTTTTCTAACTCATTTCAGTCTTCCCGTCCATCATTCCCATTTTATAGCAAAAATACCTGTATTCTCATTTTGTATCAAAGAAATTTATATACCCTTAGAATCATATCTAACTTTAACGTTATTCGATTTTTCGGGTAAACACACAACAACAAGCACACTGGAATCATTATAAGTATATAGATCAATAAGTTTTGACTTACAAAAAATTTAAAATAAATAAATTAAGAAAGACAGCAAGTTGTCCGAGCATAGAAATTGCAAATCCAGCGAGAAATACAAGAATCTACAGAAATAATGTGACATGCAGTCAAAGGACTGAAGATTAGTATGACCTCAGAAAGCCGAAGAACAGGGCAACATACAATACAGCGAGAATGCTTCTCAAGCTAGAAAGATATATACAATCTACTTTAAAGAGATCTTTTTTCTCTTTCCTTTTCTTTCGAGTAAAACTTTGAAGTCAAATTGAAAGGGTAAAAGCAAAGGCCAAAGGTCATAACTTATTCTATGTAACAAGGAATGCAAGGTCTCTCATGCGATTTTCATCAATATTGTGTCTTGAAACTTGTGGACGGTGTATAAATTCATAGATCTCGGGCCCTCAAACCAATTCCTTCCCAGATGTGGTGCTGACTGCAAATTATCAGTATTTTGGCCCTGTTTCTAATCTTTTAATACTTAAAATCATTTTTGGCTCACCTTTCTCACGAAACCAGCATCACGCAGGTTGAATATTACAGCTTGATGCCAGGAAGATGTATTAGTACGAGATTTGTCCTGTGAATGTGCATACATCCAAAGATCTGGAAGAATTTCCCTGAGAAAATATGAACCTACAGAGGTCCCTATAGATTGGCTCATTCTTCAACCATGGGTTAAGACTTAATACGTGGCTAGCTGGTATATGTGATTTTCTTATTTTAGACTTTTGTTCTTCCTAGTAGAATTGGTTCATGAGAGCATCCCTCTTTCATAGTACACACCATCTTGTTTATGCAGCTGCTGAGCTATTCAATAAAACACTACATATTAGATTACAAATAGAAAAGAAGAAAATAATTCTAATGACCCTCAATATTTAGTTGAGTTAAAGTAGTAGTAGTTTATAATTCACCGGACTTGACTTATCACCGTACCAAAAGTTTTAGATTTACATTTGAATGCTACTGCTTGACATTTAATGCCAAACACAGTAGTCAAAATTGACATATCAAACAAACATAGATCAAGCTCGAGCAAATAAATAGTACATAACTTGCTACTTACACAGGCTAAACAATCACATATTGAAGGAAAGCTGATTCAGAAGAAACCAATTATGTTCCTAACTAGATGAAGCACGCCCGTGCTAAGCACGGACCCAACAAAGTGGTGTTGCGATAACCTATCGAAAAAAATAAAAAGGTGTTGCGAGAATGTATGTAATTGTTTACACTACATACGTACAAAATTTCATATCCCAGTTGACAAGCATATAGTGTATTGCAAGAACTTTGCACTACCAAAAAATGTTTCCTCCTTTGTATTTGCTCTCGTGAATCAAAAGAAGTTACATCATAAAATAAAAACAAAGGATAAAGCTTCACTAAATAGGTATGTACAATCATTTTAGCAAACATTTTTTAGTTTCTTTCAAGCGCGGTAATTACCCTGAAAACCTTTGCTTGCTTGAAGGTGTCTGGAGGCTCACGCAGCACAACCAACAAGCCCAACCATTACAATCTGGAGGCACGTGAGCGTGACATCGGACATGTAAAGTGTATTGCTTTTCGCATAGTGGGTTCTCTCCATCTCCAATTCTGCCTTAACAAGAAGAATTATGTTAGAATTTATCAAAATAGCTAATATAGAAATTATGTAAGTCCGAATTAAATTTGAGTAAGAATGATGATAAATACTACAGATCAGTAAGTCACATTTGAAGAGTAAACCATTAATATTCCTCTAATGCAAAAGAAGCTACAGATTTTTCTAATATGCTGCTCTTTTGCGTGTCAAAGTTTGAAGTATGAGCTTGTCCCTAATTGGAATTTTCATTTCCCTTTAGTACAATAAAAGTAAGAGAGCTACTTTCATTTATTTTCAGAAAGAAACTAACAGAAATATTAAGTTTCATACCACAAATTCATACCAAAATTTTCTTAAACATTGAGATGGTACAAGATTTATCTAAATAATGCAACGGTAACACTTCAACTGCAGTACATACATTTGCTGGAAGAAGTGCATGTACTGATCAAACCCTTGCAATTATTAAAAACAAATGAAGTGGTCCTATATGTAGCACATAAAAGCAACAATCTAGACAGTGCATTATCAAATATGAGAAATGAGAAGCAATTATGTTTCTTTGCTACTTATTGTTGAGGTTTGGTCATTCACTGAATGACAAGAGCTATTATATTAGCGGAAACCCATGGTGCATCAACTTTAGGCAAGAGACGTAAGAGTTGACATGTCCATATAAATGACAGAATTAAGATTGTGTCAGCTGCATTCTCTATACAAAGAGTCTATCCTATTTTGTTTTTAAGTGTCATATGAGAAATCCGATGCTGTTTGTAGAACATGATCAGTTAATGCATTCCCAACACTACTGCTATCTTAGAAACAGTAAGCAATAAAAAAAATAGCCGCAATGAGGCCTAGATATCAACATGTATACATGTAAAATTCACTTCTACACCAAAAAGATCGTACCATTTCTTCCAATTATGTCCTTTTCAACTAAGGCTAAATCATAATATAAGCAGTTAGAAATGTCTAAAAAATTTGGGAGAGAATTGAGGTCCTTCTATGTCCTCTTCAATTGGCACCAAGACAAACTCTAGGCATATAAATTGGAAAACTAACATTGGAAAATTTTATAACTTTAGGAGAAAAAGGCTAAGATAAAGTTCTTGACATCTAAAGTGAAAGAAAATCTTAAATTAAAGATTGTAGTTTCAAAAATAAGATATAGTTTCTTTAGTAGTTTAGAGAGTCTTATTTCATGTTTCACATAATTAATACCGAGGAAAATATATCATGTCCAAATTCTCCAATATTAAAACTTATCTTAGTAATTAAGGTAAATTTTTAGTTTAATCAAGTTAGAGTGCAAAGTTGGGAAGATAAAATTATAGTCTGCAATTTATAGCACATGAGAGTTCTTTGAGGGTGTCAACTACTTATCGTACCTAGAATTATTTTACTTGAATCCTTTTTACTTTTATGAGAGAAACGGAGCAGAACAACATTGAAATATGATTAATAAGAAAGTGCAATACTTGCTTTTTTTAATTCAAAGATGCATATCCATATTTTACCCCTAGGTGAGCCCACAATAGTGATATATATTATCTCCACTCTAATTAAAAAGTTAAACATGAAGCAAAAAATAAACAAAAATACAAATACAAATTTAGAATAATGAAACTTTAATAATCAAAGTATGAATTTAAGATGAAGACCATGAAGCTAATATATAGCTATTCAGTGCTATCAGCAGTTGTCAAAGTCATACATCGGGATATTCCTTGTCCCTTTTTTTTTAAAAGAATGAAAGATCCATCTTAGATGTCAAATTTATTTAACAAAGAAGATCTTCAATTAGTTGATCCACAAAACATAAAGCAAACTAAATGGAACAGTTTTGCATAGAGTTTAAAACAAGAAATTTTATCCTTCTCCGCGAAATCAAACAAAAATAACATTTCAGCCCTGAAGCCCGGCCCCTTGAATTGCACCAATTTCTTAATCAAAGAGAAGACTTGTCATGGATTGAGGCATAATTATTATTGTTTCAGTTAAGACAAGGAAAGGGTCATGGTTAATGAAAGAGTTGCAAAGCTTCAAGTGCTTGCTAGGACAAATGTATCAACGCACCGGTACTCCTGAAAGCAAGTTAAAACTTCAGCTAATTTAATTGTTTAAACAATTGAACACAATACTATACCGAGCTGAGCATGATGATTTACAAACAATATGAGAATATGCACTGAAGAAACATAAGTTTAACAAAATGTATACGACAATCATTTTTATTCCTTTGTTTAATGAAATTTAAAAGAAAATTAATTTTTTTTTAATGATACAGTTGATCTGGATTTACTGATATTAAATAAAAACATATTCTCTTATAAATTTTATTTTAAAAAAAAATCAAATTATTAGCCAAGAGGCAAATCCCGAACTAAAAAGGCCATGACCGAATTAACACGTTTCGGAGACGTCCGAATTCCGTAACAAAACAGGCATTCGAATTCCCTCATAAACCGATTAAAAGGGCTACCCCGCCAAATCATAAAAGGCTTCGATAATATCAAGCCTCGAAAATTCCAATGAGTAAAAAATTATTCGAACTCTCAAACAGTTCCTTATTGCATGCTAAGGCATTACAAGTTTTGCAAATACAAATGATAAAAAAAAATTTCAAGTCGAAAAGAGGAGAAAGCCATAAACAATCTTTTTACAAAGGCTATATCGGCATAATACAAAAGCCTAAGGGTTGTTTTTGCTTTGAGTTCGAGAGACCATCCTCACTCAAATAAAAAACCTAAGGGTTACCTTATTTCGAGTTCGAGCAAGCACTCACTCAATCGTAAAGCCTAAGGGCTATACTAGTTCGGTTTCAATCAAATTGTCTAAACCTCGGACCTTAGAATACAACTTCATAATTTTATAAGGCAGAAAGGAAGAAAATTTTTATATATATGTCAAAAATTATTTACAAGGGCAACATGGCCCGATCAAATTTCTCTACAAAAGACCGAAACAGTCTTAAAAGAAACACAAAAAATACTAATCCTAAAAGACTTAGTCTTCTCCAGGTGAAGCATCTTCGCTTTCGAGGCCTTCTCCGCTTTCAAATCCGCTCATACTCCCAGAATCATCATCATCAGGAAAGGCCAACACTCTGGCTTCAGCTTCGAGCTCCTTAGCATTCTCGATCTCGGCTGTAAGATCGAAGCCACGAGCATGGATCTCCTTGAGAGTCTCCCTTCGAGACTGGCATTTAGCATGTTCAGCAACCCAGTTTGCTCGAGCCTGAGCAGCTTCGGCAACCTCCTTTGCTCGAACCTGAGCAGCTTCAGCATCGGACCGGTAGACGGCCACCATTGCATCATCATTAACCTTGGTCATTTCGACCTCCGATTTGGCCGCTGCAAGTTCTGTGGCCAGCCTCTCTCGATCGGAAGTTGCTGAATCCAACCGAGACTGGAACTCCTCAATTTTCTTGGCTTGCACCAAGACCTTCTCTTTCAAGCTTCAGAGTTGGGTCTCAGTCGAGGCCAGTTGAACTCGGGCAACTTCCTTTTCTGAGGCAAGGCGGTCCATGTTCTTCTTCCATGCCTCGGTCTCTGCTTTCACTTAGTCCACTTCCTCACGAAGTTGTCCGATCACATCGAGCTTTTGCTGGACCTGTGGGACCAAACTGTTAGCCACCACGCCCGAGTCAGTATCGTTAACTTCAAAGATTTGTTTTACCTTCTCGGCCAGATCAGCTTGTTCTTTTTGAGCTTCTTCTAGCTCATCCCGAAGTCCTTTTGCTTCCCCTTCTCTCTGCTCACTGAAAAGCTTGAAGGCATCTCTCTCCTTAGTAAGTCCTCGATTTTCGGCTTCGTACCGGCTCAGCTCCACTCAGGATCGGAAGAAATCCTTGCGATGAAGCACAGAATCCTACAAAAATAGGAAGAAGGAATTATACATGGGGAGAAAAGTACAAGTATGAAAAATGACAAAGAAAATATGAACTTACCCGGTTCAGGGCCTGTTGGGCTTCGTTGAAAAGACAAGATGCTTTCACCTCGTCCATTTGGGCTTGGTCTTCTTCCGTGACCGAACGTCGGAGGTAGCTAGCCACCCCTACGGGGGCAGTAAGAACTCGGGCATCCTCCGGGATCGTGGTAATGATTGTTCGCTTGCACCCGGGATCGGCACTAGGGGTCGAAAACTGATTGGTCAGTTTAAAACTCAAGAAAGCCTCGCCCGAACTCTTCTCCGGAACCTCTAAGTCACTCAGACCGGTGACACCTTCTACCCTAATAAAATAATCACGAAAAGGATCTTCCTCTTTGTGGGCTCCTTCCCCATAACAAGTCTCCACGGCCTGAGCATCGCATATCATCGACTCAGAAAATAAAGAAAATGAGGGGGAATCCCCGATCTCTATTGCCCCAAGTGGATCTTTTGGGGCGCCGCCTCCGTCTTAGAGAGCCTGAGCCCGATTTCTGCACCAGCATCCACCACATCTTCAACGGTCTCTTTGACCTGAGATAAAGCATCTTCGATGAATTTATCTCGGCTTGGGTACTTGGGCCGAAGTTTTCTCCTCGACCTCATCAAGCCTAGACGGAGTAGTATCAACTCCCACCAGTTCCGGAGTTCGCCGAATCTCGGTGCTAGCTCGCGCACGGGCCGCCAGCCCAGAATCATCTTCTTTCTCTTCTTTTTCTTCTTCTTTTTCTTCCCTTAGCCTTTGGACTTACTCCATATTCACTGGGATTGTGTTCCCCTTGGGTTTACAGGTTGTTCTCTTCTTGGGTTTTTGACCCTCAGAGTTCGAGGCCCTTTTCCTCTTATTCTCCTTTGCCGGTTTTGAGATAGGTGATGAAACTTCTTCATCACCGGACGGGGATCTCATAGTCGTGTCCTTTCCCAGACCTACAAAAGGAGAAAGTAAGTAAACTCATGTTTGAAAAGATGTTTGAACGATAAACAAATCGGTAAGTCAGGAAAAAGGCTTACCATGAGTACGAGCCTCCCACCGACCCTTTGACAAATCGCGCCATGCGCGCTTGGCGTGTGTTGACATCGAAACCAGGCTTCTAACCCAGTTCTTGAGGTGGGGAACTGCACTCGATATCCAAGCAACGGCTGCATCGAGAAAAATACTGATAAGAAAGAATGAAGAAGTAAAAACAACGAATAGAAATTAAAGACAGAATCATACTTACGTTTCATATTCGATTTCTCAGGAAATGGCATGCTCTCAGCCAGGATTAGGTATGTGGTCTTTCTCAGGTATGTGCTTAGAT
The DNA here is from genome assembly GCF_000715075.1 of Nicotiana tabacum. Lineage (NCBI taxonomy): Eukaryota > Viridiplantae > Streptophyta > Magnoliopsida > Solanales > Solanaceae > Nicotiana > Nicotiana tabacum. Next base: position 87,599,970 of record NC_134098.1, read on the forward strand.
ACTTTTTTTAGGTCTAATTTGCTATTTTTACTAGTTTTGACCTTTTTGCTTTATTTTCTCTTAAAAATGAAAAGTACAAAAATATTTTCCATTATTTTAGCTACTTATATCTCATCTAGCTATGTAGTTTATCTTACTTTTCATAAAATGGAAAAAAGACAAAATAAAAAAGAATTAAAAAATGAAAAAAAAGGAAGCAAAAATGGAACGTTGAATCTCATTTTTTGGGATTCTTATCCCAACTAACTTGGCCCCACACATGCACACAAGCACATAACAAAAGAATTTTTTTTGATTTTATTTTGATTATGGGGAACCACACGTTTAAGAGAGATTCTTCCTCTCCAAGCAAAAAGAATAGAAAAAGATAAAAAGATAATTGATAATTGAAGTGAAAGAGGGAATGGGGACAACACTTTGAGGGGAAGGGAGGATTTTCGGGAAAGAGAGTTTGAGTGGGGCAACACTTTAAGGGGGAGAGGGGAATTTTGGGAAGAGAGATTTTTCATACATAAATTTCGGAAAAAAGAGGGAGATGGATGAGGGGTTTAATGAAAAAAGAAAATATCATTTCTCTTGAATCTCTTCTCTCATTTTTGCTTCTTGAATTCCAGAAAAATCATACCAAAAAAAAAAGATTTCTGTTTTTAAGTGAGTAGGATCCGAATTTCGAAAATATATATGAAAAATATATTTCAACTTTTCTTTTGGTTTTTAATTTCAAAGATGGGGTACTCAGGTCACCGTTTGTGAGTTCGAGGTCCGGTCGTAAGGTTCATGTTGGTGATTTCAATTAAATTTTTATGCTGATTCTCGCTTAGATTTTGTAATCAACGATTTTTGTATCCACGGATTCTTTTACTCTGATTAAGAAAAAGTTTGGCTTCAACAAGTTCATTACTTTATCCCCTATTTATTTAATTTCAAAAGTAATTAAAAGATGAGTTGAATCAATAGTGAGAGCTAGTGTTTATTAATTTGTTAGTTTACGTGATTGTGGCTGCCTGTTTCTTCCTTAATTTCTTTTGGATAATTGTTTAGCATTTGAAGTGAGTTAATACTTGTTTGAACTTGTAGCTTTATATCTTTTGTGTTAAATCTGATAGTTGAGTGCTAAAAGTATTGTAGTTGACAAACATCATGTTTAGTTTTCAGCTTAAATAGGTGAATAAGACTTTAATGATTTCTCTGCAATTTCTTGGATTTTTAAAGGAATGAAATCATCTATTTATTATTTGAAGATCTATGAGCTGCTACCTAAATCTTCCATGTAAACAAGTGTTTTGAAGTATTTTTTTATTATTATTATTTGAGCCATGTTTGCTGCCAATCTCTCGTTCTTGAAGGTTAGAGTATCTTTCTAGATTAACAGTAGATTGGATAATATGAAAATAAATTTTCATCATGCCATTCCTACTTATAGAAATTACTCTTTAGTGGTTCAATGAGTTATTTTTATTGTATTTTGATAAAAGTGTTTCTACAGTTCATTTGAATTTTCTTGTTAAATTTGGATCGTATGCATTGAAATACATATTCCTTTTGTTGATTTTGGTTTAAACAAGGACTTGTTCTTGCTGAATATTTCTTTGTTATCTTGTTTAATGCTTCAGTGCTATTTAATTGTCCTAACGTGCTAAATTAAAATTAAACTACGGTGTCATCCTGTTTCATTTGGTTCTTTTGAGTGCTTATTTGATGGAATGTTTCTTTTTGTTCTTCTTTGTTTTCATTCCTATCTGCCATTGTATATATGCTTCTTCGTGTGAAAGGGTCTGAGGGGGTTTGGGGCGCTAAAGAAGTTAAAACGAGCCTGCCATGAATCTTTTTACTTAGTTTTTTTATTTTATTTTATTATTCTGGCCGCTAGGAGTATGTTTAGGCTGGCTACACTTGGGTAGGCAAACTTTAGGTTTTTTCTTTTATTTTGTTTTGAGGTAAGAGGTCGTTCCCTTTAGTTTATATTCAGAGGAATGCCCCGCATATTTTGTATATATTTTTTTCGGGGAATGCCCCGTAGTAAATGCAATTGGAGGCGGTGACGGACATTATGGAATGAGCACAGTGTAGACTTTTAGTATTTTCTTCTTCTTTTTTTTTTTTTTTTATTTAAGTGGGAACAACCTCGAGCCTTTTGTGTGTTTATTTTACGTTTGTGTGTTTTACCTCAATTAGAATATTCTTAAAAGCGAATTAGATTAAGTATGCAACCGTACTAGTTACGGAACTAGGGGAATGCCTAACACCTTCTCCCCGAGTCAAATGAACTCCCTTACTTAGAGTCTCTAGTGCAAACTAGTTTTGGAGTTTAAATGTGTTTTGAAAGGAAAAATTATTTTTTTTAAAAACAAAATGGTGACCTGGCACACCAAAACCAAATATCAGGTGGTGACTCTGAAAATCCTTTGAAACACGAATTATGTCACTTTTAAATTGAAAACCCTTTGAGCTTTTCACTTTATATCTATTTTAAATAGGGGTTAGCGAGGTAAAAATAAGGGGTGTGACACTCAAGATAAGAGCCTTAGTGGCCCGGCATTGAAACTTTATCATCCCACCTCGCTAGAGTCGAGGGGTATATAATCTTATAAGGTGGTCAAGGGTGAAGGGAAGCCTGTCAGTTTTGCTCACAAAGAAACGGAGCAGTATCACGATTCTGTAGAAAGAGGGGTGAATTTGGCCGAGGGTCACCTGGTATTTCTTGCAGAAGTCTACGATGATCGGATCGAGGGGACCTAATGTGAAAGGATAAGCGTAAACACTCAGGAACCCTTCCACGTGGGTGGTGTCGCTTCTTCCGGTGCCGGTATCACAGCCTTTTTGTTTCCCCAGTTGCAATCTTTCTTCACCTGGTCAAGGAGGTTTTTGGGTATCGAGTATATATATCTCGATATCGGCTCGCATCGACCAGGAACCGATGAGGGTTTCTCGATCTTAAAGTCGAAATCTATGACACACACCCCGGGAATAAGTTCTTCAGGGCTTGGCTCCACCACTAGTTTCTCGCCGGCCCACCGAGATGAGGAAGATGCCTCTTTCTGCGGAACAGTTTTAGATGTTTTGGCCATTTAGTTTTTGTGGGCAAAGAAGAATGGAGATTGAAGTATTTGGTGTTTTAGGAAGAACAAGTAAAGAAACTCAAAGATGTCACGACCCAAAATCTCACCACAGGCGTCGTGATGGCACCTAGTCTCTAAGACTAGGTAAGCCGATTTCTATTACATTCTGAAGCCATTTTTTTTATAAGTAAACCAAAACTAACAGCCGAATAAATATGAATATACAACCTCCCAAGACTAGTAGTACTGAGTCACAAACTCTAACTGAATACATGGAATGATCACGAGGAGCGAATATACAATACTGTTTGATTACAAATTAACAGTACAATAAAATGAAAAGACTCCAAGGGACTGCGACGGCTAAGCAGCTCTACCTTAAACCTTTACGATCGCGCTTTAACTCTACTCAAGTCTGATATCTCCAATACCTAGCTCTGCACAAAAATATACAGAAGTGTAGAGTGAACACACCACAGTGGTGCCCAATAAGTATCGAGACTAACCTCAATGGAGTAGAGACGAGGTACAGTCAAGAAACTCACTAGTCTAATAACATGTGCAATATAATATACAAAATAATAGGAAACAAATAACAATAGAGCAACATGAAACAACCAGTGATATACACAGCAGACAACAAGAATACCACTAATATCGCTCAACTATTAATAATTATAATTACACCCAATTAAATCAAGTACTTCAAATAAATGTCTTTCACATATAATTCTTCCAAATAATTCTCTTTCAAATATAATTCTTTCAATAAATCTTTTCAAGTAAAATTTCCTCAAATAAATATCTTTCAATTAAAATATCACCATGTGACACCTCATTTCAAAATCATAAAAAAATACGGGTCTCAGCCTATTTTCATATTTTTCATAAATACGGGTCTCGGTCCTTTTTCATATTTTTCATAAACACGGGTCTCAGCCCATTTTTCATATCTCCGCGGTATTTCGTGCCCATAATTAAATCATCATATTTCTCCGGCACCTCGTGCCCTCATTTCATATCTCAACTGCATGGACAACTCACGTGCCAATATCCTCAATGTATATAAGATCCACGTGATCAATTTATTTTCAATAAAGTAAGGTTAAAATTATTTAAATCAAGTAAGAAATCAACAAAAGGATAAGTTTATTTTAGAAATCGTTTGAGAGAGGAAAAATGGCATTTCCTTTAAAATAAAGCATCAGGTAAACTACTGATTTGGATATAAAATTTATTAAATTAAACATACTGGAAATTTTCTTTTATTTAAAACAACTCAATGATCAAAGACAAGTACAACCCATAATATACAAATTCTCAAAGTCTCGTACGAAAAAAGTCAAGGTCAACACAATACATCAAGAAATACAAAACACTTAATATTAAGTCAAATAATACATCACAAAAAATACAAAAATTTACAAATTACGGAAAAAAAAATAATCAAGGGCAAGTGCAAACATAGTCCCGAAGTAAGTGTTCAACAGGGGATCTCCCGAGGTACCGCCTCGTAGTCCCAAAATAAATATGCAACAACAATAATGCCCCCAGGCCATCACAAATCAATCCCCGACATAGCCCCTTGTCTCGCCACGTGTGCAATAGTAAAGTAAATGCCCGCCTTGTCTCGCCACATGCGTAAATCTACACATATATATAAATAGCCCGCCTTGTCACGCCGCATGTGCATAAATCAATAGTAATAATAGCACGGCAGAAACCTCGTGCAAACACCCGAACATAACTACCACAATATAATGTGCCAATATCACATCTCATAAACTACACCTCAAGTATTCAAATATTACAACATAGCATAGATTGCACATCAAATGCTCAATTATTACAACTTATCACAGACTGCATATCAAGTGCTCAAATATTACAAATTATCACAAAAATCAACAATACCTTATTTTCCACAATAAGGAGCCCATGGCTCGACCATAATATGCACAAAGAATCTTAACAAAATATCCGAAAGTGAACAACTCAACAAAAGAATATTTCACATAAAAATCAAGATGACAATCACACCAAATCATCATGTAAAAATAATTTCAACAAATATTGATCTAGGCATGACAAATAGAGGATTTAATGAGTGCCAATAATTTTCAATTTAATACATAAGGGCGTCTAAGGATTTTTAATCGATGAAATTTGCACATATAAACCAAGTACGTACTCGTCACCTCGCGTACATGGTTTTCAATTACACAAATTGCACATAAGACTCAATGCCTAAAGAAAAATTTCCTCACTCGAGGTTAAGCAAGACACTTACCTCTTTGAAGTTAGGCCGATATCCCAAAATAGCCTTCTTGCTTGAATTGACCTCCGGGCAGCTCAAATCTACCCAAATTAATTGTATAACTTCATTAAAATTCATCGAAATCAATTCCGAATAATAATACGTCGACTTAAAATTTTATTTCAAAAAGTCAATAAAAGTCAACGCGGGACCCGCCCCTCGGAACCCGGCAAATTTTTCATGAAATCCGAACACCCATTCCGATACGAGTTCAACCATACCAATTTTATCGAATTCCAATAATAACTCAACTTCCAAATCTTAAATTTTTGTTTTTGAAAGATTTTACAAAATTCTTGATTTTTCCTCCATTAAATCCGAATTAAATTATGGATTCAAAGACATAATCATGAAAATTAATCAAAACTGGATAAGAATCACTTACCCCAAATACCCACGCAAGAATCTCTCCAAAAATCGCCTTCTACCGAGCTCCAAATTTGATTTTGAGTTATGAACTCAAACCCCCATTTTTGGGACTTTTAATTCTGCCCAGATAGGCCTTCTTCGCGTTCGCGACCATAGCTTCACGTTCGCGAAGCACAAAAAATGTGCTGCCCAGATTCCTTCTTTGCGTTCGCGATATCCTCATCGCGTTCGCGATGCATTCCGACCTCTGCCCTTCGCGTTCGCGAGACACGAGTCGCGTTCGCGAAGGCTTAACGCCAGGCAGGCCCCCAACTCCCTTTCCTCTTCGCGTTCGCGTCTTCTTCATCGTGTTCGCGATGGGCAAATCCCAACCGTCCAAAATCCTTCTTCGCGAACACGTGAGACCCTCCGCGTTGGCGAATAACAATACCATATATCAGTTCCAGCAGTTGCAAAACAAGGAGAAATGATCTGAAACCATCCTGGAACTCACCCGAGCCCCCCGGGACCTCAACCAAATTTACCATCAAGTCCCAAAATATAACACGGACCTGCTCGAGGCCTCAAATCACATCGAACAATATCAAAACGATGAATCACACCTCAAATCAAAATCTATGAATTTTGAACTTTCAAATTTTATGTCTTGTGCCGAAATACATCAAATCAATTCAGAATGACTTCAAATTTTGCACACAAGTCATAATTGACATAACGAAGCTATTCAAATTTTCAGAATCAGATTCCGACCCCGATATCAAAAAGTCAACCCCCCGGTCAAACTTTTCAAAAATTCGACTTTCGCCATTTTAAGCTTAATTCCACTACGTACCTCCAAATAATTTTCCGGACACGCTCCTAAGTTCAAAATCACCCAACGGAGCTGACGGAATCGACAGAACTCCATTCCGGAGTCTTCTTTACACATTCCCGACTATGGTCAAAATCCTAAGACTTAAACTTCCGTTTTAGAGACCGAGTGTCCCAAATCACCCCGAATCATCCGGTAACTGAAATCAACCACGCATACAAGTTAATACACATAATACGAAGCTGCTCAAGACCTTAAGTCACTGAACGGGACGTAATTTCTTATAACGACAAGTCGGGTCGTTACAAAAGATCTGAAGATAGGATGCTTTGAAGAAGGCAAAGAACTATGGAGATTGGAATGAAAAAGATTTGAAAGTAAAGTTTGAAATAATGAAGAAGGGGGCTATTTATCAGTTTCACAATGACGGTTCAAAACTGGTAGTGGTCGACCATCGACTGACGCGCATTAAATACCTGGGAAACTGTACCGACGAGACATTTCAGTCACTTCTGCTGCTTATGTCACGACAATTACGTCATGATCGAAGGCTCAAATTGTTTCTTGTCATTACTCTCCAAAAAATGAGAGGACTATCTGTATACGGCCAAAATATGGTTAATCGAGACCGAGGTGGCAAACCGAGGTTCAATCCCAAGTTATATTGGATCGTTACATGAATAAATATTGCCTAGCTCGTAATTCAAGGATTGATCGAGATCGAGACCAGCTAAGGTCGAGACCGAGAAGGATAGAGATCTAGCGAGATCGAAGGAAGCCTGCTAAGTCGAATAACAGAAAGCCGAGGAATCCGTAACCAGGCGAGGATTGTGGCGGAGATCTCGGCATATATCAAGTCAAGACCGGTTGATTAGCCAATCAGAAGATTTTCTTCCGTATTTAGAATTGTGCCATATGTAGAACTCCTCCACTATATAAAGGGGGTTCCAATCATTTTGTAAGGACAGATTCACGCATAACAAATCAATATATTACCTTTTTCTCTCTTAAGCTCTCTCATTCAGCTGTCCAGTTCTTGCTTTTCAATAATATACTCAGTTGGTTCTAGGGCAACCTAGCTCGAGGGTCAAAGTTGCGCGTTGCATTGGTTGCTTCATTTTACAGTTAATTTCTAACTTCAATTCTCATATTTTTCAGTTTGTGCCAAGTGAAATCACATATCCTTAAAATCACTTATAAATTTAATTATTATCCGAATTTAAGAGTAAACAGCAGGGTTGGGTGGAAGACGGTATCTACGAGGGTTTGTTAGGCATAGTGACATAGGTTTCATCACCATTCTCTTTTGCTATTTAATTAAGTAGGCAAAAGGTATAAGTTTGCTCATGTTCTATTCAAAACTGCTTAATATTGTTTTTGTTATACTATTACCGGAGCTCCACCGTATAATGGTGAACTCCATATATATCGAGATAATGTCTAAATTATACGTACTGGATATTAATTGAAGACCTGTGGGAGTTGGGACCAACAAACTGGTATGGTGCTAATAACTTATTGTACCGAATCCTGAGATGGAGTACCAATTACTCCTTTAAAAATTTTACAACTTTTAAAATTTTAAATTGATATAGCAATTAAATTTTTAAACTTTGATGTAATGTTCTTATAATTAAAATAATTTTTCAACTATTTATTCTATCATTCTTCTACTCAAAATAGCATCTTAAACATAGGTCCAATCAAGCATTGTATACAAAACGAGACAGGGAATATTATAAATCTCTGCTGTTTATAATTAAAAATATTTATGACGTCTTTTGCCAAATGTGTTGAAAAGAAAAACAAATAATGTGATGAAAAGAGTTGAGTACTTTATACTTAAAGAACTCTAGAACATAAATCATATACTTCTGTCACAAATTAATACTTCTGTCACAGACTTGTATTATAGAGAGGATTAGATATATATATATATATATATATATATATATATATATATATATATATATATATATATATATATATATATATATATATATATATATATATATATATATATATATATATATATATATATATATATATATATATATATATATATATATATATATATATATATATATATATATATATATATATATATATATATATATATATATATATATATATATATATATATATATATATATATATATATATATATATATATATATATATATATATATCTATAAAATAATAAAATAAAATATTTTATAATAAAATCTAATGAAGGCCACATGAAAACATGAAATACTATATATTAGGTAATGTAATAGCAATAATTAAAAATTTAAAATATTTAAAATTATAAATAGGAGGGAAAGATGATTTGAACTTGAGATTAGATTAAAATTATGGTAAAAACGCTCAAACTATGAATATGACCGCAAAATTAAAGTTTTACTAGATAAAGAAAAATAATAATAGGATAACAAATTAAAATATTAAGAATACAAAATAAATGTCTCATGTAGATAATTTAGTAACGAAAATAAAATTAAAAGGAGAGAAAAAAGCCCTCTCCTTAAGCCAAGTGGCAGCCTAGAAAAAAGCCACATGGCATAATTAGTTAATAATTAATTATTTAATTAATAATTAATAATTGATTATTATTTTTTAATTTAAATATCTATAAAATAATAAAATAAAATATTTTATAATAAAATATAATGAAGGCCACGTGAAAATATGAAATACTATATATTAGGTAATGTAACATCAATAATTAAAAATTTAAAAATAATTAAAATTATAAATAGAAGGAAAAGATGATTTGAACTTGATATTAGATTAAAATTATGGTAAAAATGCTCAAACTATGGATATGACCACAAAATTAAAGTTTTACTAGATAAAGAAAAATAATAATAGGATAAAAAATAAAATATTAAGAATACAAAATAAATGTCTCATATAGATAATTTATTAACGAAAATAAAAATTAAACTTGAAACTAAAAGAGAAAGAAGTTTTAATTGCACGTGATATAAACTAATTATAGGAAAATACAATAGATTTAAAATTTGCTAATTAAAAAGACTTATTTATTCAATATTTTAGACTAATTCAAAGTTATGACTTAAAATAAAATGTGATATTACATATTTTGATTGTTGGTAAAATACTAATATAAAAAACTAATTAAATTTTTATAATAGGGCAAAACTATATAAAGAGAAAAATAAAGGGAGTGTGAGAATATTTATATTTTGAATTAATTTAAGGATAAGTATATTAAATAATTAAATAATACTTAAAAATATTTGATTATAGATTTAAATGACGAAAGAGTTCCAAGTAAGAGGATAAAAGTATAAAAATATATTAATTTTTAGGAATAAAATATTTATATTTATATATGATTTGTCACGACCCAAAAATCCCACTCGTCGTGATGGCGCCAATCCCAATACTAGGCAAGCCGACGATCTCAATAAACCACCATATCTTTTAAGTTTGAAAACATAATATCTAAATTTAGCGGAAGAAAAACTCACAATTATATATATAAACACTCCCAAAAATCGGTGTCACTGAGTACATGAGCATCTAATATGAATACAAGTCTGGAGAATACGGTCCAGAACAGTCTGAGACCAAATGCAGTAAATAAGGAGATAGGGAAGGAGAGGCAAGATCTGCGAAACACGATAGCTACCTCTGAATCTCCGAAAAATCAACTGTGTGAGAGAATTAGCACCCATTATATCCGAAAATACATGGATCTACACACGAAGTACAGGGATATAGTATGAGTACAACCAACTCAGCAAGTAACAATAATAACTAAGGAACTGAAGATAATGACGAGCTACACAGTTATAGTTCACTTTCAGTAATTCCAACAAAGAATAGACATGCTTTCAAATCCGGCAGTTTAAGCCAAATCAATTTTATACAGTTCAAGTTCATGTAATCTGGATATAAAATCTTTCAGAGATTTCACAACAATGACAGATAGCAACCAAGTGCAACAACAAATGCATAGCAAGTACAGCCTCTCAGGCAACAGTCACTCAACTCATCACAACAGCTTAACCATTCGGCTCTCAGCCATCAACACTCACACTCAATGGGTACCCGCGCTCACTGGGGGTGTACAGACTCCGGAGGGGTTCCTACAGCCCAAGCGCTATAATCTGCACTGACAACTCACGTGCCATAATATAAATATCTGGATCCGCATGGCCAACTCACATACTGCACGGCCAACTCATGTGCTATAGTATAATATAAGGATCCGCACGGCCAACTCACGTACTATAGTGTAATATAAGGATCCGCACGGATAACTCACGTGCTGCACGGCCAACTCACGTGCTATAGTATAATATAAGGATCCGCACGGACAACTCACGTGATCCACGGCTAACTCACGTGATATAGTATAATATCTCACAATCATGAAATCAGCCCAAAAATAATGATATGATACATCAATAATGAACAATAGAGACTGAGATAAAATAATTAAGTAAAATGTGACTGAGTACAAAATAATAATTTAGGCAGATAATTCAACATGTGTACGACCTCTGTGGGTCCCACAGTACCAACATATAGCCCAACCATGATTTCTAGTCAAATTTCCACAACACATAGAGAACGCATAGCTAACAACAAGTTATTCAACTTTACAATCTCACGGGACGGATCAAGTCACAATCCCCTCGGTGCATGCCCACACGCCCGTCACCTAGCATGTGCGTCACCTCCAAAGTAATCACATGATACCAATTTCCGGGGTTTCATACCCTCATGACCAGATTTAAAACTGTTACTTACCTCAGAGTGTGAAATTCTTTACACTGTTATGCCTTTGCCTCGCAAATCGCCTCCGAATACCTCGAATCTAGTCACAAATAATTTGTTTCAGTCAATAAAATTTATTGGAATTAATTCTATATGAAAATATAATTTTTCCATAAAAATCCGAATTTTAACTCCAAAAATCGCTCGTGGGGCCCACGTCTCGGAACTCGACAAAAGTTACAAAATATGAACCCCCATTCCACTACGAGTCTAACCATACCAAAATTACTAAATTTTGATAACAATTCGACCCTCAAATCCTCAAATTTATCCAAGAGAATTTTCAAAATTTTCCAACTTAATTCACCAATTAAATGGTAAAAACAACCATGGATTCGGATAATTTAACCAATATTGAGTTAAGAACACTTACCCCGTTATTTTCTCTGAAAATCTCCCCAAAATTGCCTCAATCCGAGCTCCAAAATCGTAAAAATAAAAAATGGTATGAAGTCCAATTTTCTGAACTTAAACTTTCTGTCCAGACCTCTCTTCTTCGCGAACGCGATAGGTCCCTCGCGTTCGCGAAGTACAACTCGACTGCCCACAAATTTAACCCTTCGTGAATGCAACTATGGCTTCACAAATGCGAAGCTTTACAAATCTTACCCTTCGCGACCACGACAACGATCACGGCTTCGCGAACGCGAAGCTTTACCAGCTCAGACCTTCGCGAATGCGACCACCACCTCGCGAACGCGTAGAACAAGGACCTGGGGTCCCCATAGCCTTACTCCTCTTCGCGAACACGATACCACTCATGTTCGCGATGCACACACAGACCATACCTTTGCGTCCTCCCCTTCGCGAATGCGAAGAACAAAACCTCACACTCAGAAAATACTCTTCGCGAACGCGAGGGCCCACTCGCGAACGCGAAAGAGAAAATCACAAAAATGCAGCAGTAGATATCAGCAATCTCACCAAGGCCAAAAATGATCCGTTAACCCCTCCGGAACTCACCCGAGCCCCCCGAGACCTCAACCAAACATATCATCAAGTCCTAAAATATCATACGAACTTAGTCGAACCCTCAATTCACCTCAAACAACGGTTAAACCACGAATTATACCCCAATTCAAGCTTAATGAACTTTGAAATTTCAAGTTTCTACAAACGACTCCGGAACCTATCAAATCACGTTCGATTGACCTCAAATTTTGCACACAAGTCATAAATGACATAACGAAGGTATTCTAATTTTCAGAATCGGATTCCGACCCCGATATCAAAAAGTCACCCCCGGACCCCGATATCAAAAAGTCAACCCCCCGGTCAAACTTTCCAAAATTTCAACTTTCGGCATTTCAAGCCTAATTCCACTACGGACATCCAAATAATTTTCGGACATGCTCCTAAGTCCAAAATCACCATACGGAGCTATTGTAATAATCAAAACTCCATTCCGGGATCGTTTAGACATAAGTCGATATCCGCTCACTATTTTAATTTAAGCTTTAAACCTTGGAACTAAGTGTTCCAATTCATTTCAAAACCTCACCGGACCCGAACCAATTAGCCCGGCAAGTCACAAAATAACTGTAAAGCATAATTTGAGCAGTAAATAGGGAAACGGGGTTGTAATACTCAAACGATCGGTCGGGTCGTTACATGATTATCAAAAGGGTAATAAGCAAGATATTAAGTCAATTAGTAAGTTAATAAAAGATCACATGAAAATTTAACAATGTTAGGTAATGAATAATGCAATAACTATAAGCAAAGATTAAAGAGATTTTTTTTATGGTGAAAAGGTAGAAGGATAAGACTTATTCGACTTTGAAGTAAAACATAAAGTGGTAGTAAGAATTTTATTAAAATAATATGCTCAAACAAGACAAAATACAACGTGATATGTTTAGTACTCTTTAATATCGACCACGGAATAAATACAAGTACTAAGATCAAGGATGTTACAGATATAAAATAGAAATATGTTATCCAGTACGAGATATGAGAAATAGTTTTATGTCGTGCTTCTTAATTGATATCTAATGATTATATGTAACTTTTATTCGGAGGGTTTAAATTTTAAGGTAAATTGCATATAATTTAAATAACCCATATCATAATTTGATATTTGTGTTCGCACATCGCACGGATACTAATACTAGTTTTAGACGGAGAAAACGATAAAGAATTTGAGAGTTTGATGAGGTGGCTAACCAATCAATAACACATGTCTGTTATAAATTACGAAAAGTCAAAAATGCCCTCAGATTGTGACCATATTCGCTCTTCTATATTTTTTTCCTCTAGTTCTTCCTCTACAGTTTGAGGGGCTTGGGGTCGTCCGGGGTATTTTGGAAAAACTGCAAATATTTTTGGCAACGTGTTAATACTACTTTAGTTTTGACACGTTGCTTTACACCGCTCAAACGAACATCTCATCTACACTCTGTTTCCTCCCGATTTGCAGTCTCTACAGTTTCTTCCTCAAAATTTCCAACGCTACTCACCTACTCTTCCAATTTCCCTTGTCTCTTTTAGTCTTCTCTCTTCCTAGACAGTTTATTCGCCTTGATTGTATAGTTATAAGGTGAGTTTTAGTTCCTTTTTTTTTATTTTTTTATTTTCAGAATAGCTGCTGCATATATATTGTTTAAACTGATTAAATTATTCGTCCATCATTCTTTATCATTCGTCCGGAAAAAACTGGGATATTTCGAGTTGTTTTCCATTTCAGTTGGGGTTGAATTCAATCCCCACAATTACTCACTTAACCCCCTCGAGTATATTTATTGATATTGATTTAGGTACTATGGGGGTAGTTATGGTTAAGGATGTTGTAATCTTTCTTAAAAACAGACATGTTCTTGAAGCATTTGTTGGGTTTAGTATTTTTTTCCTACGGTCTTGGTGTATCTGTTTATGCTTTTAAAGGTGTTGGAATAATTTTACCTTTTGGAAGCAGAGATGAACGACAATGACAAATTTGAGAAAATTTTGGGTTTGTCGATGGCTTTCATTTCTTTGATGTATGGTTCTTTGGGGGTATTGGGATACTTTACTTTTGGAAAAAAGACCAAAGATAAGATCACTACCAATCTTGGGAGAGGATTGGTTAGTACCTTAGTGCGGATTGGACTTTGCATATACCTTTTATTTACTTTCCCACTTATAATGAGTCATGTTTATGAAGTGATGGAAAGGAGATTTCGTGAAGGTAGATAGAGTTTGACACCAAAACAGTAAAATCAAAATTCTTGTTCCGACAAGGTTAGACATTAGAATCTCATTCAAGAAGCTTTATTAGTTGGAGTTCATAATGATTTACTACAGGAATAAGTTTGATTAAACTTATTTGTTTCTAGCAAATAGTCCAATATTACGAAAGTACAGTATGTTCCTCAAGGGGACCAATTAGCTTAGGTTTTTCATGTTTCAATTAGGGAGTGATAAGGCGAGTGGGTGTGGGGTGACTAGATCAAAGGCAATTACGAGAGTTATGAATATAGTTGCATTAAATTGTCAACTGAAGCTTCTTCGCCTCACTAGGATTATATCTGCCAAAATTCCAAAATTCAATTAGTTCCTCAACTCACTCCCTTGCCTTCTTCAACTTTACAAAGTGATTTGGCTTCCGCTCTCCACTTATCACATTCAGTAATAATCTCTTAAATTTCACTACTCTTACCGGTATTTAATTAAAAAGTTAGAAATAATTTAATCTTTTCTACTAATATGATTGGTTAAGGAAAGAGCACATATATGTATTTAGTATATAGTTTCATAAAATAATATTACTGTATTAGGGGTTCATGATCTTTAAGCTATAAATAAGTTCAGGCGATTGTCAACTTTACAAAGTGATTTACTCCGGGGTATACTGTAAAAGGTGGCCTTATTTTTAGGCTTTTTATTTGTGAGCCTTGTTGGCACATTTGGAGCCTTTTATTTAAGGCCTTGTTGGCCAAATAAATGGCCTTGTATTTTGAGAGGATGTGGCCAATTGTTGGCCAATCATTTCTTTCTTCTCTTCCTATATAATGAGGATTCTCTACTCATTTGGAAACACACCAACAAGACTTGAGTCTTCATTTCTTGTTTCTTCCTTTCTTCCTTTATTAAGAGTGTTTTGTATGAGAGTTAGTGTTGGGAAGCACTTGCGTGAACCCTTTCTTTGGAGTGATCTTGTGAGGTTATTCTCTTAGGGTATTTGGATTAATTAGAGTGTACTCTAATTTTGTACTCTCATTTGTACTCTTATTCGTATAGTAAATTGCTCCTCTCCGCTTGTGGCTAGGTCACTTTGACCAAACCACGTTAAATTTGTGTCTTTTTATCTACTTTAATTGCCGTTGTTATCAACTTCCATTGTCTTTGTTATTGCCATTATACCGTTGTTTGGCTAAATTTTGCACTACCCGGGTTTCCGATCCTAACAAATTGGTATCAGAGCCGGATCTAACCGGGTTAGTTTCAATAGCCAAAATGACTCTAACAAAGACCTATGTTGAAAAATTTGATCGAAGTGCAAACTTTGGAATGTGGCAATTAAAGATGGAGGCTATCCTAATTCAGGATGGCTTAGACTTGGCGTTACAAGGAAAGGAGAAGAAGCCGGATAAAATGACGGATGAGGAGTTTGCAGTTATAGACAAAAGGGCAAAAGCAGGTATCATTTTAAATCTCTCAAATGAGGTTTTACGTGAAGTTTCTGTAGAAACCACAGCCAAAGGCATGTGGGAAAAATTGAAAACCTTATATATGAAGAGGACGGTGGAAAATAGACTTTAGCTGAAGCAGAAGCTTTATACAATTCGTATGGGTGAAGGTACCTCTATTCTCTTTCATCTTGACACTTTTGATTCCATTCTTATGGATTTGAGTAATATAGATGCTGAAATTAAAGATGAGATCAAGCCGTGTTACTGCTTTGTTCTCTACCCCCATCTTTTAAGCATATAAGAGATACTATGCTCTATGCAAAGGATAATATCTCTTATAAGGATATTAAATCTATCTTAAAATCAAAAGAACAGATAGATAGTGATATTACTGGGGAAGCTAGTGGAACTCAAGCGGAAGTTGGCTTGTTTGTTAGGGGTAAATCCGACTCCATATCCAGATACAATAATTTACAGTGTCGCTATTGTCATAAGAAAGGTCACAATATCTCCGAATGCTATAAACTGAAAAATAAAGAAAAGCATAAAGAAAGAAAAAATGAGCACAAAAATACTGACACCGCCGAAGCTAGTATAGCAACTGATGAGATTGAGGGAACTATATTTTTAGTAACTAAAACTAGTTTCAGATTAGACAATGAGTGAATTTTAGATTCCGGTTGTTCATATCATATGTGTCCTAGCAGGGACTTGTTTTCTACATATGATTCAGTTGCAGGTGGAGTTGTCCAACTGGGTAACAATGTTACTTGCAACGTTATTGGCAAAGGTACAATTCGGTTCAGAATGCACGATGATGTGGTGAGAACTCTCACCGATGTTAGATATGTTCCTGAGTTGAAGAAAAATCTCATATCTTTGGGCACTTTAGAATCACTTGGGTGCAAATTCACTAGTGAAGGTGGAGTTTTAAAAGTTTTTCAAGATGCTCTTGTGATCATGAAAGCACACAGATCTGGTTCGTTGTATACTTTATTGGGCTCCAATGTTATAGGCCCTACTGCAGTTTCGGTATCAGACAACTTGTCTGATTTTGATAGCATTAAATTTTGATATATGCCCATTCACTATTAGAAATTCGCTAAAAACCGACCAAAAAAACTGACCAAAGTTGGTCGGTTATGGCCAATTACAGACCAAAACGCGACCATTACGGTGTGGACGGTGTTTTGATGGTCGGAATGGCTTACCGACCAAAGTTGGTCGGAAATTACCGACCAACTTTGGTCGGTAGCTTGAAACGACCATCTGACAAGTTTAATTACTTACCGACCAACTTTGGTCGGAAACATATTTTATTAATTTAATTTTACCGACCAAGGTTGGTCGGTTTAACTAAATTATGTTTTTTTATTAATTATTAAAATAAATAAAAACTGACCAACTTTGGTCGGTAATTGAAAAAATATATATTTTTAAAATAATTAAAATTAAACATTACCTACCAACTATAGTCGGTAATCTCAACAGTGCAGGAAAAATACCGACCAAAGTTGGTCGGTAATGTTGAATTCTGGGAATTCAATGTTCATTAACCGACTAACTTTGGTCGGTATTTTGGAATAATTTATTTTTTTTTTATTAAAAACCGACCAACTTTGGTCGGTTTTTCTAGGTTTAATTTTGACATAAAATGCCTGTTTTGGCAGCTACACCACCTGGCAGCATACCAATACACCTAATAACAACAACAACACAACAACAACAACAAAACAACAACAACAACACAACAACAACAACCAAAACATTCAATAAATACTTTAAAACTAACAAATTAAAGTTCAATTGAACATAAAAATCCAAAATCAAGTTAAAACTAATTACAACTAGTTCAAAACTGGTTCTATTTGTCTAGTTCAAAGTATATAAAAGTCAAGGGGTGTTTTCTACAACATCATCATCACCGTCTGATGAACTTTCATTTACAAGACGATATAGAGAACGGTCTTGTGGAGGACGGGAAGCACGATCACGGGGAGGACGGGAGGAACGATCACGAGCAGGACGGGAGGAACGATCACGTGGAGGTCGACCCTCTGGAGATGACTCACGAGATCGGGGCAACGAAAAAGCTCCACTAGATAGGAGAGTTCTGATCTGAGCTTGCATGCCAAGGAATTGAGCATCTCTAAGCCTTTCTCTTTCCTTGGCCGCTTCTAGCTTTGATGTGAGCTTTGTCACTGTCTCCCGCATAGCGGAGAGGCTCTCCCTATTAAGTTGCTCGCCTTGCGAGGAAGTTCCTATTCCTCGCATTCCACACTTATAGCGATGGAAGTTTTTAGTAGGAAGCCCGTATACCTTCCCCCATTTTGGACCGCCAACAGACTCCAACCATATTCTTTCAGCATCCTCGTCCGAAGGTTGGGTTGGCTCACCCGATTCACCATCTGGATGACTACGAATGAATTCCTCCACGTTACTTTGGTAGCGACCCTATATTATTTTAAATTAAATCAGTATTTCAAAATTTTTATAAAAGTAAATTATAATACTTAAAGAAAATTGAAAGCTTACATATGCAGTCGAGGCCCGGTCCTCGACCCACCTATCTTGATCCCCCTCTTTCTTCTTCTTCACAATATGTGTCTCCTTGAGTAGCTCATCATGACTCATTGGACGCCCATACTTCTTTTCCTGAAAACAAATTAATTTAGTTAATAAACAGAATAGATATACTTAGAAAAGTAAAATAATTTAAGCAATTATGTACCAATCTTCTTTTTATTGTCCCTAGGTTGATCGCACCTCCAGTGTGCAAGGAGCCTCCTTTCTCGGATGCGCGAGCTTTCTTTCCTTTTTCGCTCCTCTCTAAGAACTATGCGGTAAGCCATTGCCTTTGCAAATCATTCCACAAATTCTCAAGTAACCAGCCAGGCCTCTTGTTCTTCTTTCTAGCATCCGAGAAAGCATCTGCCAATCTCTTGCGAGCTTTATGATGAAAATTTATAGCCACTTCCGCGCTATAGCGGTCTTCCCATACACACTTGCTCTGTATTTCAAAAGTTAAATATTAGATGGAAACATCATAAATATAAATTATTAAACTGTTTAAAAGAACATTTATACCTTAAATTGATTGAAAATTTGCTCCTTCAGTGAGAATGGGCAATCAGTCCAAGTCGCATAAGGGCCATCATAAAGCTTTCTGATGGCATTGGTGATTATCTTCGTAGTCTTATTACCCGGCCTGAACCTGCAATTTAACAATAAAAATATCTTAATATCTTAGTAAAAATGTTACAAATCAATAGACGTAAAAATAATGAATAACACTTGCCCATCAACCTCGGGGACTATGATGATCCTGCCATATCGATCATAATGCACTACCTCGTCATCACCATCCGAAGCATGTGTATCAGAGGCATGTGAAGACGGTGTAGGCGGGTCAGAGCTACTGCCTCGCAGGCGAAGGCCTGCAATAGATGGAGTCGATGATGAAGATGGTTGTGATCCCTGTGACTGCGACATAGCTGGATGCGACCCAAGTGGATGTGATACCGATGGCTGTGACATGGATGGATGCGATCCATGTGGCTGTGATATGTAGGGATGTGATCCATGTGGATGTGATGTAGATGGCTGCGATGCAGATGGCTGTGAGGCAGCTGGACTGTATGTCGGACGAATAGTCCTTTGCCAATTGTCCTACATAATCTCATGTTAGCCAAGAACATTCAAATAAAATAGAATATTACATCAAACTTATAATATTACCTCTCAAAGGGATACATCCATCTGCATTGAACAGGCCCTCCAAGTCGTGCCTCGTGTACAAGGTGTATTGGAAAGTGTTCCATCACATCAAAGAAACCATATGGGAATATTTTTTCCATCTTACTCGAAGTTACACGGATGTTCTGGTCCATCCGAAGTAGGTTTTCTTCCCTTAATGTGGTAGAACACAAGTCTTTGAAAAATAAACTAATCTCTGTGATGGGTTTCCAGATTCTTTCAGGCAAACCACAAAATGCAATAGGCACTAAGGTCTCCATGAAAACATGACAGTCATGACTTTTCAAATGGCTCAACTTCCCTACCTCTATATCTACTTTTTTTCCAAGATTCGACG
Organism: Nicotiana tabacum; assembly: GCF_000715075.1. Classification (NCBI taxonomy): domain Eukaryota; kingdom Viridiplantae; phylum Streptophyta; class Magnoliopsida; order Solanales; family Solanaceae; genus Nicotiana; species Nicotiana tabacum. Next base: position 87,620,044 of record NC_134098.1, read on the forward strand.
CATAACCCTCAGGCATCTTCAATTTCGTAACCCAATCACAAATTTGTCGTCTTTCCTCCAAAGTGAATGTGTAACTTGCTTTGGGCTTGAACACCTTACCATTGTTTGCTGTCTGCAAGTATAATTCAGGCCGCCTGCAATATTCTTGTAAGTCCATTCTAGCCTTCGGGTTATCTTTTGTCTTACGTTTAACATCCATCACTGTGTTGAACAAATTATCAAAATAATTCTTCTCAATATGCATGACATCAAGGTTGTGTCGGAGAAGATTATCCTTCCAATAAGGCAACTCCCAAAATATACTCTGTTTCATCCAATTATGATTAACACCATATCCGGGGAATCTATAAGGTGGAGCCTCAGTAACTTTACTGAAGTTCTGGACCCTCTCCCAAATTTCCTCACCTGAAAGTATCGGAGGTGGAGAATCATATTCCACTTTATTCTTTTTGAATGCATTTTTCATCCTTCTAAACTCATGATCATCAGGCAAGAATTGACGGTGACAATCAAACCATGATTGCTTTCGGCCATGTTTCAAAGTGAACGCTTTACTATTTTCCATGCAGTAAGGACAAGCTAGCTTCCCAGCAGTCATCCACCCAGACAACATTCCATACGCAGGAAAATCATTAATAGTCCACATTAAATTAGCACGCAAATTGAAATTCTGCTTGGTTGATATGTCATATGTTTCAACACCATCATACCACAATTGTTTTAGCTCATCAATCAAAGGTTGCAAATATACATCAATCAAACTTTTCGGATTACGTGGACCGGGGATAATACAATTTATGAATATATATGGACTAGTCATACACAACTCAGGTGGTAGATTATAAGGTGTAAGAAAGACAGGCCAACATGAATATGGTGTCACAGATATAGAAAAAGGCGTGAAGCCATCCGCACACAGACCTAACCGAATGTTCCTTGGTTCACTAGCAAAATCTGGATATGTCCTATCAAAGTGCTTCCAAGCTTCTCCATCTGAAGGATGACACATAACACCAGGTGGTCTTCTATTTTCAAAGTGCCATCTCATATGAGGAGCAGAACTCATCGACGCCATATAACCTCTTTAACCTAGGTATAAGAGGTAAATAATGCATCGCCTTGACAACGACCATATTCCCGCTGGAAAGCCTCTTGAAACGAGGCTTTTCGCAAAATTTACAATTGTCTAAAGTTGCATCATCTTTATAATATAACATGCAACCATCTTCATAACAATCAATTCTCATTGACGAAAGTCCTAACTTAGAAACCAATCTCTTTGCCTTATAGAAATCACCAGGTAAGTTGATATTAGGGTCTACTAGTTCACTCATAAGGTCAATGAAAGAGTCCATGGCTGCTTGAGAAATATTCCAATTAGATTTGATACTTAGTAATCTAACTGCAACAGATAGCTCAGAGTGCGGACTTCCTTCACGTAGTGGACGACTAGCTTCCTCTAACTGTTCATAAAAACGTTTTGCGTCATCATTAGGAGTTTGTTCAACATTTTCATTGGGCTCACCCCCGAAGTGCATCCCAAAAGTATCCGCAACCATATCCTGAATTCTAGAATCAAGATTTGTATTCTCCACCGACCTACTACTTTCACCAGCAACCATGTTATGAAATATTCCACGGCTACCATCGATCTCTCCATGATTAGTCCACACAAAGTAATTCTCTATAAACCCCTTCCTATAAAGATGAAGCTTAACTTCCTCCGATTTTTTGAACTTCATACAATCGCCCCTGACACAAGGGCACCTAATTACTCCTTCACTTTGGTATGGTGGAAGTGACATTGCATGTCTAATAAAGTCATCAACCCCTTCTACAAAATCCTCCCGCAATCCCCGCCGATTAGGATAATTCCTATTGTACATCCAAGTACGATGTTCCATCTATACAAATAAAACAAGAACAAATTAATTTATTCTACAATTATAAATTAATTATATCTTTTTAGTTAATTCAAGATAATAATTGGCTCCTAATTACACCAATTTATATCCTAAAAATTCAATTCATATCCAAAAGGTCCAATTCATATCTTAAAAGTTCAATTCATATCCTAAAAGTTCAATTCACAAGAACAAATCCTAAAAACTAAAATTTCAATTCATATCCTACGAGTTTAAACATAAACTAATTAAACTAAAGAAATTCAACCCATACCCTAAAAGTTCGATTCACAAGAACAAATTAATTTATTCTACAATTATAAATTAATTATATCTTTTTTAGTTAATTCAAGATAATAATTTTTTCCTAATTACACCAATTCATATCTTAAAAGTTCAATTCACAAGAACAAATCCTAAAAACTAAAATTTCAATTCATATCTTACGAGTTTAAACATAAACTAACTAAACTAAAGAAATTCAACCCATACCCTAAAAGTTCGATTCACAAGAATAAATTAATTTATTCTACAATTATAAATTAATTATATCTTTTTTAGTTAATTCAAGATAATTATTTTTTCCTAATTACACCAATTTATATCCTAAAAGTTCAATTCATATCCAAAAGGTCCAATTCATATCTTAAAGTTCAATTCATATCCTAAAAGTTCAATTCACAAGAACAAATCCTAAAAACTAAAATTTCAATTCATATCCTACGAGTTTAAACATAAACTAACTAAACTAAAGAAATTTAACCCATACCCTAAAAGTTCGATTCACAAGAACAAATTGTAAACCCTAGATTCTAACTAAACTATTCATGACAATACAAAGTTAATAATTCAATTCTAACTAAACTATTCAAGACAATACAAACTCAAAATTGAGACACTCATCAATTAAAATTAATTCATAACTAATTGACTAATTAACAAAACTAATTAGTTAATAAAACTAATTAACAAAACTAATTAAAACAAGACCTAAACCCTAATCCTCAATAAAATGCAATGTTCAAATAATTGAAACACTAATCAATTGAAACTAATTCATAACTAATTAACAAAACCTAGAAATAATAAATAAATGGGTTGTAATTCAAACCTAGAATTTTTAGGAGATGGAGAAGGAGAGGGACGGCAGTGGCAGTGGCAGCGGCGACGGCGAGGGCTGGGCGGTGGCGACGCGGGGTGGGGAATGGGATTTATGTGAGGGAAATAGAGAAGGAGAGGGGAAGGTTTTGAGTGAGGGAAATAGAGAAGGAGAGGGGAAAATAAGAGAGAAATGGGGGTTCCCCCGTTTTTCAATTCTGATTTCAGAATTACCGACTAAAGTTGGTCAGTAATTTTGGTCGGTACATTAAGTGTTGACCGTTTGACCAAAAACCGACCAACTTTGGTCAGTTTTTTTTTTTAAAAAAATTAAATTCTTTTTTTTTGTGTTTTTTTTCTTAAAATATTATAAACTATAAAAAAAAAAATATAATAAACTACAAGCATTTATTTTATTTAACTATGCAATTATTATAAATAATTATAAACTATAAGCATAATCTTTATAAATAATTATATTAACTATTTAATTTTAATAAATTATAATAGCATCTATCTAAGTAAATTTTCTAAGTTATAATTAAGTATGTGAGTAATTTCTCACACACACACATACACTATATTGTAATTGATGCTAATAACTTCTTTTTTCATTCGTTCATCACTAATAATGCATGACATAGATTAATCGATATATAGGTCGAGACGTTTTGATGAATCATCGATTAATATTCATCGATACATCTAAGTAAGTTATAAGTCGATGAATCAATTTACAAATAGATATATTTGATGATAAAGTATATATACTAATTAGTATCTTTCCAAGTCTATCCCTAAAAGAACCCGGCCCTGTGGTCCTAGCGCTTCGTGTTCTTATATATATATATATATATATATATATATATATATATATATATATATATATATACACACACACAAACACACTTCACTGTAATACTTTAACTATATATATAGCTTGTTATAGTATATGTTAGTGTGTATATATATAGCTTGTTAAAGTTTGACCATGTTTGACCTATTAATTTAACTCGTTTACTTAATACTAATAGCTTCTTTCGTTTATTTAATTTGTGATCCATATATATATATATATATTTACTTAATACTAATATATATATATATATATATGTCAAAGATGTTTAGTATTAATTCTTTTATTTTTCATTCATTCATCACTAATAATGCATGGCATAGCTAGATTAATCGATATAGGTCGAGACGTTTTGTTTTTACTATTAGTCGATATAAGTCAAACGTTTTGTTTTTAATATTCATCGATGCATCTAAGTAAGTTATATAAGTCGATGAATCAATTTACAAATAGCATGTTATATATAGTATATGTTAGTGTATTCATTATTTGTAGTACAAAAGTGTTAACGAATTATATTTATATTATTTAGATAGTAAATATAAAAGTAATTCGAAAGTTTGACCAATGTTGACGTAATAACCGACCAACTTTGGTCGGTTATTTTGCAGAAAATAACAATTACCGACCAAAGTTGGTCGGTAAATGCTTCCCCTACATTAACCAACCAACGTTGGTCGGTAATTTTAAATATAAATTCTTAAATATTATAAAATATTTTAAATAATAAAATAATTATTATAATTTAAAAAATTGGATCCAGATTATCGACCAACGTTGGTCGGTAATCCAAAATTTTCTTGTCTGACCAGTTGGGTCAATTCGTTAACCAATTTACCGACCAACGTTGGTCGGTATTTAGTTTAAAAAAATATAAATTTTTTTTCCCAGTTTCCGTCCAACCTAGACGGTTTTTGGTCGCTTTTTTTGACCGACCAACGTTGGTCGGAAATATTTGGTCAGTTTTTAGCAGATTTTTAGTAGTGATTGGGGCTTTTGCGGAGAAGGTGAAGCAAATTTACTATATCAACCAAAATTAGGCCAAGGTGGAGATTTGTAAAAGGTGACCTTATTTTTAGGCTTTTTATTTGTGAGCCTTGTTGGCACATTTGGAGCCTTTTATTTAAGGCCTTGTTGGCCAAATAAATGGCCTTGTATTTTGAGAGGATGTGGCCAATTGTTGGCCAAGCATTTCTTTCCTCTCTTCCTATATAATAAGGACTCTCTACTCATTTGGAAACACACCAACAAGATTTGAGTCTTCATTTCTTGTTCTTTCCTTTCTTCCTTTATTAAGAGTGTTTTGTATGAGAGTTAGTGTTGGGAAGCACTTGTGTGAACCCTTTTTTTGAAGTGATCTTGTGAGTTTATTCTCTTAGGGTATTTGGATTAATTAGAGTGTTTACTCTAATTTTGTACTCTTATTCGTATAGTAAATTCCTCCTCTCCGCTTGTGGATGTAGGTCACTTTGACCGAACCACGTTAAATTTGTGTCTTTTTATCTACTTTAATTGTCGTTGTTATCAACTTCCATTGTCTTTGTTATTGCCATTATACCGTTGTTTGGCTAAATTCCGCACTACCCGGGTTCCCGATCCTAACATACACATATTAGATACGGTAAGAATCACTTAAGTTTTATTACGCTTATTGTAACTTATTAATGGAAATAATTTAATCATTTCAATAGATTTGGCTAAGGAACAAGCACAGATCTGTATTTGGTGTATAAATTTCATAAAATAATGTCATTGTCTCATAGTTGACTGGCAATCTTTAAGCTATAAATATTAGGTGATCGTCAAAACTAATGCAATAGTTGCTCTTTACTTACATTTTATGCTACAATCTGTGTATTTGCTGTCATTGTATGAGTTCTCTGATAGCATTCTTATTTTGGTAGCTATAAAGAATAGAGTACCTAATGATATTTTGTTTAAACAAAGGAGAACTTTGATGTAGCTGAAGTGCTTGACAATATGCTTAACAGGTGACAACATATTTTATGTGTTATATATATCTTTCTAAAGGATGTGTCATGTCTTCAATTGTTGTATGCATATTTCTCATAGTTGTCTCTCGAAGTATTCTGGGGTTTGTGGAAAATGGATATGTAGGTTCTGATGTGATTTTGTGAAAATATATAAAATTCCGTTGTCACTAATCAACATATCTCAACACTAGCAAAACTCTACTACTGCTTTGTTGCACCAATGGCAAAGCTGGTTGTTATGCTTTTGCCTTATTTGACTCTAATTTACGTTTCTCTTCATCATTTTGGGAATTATGTAGAGTATAATATGTATGAAGCCTATTGTTCGTATTAAGTATATCTAAATAGCAGATGATCAATTGATGACAAGCTGAGTTAAGTTTTTTTTTTTGGCCAACAATCTTTGGCTTATGTTGTGCCAATGGAATGGCTGACTCTTGCGGTTTTTCCTTATTTGGGCTCTAATGTAGATTTTTTTTTATCGTTCTGAAAAATATGTGGATGTTTTGTTCTTCTTCATTGTCCTTGGTATAATATTTGTCCAAACTTCTTATTGTAAAAAGCTTATGAGCTTTAGTTAGTAAATTATACAAAGAAAGCAATTCTATTGCTGTAAAATTTGAGACGAAGGATCGTTGGTTATTTAGTCAGGGTTTTTGTACTCATCATTAATCTCTCTTTTGATCTGTAATTTTATAGAAAGGTGACAAATTTGTAAAAAGAGTGGAGTTTTTGAACATAATTTTACGGTGCTAAATAGTTTATGATGGTTTTTACTTTCCAAAAAAGAGATTTTTTACCTTTATGTACAGTGTGCAAAATTTGAACAGAGAGAATAGTAGGTTATTTAGGGGGGAAATGAAACATATTACCCATGTAAAGTTTGGATATCATAAGACATTTATACTCTTAGTGTAGGAGAAACTATGTAAATAACAAAGAAAACATCCTAGAGCATATAGTCCCCATTCTATACATATTTAGTAGCTCCTTGGTACATTTATATCAACAATAGAATCATCTATAAACAAAGATGACAGGGATTATTTGTCATGTTAATACATTCTTTTTGACTGAAGTCAGTCATGTTAATACTAGAGTTAACATGAATTTCTTTTGCATGTTGGATAACTGATCACCTTGAATATTAATGTATTACCATGATAACAGTTTCTGTTAATTAGTGAATAAGGCAAAACATGCTTTATCTCCTATATTTTTTTCCTTTTTCGGAGTACAGTCGTTTATACTCCAGTATCTGTTGTGACCGAAACTGGGCTTCATGATTTTTATATGAAAAGTTTTAAGCTTTTTGTGCATTAGTTTTAGATTTTTGGTCAAGATTTTTTTTTTCATTATTTTTTATATTGGGTTTTCCGGAGAATATAATACATGTGTTTTTGTTGTATCATCAACATGGATTGTATATAAATCATATAATCTTGACTTGGAGGTGATAATTTTATTGAAAAAAGGTGCAGCCTTGAAATTACGTCTTTGCTCTTTATGTTTTGCTGTCATGTATCTATAGTATACTAAGTGTTATCTTTTGTTCCCTTTTAAATATTTGTAGAAAATAATATATACCAATGTTCATGTATGGTCTTTTGTCTTCGTTTCAAACTAATAAAAAATTCATTGTATTGTAGGTTGCAAAAGTGATTGGCTGACACTTATAAAACATAAATTTTTTCGTGAATGAATCGTCAACAAAAAAGAAAACAACCTTGCATAACAACAGAAACTCATGATAAGAATGCCAAGCGGCGTGAACTGTATCATGACATGGCCACAGTTGAAAAGAACGCACTTTTGCTGCAACGCCGCCTCAAAAAGAGAGAGGCAACAACTAATCGTCTTCTTGGAAGTAGAAAATCTATCAATCTTGCCGAATCAATGTCTGCAATTCAGGGAAATGTTATTGTTGGAGGCTCTTCTTCGATTTAAAAAATATGTTAGAATATCAAATTCATTATTCCTTATTTCCTCACATGCGTCTTCTGTATGAGTGTGTGTGCGCAGTGGTTACGCTCCTGCAATCTCTATGTTTACTAATTATATTTTACTACAGTTGCAACTGATTGTGAGGTTTTTACACCACCAAATGTGCTTGACAAAGGGAAAAATGTGATTCATCCTATTTCTATTTTTGAAAAGGGTAAGCCTCTAAATCTGTGTTTACCATTTATTTTTCTTCGGTTACTATGCGCAAACATTTAATCGGCAACTATCTTGAATTAGGTTCGACATCAAGTACTTCAGGTAAATCAAGTGCTCCAACTACTGAAACAGTTCAGGTCGATGGTTAGTATCAACAAAACACTTTAACTCTGTTGTTCCTTGTTTTCTTCTTTTCTATTCCTTAAGGCTGTTTGATATATGCAGGTCACGTGAAGAATAAAAGAAATATGACTAATATTATCCGATTATGCCTTGATTATGTGTCGTTAAAAAAAGTTCCAAACTGTAAATTCTGCTTGGCAAAAAAATTTCAATACGAATCACCTGGATTTTGCTGTGGCCGCGGTTTTAATTCGCCTTTGACCATCAAATAAAATGTGTGCAATTACTTGGTGAGCTTCGTCCGTCTGTTTTTGCTTCTCTTTATCCCAGCTTATCTGCACATGCTTGTGGTTGGTAATCTCAATTTTATTTTTCACAGTATCGCAAATATTGTTGGATTCAAATGTAGTTGCATGCGGCTTTTGGGTGCAAATTCAGCTACTACTGGATTTGGAATTGTATATGAAGTATTGAACCCGAACAAATCTGTACCTAATCCTATGTAACTCAGAATGGTTTCAATCTCCCCGGCTCTTCTTTTGTATGCCCTTATTACTTTAATTTTTTACATTCTTTATTTCCAATGCATGAGATCTATGTAACTGTTTGCAATACTTGATAACACCACTGATTCTAGCACTGTTAACAGAGATTCATCTCTTCAGAAGAGTAATACCAAGTCTCACCCTGTGGGTTGGTGGTTTGAGAAAGAGGAGGAGCGAGCTGAAAAGCAGCAGTGCGTTGTTGCTGCCTCAAAAATTCTCCACAACTTCTCTTTTATGCCAGATAATGAAGTCATCATGCGCCAGCATAAACATTGCTTAGGAACTCTATTCCAATGTCAGCCAAATTATGTTACAGGTATGAAAGAAGCTCTGTTTGATATTTATGATTTTTGTTTGTGCTTACAACCTTGATTTCTGTGAAGTGGGATATTTCTATTATGAAAAGTTATAATGTTTGACATATGTGATATCTGGTCCTTTTTTCCTTGAGTTGCCCTCATGGTTATAATTTGGCTAGATTTTGATATTATTTTTCTTCAAGTAATATTTCGGATACCGTTAAAGGAGATAAAGTTCATAAAATAATCTCCGATCATTAAGATAAGTTCATATTCCTAGCTCACTTTAAGCGTGTTTCACGTTATGGCAGTTCCAAATGAAACCTGACCTATGCAGGGTTCACTTGACTAGAAAGACGACAGGGATGAAGATGATAACAATGAGAAAGACAATAAAGATGACATGAGGGCCAAACAGAAGGTACTCTTGCTTGCGGAAGTGAAATTACTATTTTTTTATTCCTTATTTCAGTAATCACTGAATCCTCTATTTTACGCAGGGTACAACTCATGACTTACTATCTTTTGGTTGCGAATGCCATCTTTTCTTTTGACGGAATGTAGGTACATTGACGGGTAAGTCTATAGAGTTGGCAAAGATCTTCCAGAAGAGGAGGGTCAATATAGCGTGTGTCCAAGAGACAAGGTGGGAAGGGTCGAGGGCGAGGGACGCTGACGGGTATAAACTTTGGTACTCAGGAGTCCAGAAGGGTAAGAATGGAGTGGGTATCTTGGTGGATAGGGAACTTAGAGAGTTTGTGGTTGAGGTTAGATGAGTGAATGATAGATTGATGATTATTAAGTTGGTGGTTGGAGAGTGCACTCTAAACGTCGTTAGCACCTATGCGTCGCATGCAGGCCTAGATGAGGAGGTTAAACGGCGTTTCTGGGAGGGGTTAGATGAGATTGTGCGCCAGGTTCCGACTGCTGAGAAGCTATTCATACGAGGGGATTTCAATGGTCATATTGGGTCGATCGCATGTGGTTAAGGCGAGGTGCATGGAGGCTTCGGTTTTGGGGAGAGGAACGGAAGAGGTACCTCGTTGTTGGACTTCGCTAAGGCTTTTGGGTTGGTGATTGCGAACTCTACCTTTCCGAAAGGGAGGAGTATTTGGTTACTTTTCAAAATGCGGTGGCGAAGACTCAGATTGACTCTCTTCTCCTCAGGAGGTGTGACAAAGGGTTGTGCAAGGATTGCAAGGTGATTCCAGGTGATATACTCGCGACGCAACATGTACTCTTGGTGATGGACTTTGGTATTATGTTGAAGAGGAGGAAAAGGTCTGCTCGAGGAAGGCCGAGAATCAGGTGGAGAGCCTTAACTAAGGATAAAGCCCAAGAGTTGGAGGGGCGGTTGTCGGCTATGGGAGCTTGGAGGAGCAGTAGTGACGCGAGCACTATGTGGTCAATGACAGCAGACTGTGTAAGGGAGGCTGCGAGAGAGGTGTGAGGGGTCTCGACGAGCGTCGCTGGCGGGCACAAAGGAGACTCGTGGTGGAATGAAGTGGTCCAGGGTAAAGTGGAAGCGAAGAAGGCAACGTACCTGAAGTTAGTGGGGAGCATAGGTGAGGAGGAGAGGCGTGCGTTCATGGAGAGGTATAAGGTAGCTAGGAAGGAAGCTAAGCTGGCGGTCACGGAGGCTAAGACTGCAGCTTATGGTCGAATGTACGAGGAACTGGGGGAAAAAGGCGGGGAGAAGAAGCTATTCCGGCTAGCCAAGTTGAGAGAGAGGAAGGCTCGGGATTTGGACCAAGTGAGGTGCATCAAGGACGACGATGGTAGAGTATTGATGGAAGATTCCCAGATTAAGAAGAGATGGCAGACTTACTTTCATATACTTCTAAATGAAGAAGGGGATCGGGATATCGTGCTAGGTGAATTGGAGCATTCCGAGAGTCGCCGTGATTTTGGGTACTGCATGCGCATCAAGGTTGAGGAGGTCGTGGGAGCTATGAGTTAGATGAGAAAGGGCAGAGCGAGAGGGCATGACGAGATTCCGGTGGAATTTTGAAAGTATGTGGGGAGAGCAGGTTTGGAGTGGTTGACTGGGTTGTTCAATGTTATTTTTAAGGCGAAGAGGATGTCGGATTAGTGGAGGTGGAGTACGGTGGTTCCATTGTATAAGAACAAAGGTGATATCCAGAGTTGTAACAATTATAAAGGTATCAAATTACTGAGTCATACCATGAAAGTGTGGGAGATGGTGGTTGAAGCGAGGGTGAGGATGTCGGTGTCTGTTTCCGACAACCAGTTCGGGTTTATGCCGGGTTGTTCTACTACAGAACTATACACCTTGTTAGGCGGTTGGTGGAACAGTACAGAGATAGGAAAAAGGACATGCACATGATTTTTATTGACCTAGAGAAAGCATATGACAAGGTTCCTAGAGAAGTTCTATGGAGATGCTTGGAGGCAACAGGTGTGTCGGTTCCTTATATTATGGCGATTAAGGACATGTATGATGGGGCTAAGATACGGGTAAGGACAGTAGGAGGCGACTCTGAGCATTTTCCGGTTGTTATGGGGCTATACCAAGGCTCTGCGCTCAGTCTGTTCCTATTCGCCCTGGTGTTGGACGCGTTAACACACCATATTCAAGAGGAGGTGCCATGGTGCATGTTATTCGCCGATGACATAGTTCTGATTGATGAAACGCGAGCCGGTGTTAACGAGAGGCTGGAGGTTTGGAGACAGGCTCTTGAGTCTAAGGGTTTCAAGCTGAGCACGACGAAGACGGAATACCTGGAGTATAAGTTCGGCGCTGAGCCGGGGGAAGTGGGTGTAGATATGAGGCTTGACTCACAGGTCATCCCAAGTAAAGGCAGCTTCAAGTATCTTGGTTTGGTTATCCAGGGGGAGGGAGATCGACGAGGATATCACACACCGTATTGGGATAGGATGGATGAAGTAAAGGTTAGCATCTAGAGTTATGTGTGACAAGAGAGTGCCACTAATACTCAAAGGTAAGTTTTATAAAGTGGTGGTTAGACCGGCCATGATGTACGGCGCTGAGTGTTGGGCTGTTAAGAACTCATATATCCATAAGATGAAAGTAGCAGAAATGAGGATGTTGAGGTGGATGTGCGGTCATATTAGGATGGATAAGATCAGGAATGATGATATCCTTAAGAAGGTGCGCGTGGCTCCCATTGATGACAAGATGCGGGAAGCGAGACTCAGATGGTTCGGGCATGTAAAGAGGAGGAGCCTAGATGCCCCAGTAAGGAGGTGTGAGCGGCTGGTTGTGGAGGGCACGAGAAGAGGTAGAGGGCGGCCGAAGAAGTATTGGGGAGAGGTGATCAGGCAGGACATGACGAGGCTTCAGATTTTCGAGGACATAGCACTTGATAGGAAGATGTGGAGGTCGAGTATTAGGGTTGTAGGTTAGGAGGTAGTTGAGTCTTGCCTTACTTCGTACCGTCGTGAGACTAGTCTGGTAGGGTTTTTGTCTAAGCTAGCTAGTGGCAATGTCGTGTCTTACTATTTTGCGTTTCAGTGCCGGACCTATTTACTAGCTATCGTTTTTGCTTTGTATCTTTCTTCTGGATTTCATGTTGTTCCTATTTTTCCTATGATTTCTGTGGTGATACTGATATTGTCTCCTTTTGTCTTTTTGTCCTCTTGAGCCGAGAGTCTTTCGGAAACAATCTCTCTACCTCTTCGGGGTAAGGGTAAGGTCTGCATACACGCTACACTCCCCAGACCACACTAATGGAATTTCAGTGGGTTGTTATATTTATATAAAAGTTGTTAGGCCTGGGCTGAGCCGGGGCAAACACCCACTAGTAATAGAAATATAGAAAAGTGTGAAAGGAAAGATCACTACCTTAAGGCTCTCAACAACGCCAGGAACAACCTCATGCTCAAGACCAGAATATTCACCCTCGGTGTTTTCCCTAATGACAACAATATCCACGTTGTCGTGGCGCGTGGGAAGGCCCTGCAAGTTGAAGCAGTGGACAAGGGAAGCATACAGATCGAGCTCTTTCCTAAGCTGAACGTTAATGGAGTTGACACCACCGCCAACGGGAGTCTTCAAGCCTCATTTAATACAGACCTTGTTTTTGCGGATGGAATCCATCACCTCACGAGGCATGATCTTCATGTAACCGTGACCCGTGAACATCAAAATGTTCGAAGTAAACGGGAGCGTACATTGCTTCCATGACTTGTTCGACGGCGCCGGTGACGAGAGGGCCAATTCCGTCGCTGGGAATAAGGGTGACAGCACGGGGAGTGCCATCTCTGGGTCGGGGCATATAAGTAATGGATCGGACGGAGGTGGAGGATTGGGCGAGAAAAGGATGGGCATCACATGTGGAAAAAGACCACGGCATAAAAGCAGAGGCAGACCTACATCGGGAGGTGGGGGATCACCGGAACCCGTTAACCTCGGCAAAAATACAGTATATATATTTTGTATCTATATGTATATACAGTGAGGACCCCTTAAATATTTTAAGTGTGCCCCCTAAACACAAAAGTTGGACAGAAGCGTTGGTTTAAGAAAGTGCTCAAAGTGCTTTCACTTCCCTGATGTCCCAAGTTCGAATCTCGTCTCCTATAACTTTTATAATTCTATTTTACTTTTACTTTGTTTTTAATTCAATTATTGTTTAATTACTTAGTAGTCAACCAGTTATAGTTTTATATCCTTTTCTGAATTCAATTATAATTTGATACTTCTACATAATAATAAACTTAATACTTAATTAACCTTTTTTTTTCTCAAATCCCCGACTCATTCAAAAGTCCGAATATTTATTAGCCTCCCCCTCCACAAATAGAGTAGCAAACTCTTCTGCCTCCCTTCAATTTAGTTAATTCTTTTTCAGTTCTCTGCATCTCTTCTAAATCCGATAGCCCTATTAGGTGTCGACAACGATGACTGATTTTGAGTCTCTTCTTCTTTGATTTTATTTGAGTCCGTTTTTTTCTTTTGAAAATATTACCTTAGTAAAATAATGTGCTACAAACTTTTTCTTTTCCGAAAAGATTCTTAGAGCTAGAAAGATATTATAAATATTTGCTTTTTCGATTTATGTAAATTATACCTAGATTAGCATTTGACTCTTGCATCACTTTGAGGAGAAAATGTTAAATTATATTTCAGGTATGTAATATATTGTTAGTTAAGGAGTAAAGATTTTTATTGATTCAATATTAATTTAGTCATATTGCTTACATATGAATGGTCAATTGGAGCCGTAGATTATTGAAATAGTCTACCTAAAAAGCGAAAATAGAAGAAAGATACTTCTTTAATTGAGAAGGAAGGATCCTTTTTTGATTGAGAAGAAATATCCTTTGGTGATTGAAGAAAATGTTATTTTGCTTGGAATCGTTATTTTTAGGGAGTTCTTGTTCTTGTGAATTTAGATGACGTATTCTTGGCGAAGTTTAATTATTTTCAATCAAGTTCTTGGTTTAAGAGACAATGCCTCTCATTTTATAGATGAGTTTGACGTGGAATCACATAATCCCGACCTTGATATGAGTGGACGATGTACTTATTTTATATTAGTACCAAATTAATGATATTCGATAATATCGAAGTTTGTATTTTGATGATAGTTATTATGATCATTAAGTTTTTATAGACTTGAACACTGAACTTTATCGCTAACTAGTACTTGGTATACTAAAGATGGTGCCCTCCGCTATACTCAAGTCCTGGGTCCGCCTCTGAGCTCAAGAGGTGTTTGAGAATAGGTACGGTTTGTCTCGCCATCAAATCAAGATTTGGATTGATGACAAGAGAGGTGTTTGAGGGGTTGCTGTTCAGGAGACGAATACACAAGCGGCCATGAATTGAGAAGAGAGGGGAGGGGCAGCCTCACGAATGTTTAAAAAAATAAAAAGGTGACAAAGTTAACTGGAATGTTCTTGTTCTTTTTTTCTCCCCGTTTTGGTACTACTCCTCCTATAGTCAAAATTTAACAAAATAAGAGATACTTTAAAATCTTGTGATCTTAAACTAACTTGTTTTGATTGTTACTTAAATTTTATTATATCGTTAAATCTGTCTTTACATAACGACGAAAAATATCACTTTATGGAACGGCCGATTTGGTGTGGTCGCGTCGTTCCCTTTTCTTTTTTTTCCTTCTTTTGCCACATATTACGTTTAACAGGGCGTGAATTTGGTGCCAATTGGAACTACTCGCCTTATCCTGGAAAATGATGGGGTTAGAATAGGATAGAGAAAGCATCTAACAACAATTTATCTTGAATTTTCTGAAATAAAATTTATATACGTAGTACTAAAATATTAAAGCTCACAATTCTTTTATACTGTTTGACAAAATCGGGATCAAGGAAAAAATTATTTCGTACTACATATAAGTGATTATGTCATAAAATGGAAGAGAAAAGAACTACCACTGTATCTTATATTTTGCTATTTCTCTGTGCTTGTTCTGATAAAAATGAGAGAACAGTTTATTTGTGCCTCCAATTTATTACCATAGTTGAGATCTTGAAAGCATTAAGGGAAAATTATACGGCCAACGGTCGCAAATAAGTAAATGGATGAGTTTTTAAACAACAACAACGACCCAGTGTATCCTGGACGGGAAGCTGATGAGTTTTTGAATGCTTGGATGAATAAACTCTACACAGTGCCAAAGCATGGCGTCTCCTAATTTTTGTCATTTGTGATGAGAACAAGAAACTCTTTTAATGTCTAATTTGTTATTAATCTGTATTCCTAAAATAAATTATGAAAACAGAAACAACCAAAAAGAAAAATGTAGTAGAAGCAGAATTATATTCGAATCCACTGTATTCACAGTATTTTTTTAAGGAATTTAATCATCTCCTAGTACCCGAGATTTAGGACTATTTTTGCCCAGGATAGTGTTGGATTTTGCATTTGTTATTGCTACTGTTTTTCTAGAATAATTAGTTGTTTAGTTTTAGGAGGAGTCTGCTAGAAGATTCAGAATTTTAATTATAGTAAGAGTTTAGTAATTTAATTGTAGGAGGAGTCTACTACTTTATTTATTTGGCTATTTAAAGCTCTATGATTAATAAAATTTTAGAAACAGTTTTTCAATCATATTTTTAACTTTCTTATTGCTTGCATATTTTTTCTAAAATCTATAACAGTGGTATCAGAGCCTCCATTGATCTTGACAGATCTCTGAATTCGCTGAAAAACAACCAATTTCAACCACTTTTAAATCATACGCATTTTTACCCATACCGATTTTTAACCAAATTTTTAACAATGGCAAGCAGCGGTCTCTCTTTGAATACCCTACAAACTTTCACTGGTGAAAACTATCAGATTTGGTCAGTGAAGATGAAATCTTATCTTGAAGTTTATGATCTATGGGAAATTGTAATGGAAGACAAACTTATACAATCACTTCATGCAAATCCTACCCTTGACAAATCAAAGCTCATTCAGATGAGAAAACCAAAAAATACAAAGCCAATACTATAATTCAAAATTCCGTTGCAGATTCAATCTTCTCTAAAATTATTGCATGTGATACTGCAAAAGAAGCTTGGGAAATACTCAAACAGGAGTATCAAGGAAGTGAACGATGCAGACAAAATCAGATTTTAAATTTGAAAAGAGATTTTGAATCTCTTAGAATGCAAGATGATGAGACCATCGCTAAGTATTCTGACCGAATTTCTTTAATTGTCAATAAAATCAGGTTACTTGGCGAGGATTTCAAAGATGACAGGATAGTTAAAAAAATTCTTGTGACAATTCCCGAGAGATTTGAATCCAAAATTTTCTCTCTGGAAGAGTCTAAAGATCTCTCTACCATCTCTGTTGCAGAATTAATAAGTGTTCTTCAAGCACAAGAGCAAAGAAGGGCCTTCAGATAAGACAAAGTTACTGAGGGTATTTTTTATGCGAAACACCAAAAAGAAAAAGCCGATTATCCTTATTGCAAATATTACAAAAAGAAAACACACTTAGAAAAATTTTGTTGGTGGAGACCTGATGCATTATGTGAAAATTGCAAACAAAAAGGTCATATTACAAAAGTGTGCAAGTTCAAAGATGCTCATGCACAAGCACTAATAGCAGAAGAAGGAATTGAGGATGACCTTCTTTAGACTGCACCAACAGAAGCAAGGAGGAGTGTTGGATTTTACATCTATTACTGCTACTGTTTTCTAGAATAATTAGTTGTTTAGTTTTAGGAGGAGTCTGCTAGAAGATTCAGAATTTTAATTATAGTAAGGGTTTAGTAATTTAGTTGTAGGAGGAGACTACTACTTTATTTATTTGGCTATTTAAAGCTCTATGATTAATAAAATTTTAGAGACAATTTTTCAATCCGATTTTCAACCTTCTTGCTGCTTGCATATTTTTTCTAAAATCCATAACAGATAGAATGGATAACCACACTGGTGTAGTGGTACTTCAGACACCAGTGTACAACGAACACAAATAGCGGCAGTGAATCACACTTTGTTGTTGTAAGAAAATAATGCAGAAAGGAAGAAGAGATTTTAGAATTTTCGTAAGGAAAATTTGAGGGAATGACCTGGTATTTATAGCAAAATAAAACGGAGGAAAATTAAATTACTGTTACTGAAACAGTTGATTTGGATTAAAAATTATTAGTTTAATATTACTATTTAACAAATAAATTTGGTCCAAGAAGTTAATTACTCATTTAGATCATTTGACCGAAAACGAGCGAGCGACGACGATGGTTTCAACTCGTAAGAGCTAGAAGAAGTGCAACTATATATATACTTAACAAACGAGTTTTACTCCTCCAATATGGGACAATGTTCCTTTGTAAAGGAGGGAAAATCAAAATTTTATTTTTTCCTCCATTTCCCATTCACCTTAATTTTTAGCTAAAAACCCAACGTAATTAAGTGAAAGTTCGAGCGTGGAGAGAAATTTGGACGGTCAAACATAGGGGTGGCAAACGGGCGGGTCGGGTCGTCTATGGAACGGGTCAAAACGGATAATGCAAAAACGAATAAATTATCCGGCACAACCCATATTTCATACAGATAAAAAATAGGTTAACCGGCAGATAATATGAATATCCATATTATCCATGACTTATTGAATATGATCGCTTTTGGAAGAATTCCTAGTCTTCCGAATTTAAGAAACTCTCAATTTGAGGCTTTACAAATATAAAAATTAAACTCATTAGTTATCCATTGATTATTCATTTTCTAAATGAAAAATATGGCTCTCATTGATATTCATAAAAAGTTTATTATCCAACTCATTTTTTAATGGATAATATGGATGGATAACTATTTTCTTTTATCCATTTTGGATTGATGTCCTCAAACGCCTTCACGAGACTAAAGAAAGTAATAATGATTCAATAATGAGGTCATGCTAATAAAGCAATTAGATATGCTTTTTACATATGAAAAGAAGCAGGTCAAAACGAACTGCGTTCTTGTTCACCCAAAAAAAATTGAGATTAGTAAATAGTTAGATAGACAGCTGGAATCTATTCTCTTAATGAGGCTTCCAGCTTAATTATTGTGGCGGAATGACTGCATTTAAGCTGTTCTTCGTTGTATGTGGCTCTTCCCAGAATGCTGATCTTGAAATGCCAGCAATGCGTGCATATTTAATTTTTCAAGTCAAGCTATGCAACGCATCGAGCTTTACAGAGAGGGAAAAACAAATTTTTATTGCAAAACAATAAAAACAATATAAGAATCCACACAAACTACCTTTGACTGTGCGATGGTATGCAAACAGCTCCAAGTATATCAACTACAGAACAGCTGTTATAAACAAACTCCAAAAAGATTTGAACATATATATGAATTCCTCATACTTTAAAGATTACTATGCATCAGCGTCAAATATCATAATCTAGGAGCACTATGAAGAATATGGTCAATAAATCCTTCTCCAATTACTCAACAAAACCCTGATAAAGTGCACACAGTCCATACTGAACAACAAAAGGTTTCTTTTGGGGATTGTACACAAAACGAATCTGCATTAATGGGCTGGTGCTGCACCACTAGTTCCCAATCCCATCTTCTTCCCCAGCAGTGCAAGCTGCTCAATGAACTCACCTCCTGAAAGAATTTCTGTTGTCCCATATATGACATGCTTAACTGGCTGCTGACGACTGGCAAGCTCTTGTAAGCTTCCATACTCCACATAGTTACCACCACCTATCATGAAGACGATAGCTTCTTTAAATGGTCCTTTCAGATGACTGCTACTCATCCCGGAGCTTGATTTAGGTGCACGAGGATCCAAAACAAGATAAGAATCAATCTCGGGGTTGGGTTTCCCCTCCATTAGTGCTTCTACTGTTCTTGACAAAGCTAACTGATGATCACTGGATAATAGGTTTTTCACACCTGCAGTTACAGCACTGATTGATTGCCCATATAGTTTTTCAGCCCAATCGACGATGTTGCTCCTACTTGCAGAATTTGCTGATGCTAAAGAGACATTCAATGATTTTATCTTCTTTACATACTGAAATGCAGTGGTATCGACCTCAGACTCCCTAAGTGCTGTTTCAATCATTTCAACTTCTGATTGAGGTAAGGTTTCAGTCGAGATAAGATACATGATAGCAAACCGCAGCTTATCCACCTTAGTCCCTTTTCCCCTGAGAGCTCCAATGAGCTCATTGCGATCAATGGCACCTCTTACCATCATATCACTCTCGTTTTTGGCATATGAATCAAGGGACCTCTCCTTGATCTCGCCTAACAATACAGTAGCAATATTTGTGTGCTTATCAATGACTTGCTTTCTCTCTGTCAACTCAGGCAGGGAATTTACAGCATTCATCAAATGCTTAGTATTTCCAATCAAGTCTGTCCCATCAAACTCAGCCCCTGCGTTCCCACCAGTTCTTTTATTTACCTCCTCAACATCCTTCTTGTACTTGTTCAACTGAGACTCTATCTCCACAGCAACCTCTGGAAACTCCAATGACCAATTTGCCGTCCAGAATGGATCAGATCTGTCCAACTCATATGATTTCATCCCACCTTTCTCTCCCTGCACACTCAACCTGTTCAATCTCAAACCAAGCACATCATGAACAAGTGGTCTATACCTAAAATCATGTTGTATAGCTACCGACAACTCAAAGTTTCTATCGAATAAACACAAAATTGGCCTCTGAAATGAGCTAGTGAAATTCCCACCCTCAGAAAATAAATTGTTTTTAGCCAACAGATGGTCTCGCAATCGCTGATCCAACAGGGATGCCACCATCTCAGCAGGCCCGCCACGGGGACACCTAATAATAGGGACAACAGAAAGAGTAGCCAGCACACAAAATAAGCCACTGACAATCTTTTCAATGATCTCTTCGATTTCTTTATCCCCAGCAGAGGGATCATTCAGCTGAAGATAACAGTTCTTGTAGGCAAGTGAGAACAAATTATCCTCAAGCGTGACAAACTCTAAATACTGATCATGCACTTTTGAGATCCTTTCAATCGATTCAGAATTAATCGTGCCTGGAGCAAAAACAAGTCGTAGGAGTTAATATTTCAAATCTTCACTCAGCACCACCCAGAAATTGTATTAACTATTAAGTGTTTCGATTTTAAATCAATTAATCAATCAAGCTGTTGCCTCTTCTCTCCGTAGATCCGTGCCCCCTTTGTACAGTTGAATGCAAAAATATCTATCTTCGAAACGCAAATTAAATTAGATCTTTTAATCCCTTATCCACTAGGTGGAAAAATTGGACCAGCTGGGGTGAATAAAACAGTATTCATTCCAATACTAGCTAGCCATTTCAAGCATAAAATTCAACAAAAAGAAAAGAAATTAATAATGATGAAAGGAGAAGGCGTAGGGTGCACCTGAAGCGAGATCTTCGAGCAAGGGCCTGGGAATAGAAGAGGAGAAGTTCAGATGGAAAGAATCGTAAAGAGAGTTGGAGGCATTGGCAACGATACGCTGTACATTAGGATGGGTGGGTTGGACGAAATAGACAGCTGGAACATCATGGACCGGTTTGCGATCCTTGTCAATGAGGAAGTAGAGGGTGACGCCGTGTTTGCGGAGGTCCTTGACGTGAATCAAAGGGGATAAAATGTCTTGGCAAAAGCGATCGTAAATCAGGATCTTATATACCTCCTCATTCGCTGTGCCACCCGCATTCACCGGCTGGTTCAGATTTAACATCCGCGTAATGCACTCTGCAATTCCACAAAAGTGTAAAGAATTCCAAATTATTAGATTCGTAAAAAAAAAAAAAAAAAAATGTGTGGAGAGAGCAGAAATAAATCTATACAACAGAGAGAAAAAATCCAGTTACCGGTTTGCTTTTGACGAAGATTTAGCGCCATAATTTGTCAAGCTTCAAACAAACTATCAGTTTACTTGTCAATTCTCCAACAAAGAGGAAGGGTATGGGGACGAGGAGGATGATGTTTTGGGGTTTGTAGACGATAAATGAGATCTTGTAGCTTGTTCCTTGCGCCTAACTAGCTGTACTCTCTCTGCTTAATCTTTTCGGGTCAGCAAAAAATGGACTGACCCGGATCCGCTTACCTGCTTAATGAACAAAGGCGACTGATTGTTCATTGTGCCTAAAATATTGTACCTTAATTCTTCGGTCGAATTAAATAATTAAAAAATATAAAACGACGTCGTGGAGCTACCTATAAGTACCGCCCCGGATTGGCTGAATAAA